>NC_086322.1:84530078-84887578 GCF_036172605.1 Pelobates fuscus
ACCCATACAAGCACACTGACCCCTATAGATACACAGGGACCTGTCTCTGAGGGCTGTTGAGTATGCCGCCGGACCGGTATTCTACCGGGCGCTAGTCAGCAACAAGGTAAGTGCTTCCGAGCGCCCGGTAAAATGGCCGGCGGCATACTCAGAATAATCTGAGTTGATGGAGGGGCGGCCGCGGCACAAACATAAAGCCAGGGCCAGCAGCCCCCTTAAGCAGCACCCGAGGTGGCTGCCTAGTTTGCCTATAGGGAGCGCCGGCCCGGGCAGCATGGGTCCCTTGCCAGCATCATCGGTCTCCAGGGAATAGTTGCTTGCATTCACATGGACTGGTGAAAGCAGTTTTGTGAAGTCTTCTATTCAAAATACCCCAACATCATACTCATTGCCCTTCACATGCAATCCTAGTGACTTCACAGAATACACTAGACAAAGGTCTGATTCCTACTTTCATCAGCACAGGGCTTTAAAACACAGAATTGTAGTGACTTAAGATCAGAATTGCAAAATGAAGGAAAATTAAGTCTCATCGCATACAGTTTAGCAAATAGACCATTAATGTTATCAGTTGTGTCAGTCTTTAGGTGTCTTGAAAAGAGCATGCACTGTGCACCAGGCTATTGTCCAGACCAGTAAAAGAAGATATGTATATCTCCCTTTATGATAACATGACCATGCAGCTATACGCTTAACCGCTTCATAGGTGACCTGACTGTGCCTTTTTAAAATGGCATTTTAGTTTTTGATATCTTGTAATTTATAATTAAGAACAAAAACTAAAATGCTTGGCAGATTTCAGAATGTGGGACAGGTCCCAGGACTATGTAGATGCGTGACAAGGAGCTCAAAACATGGAACTGTCCCAGCAAAAGCAGGACACAGCAGTTAGAAACAATGCGTCTCATAATACATAGCAACAATGACCCCTTACTGAGATGAGGAAAATTAATTCAATTATAACAAAAATTAGACAACATAAAGTTTATCTAATTTTTAACAAAGTCTTTGAAATAAATGATTTGTGTTTGGATATGACTTTTATATTAAAATTGCATGACTTTTGCTCATTTCAGTAAACGTGGATTGTTGCTTTGCATTGTGAGAAGTTTTTTAAAGGATTACTCTAAGCACCATGCCCACGTCACTGATTTTAAGTGCTCCTGGTTACTAGAGTCCGTATGTGCAGGGTTTCGCCATAAACATCTGCATACACAGATTAACGCCATCTGAGGTTGGTTCATTAGCCAGCCCAGAAAAATGTTCTGAGCTGGCTCATGTCAATTCTGTGCAAAATTGGCATCTAATACCTGCTTGCACAGCATACTGGCGCCTGACAGACAATGGTGGCATGTCCACACCCCCTTAATGCCCTTAGTGACTTAGCTTGTCCTCTCCTTCTGGTGAGGAGGAGTGACGTCAGTAGAGGAAGATAGGGCTAAGGGATAACTTGCAAAAAAGTTAAGTTTAAGCTGTTTTTGGTGTATATTAAGGACGTATGAAGACATCTAGCATAGTTTCATGGGGTTAAACGCTGTGTAAATGCAAGGAGCACCTCTAGTGGCTGTCTAGAAGACAGCATCTATAGGCAGTCTTAACCCAGCAATATAAACATAGCAGTTTCTCTATAACTGCAATGATTTACATTGCAGGGCGAAGGGGACAGGAGCACTGCAATGAGGTGCCTATAGTGTTCCTTAGTGTTTAACTTTGTGCCACAGGTTTTTTTAAAAAGCAAGGCAAATGCAAAGTCCATGTTTTCTGTGGGCTTTATTTTTGTGCACAGAAAAATAAGTATTACCTGCAGTCAGCTATAACAAAAAAAAAAAGCAACAAAAAAAAACATGCCTAGGGGACGTTTGCCAATATTTAGTGTGCAAATGTCAAACAGCTAAACACTTAGTCTGCAAACCAAACTTTTTGGGAGCTAAGAATTTTAACAAAAAATAAATACAAATATTTCTCAACATTCTCTAATTTCACCACAAGGTGGCGCTCATTGGACAACGTGTTTAGCGCTGTCACTCGAAAAAAGACATGCGCCTCTTTGTAACGGGACTTACGCCAGACAGAAAGATGGCTGCTGCGTGTTCGACGTATTAGCGTCATGAGGAGGGCACCCCTGTGAGTGACTCGGAATTCTGACAAGTAGCGTGGCGTGTGACATGTGTCACGTGACTTGCTGCAGCTACAACCACCCAGGGCAGCCACTTCCAGCATCAGCTGAATAAGTTGCAGGGTGACAGGCTTCGCCCCTTCCATTGTGAGTGTATCAGTGCATGTATCAGTTTGTATTTGGTTTATGGGTCTCTTGTAGAAAGTTTCCACTTTAATATATTATGAGTCAAACCCAGGGCTTGATTAAAACTTAAAGCTATTATTTGCAGAACAGCCCAGACCCCATGCACAGCCCTGGGTCAAGCATTTATTTATTTTTTCAAGAGGAAAGTTAAATAAGTTTTAGAATTTGAATTAAAATATATATATATGCCATGATTATGCTAAGGCATGAATGGACCTCTTTGTGATAAAGGCAAGTTACATTGTCTTTCCCATTCATTGGATGTCTGGTTAACTTTCAATTCATTCTTTCGTGGAATTCCATGTAGATTGACTGTTCTAATTTTAAACCTTGTAAATTTGTTAGACTGCAAATACTCACACACTTCTCACTGGTTATATGTGGTTTGGTTCTCGGGTCCAATTTTGTGGCAAACTATCTTCCCTGAATTTTAAATTATACATTTGTATATTTTTGTATCTCTCTAAGGCCACACCTCAAGACAATCCTAAATTTGAAGCTCCTATCTGACCAAATTTAAGGGTTGTTGCCGGCTGTCCTGTATCTGGGGACACCAAAGAAGTGTCCCCAGTAAATACAGTGCAAGAGTATCATTAGACGTGAGATACAAACCACACCCAGGAAATTTAGCCTGTGCAACGCACTGAGTGGCGCTGGAACTTTCATATTATCCTCTGTTTGGAGGTATGTTACATGGGCTGAAAAGAGACTTGCGTCCATCAAGTTCAGCCTTTCCTACATTTGTGTTTGCTGTTGATCCAAAAGAAGGCAAATAACCCAGTATGAAGTGCTTCCAATTTTGCAACAAACTGGGGAAAAAAGTTTGATGTATGCTTATGCAATATATGATTATACATTCTAACTAAATCGCCATTTAGTTTAAATATCCAATTGTAATTTTTTTTATTATTCCATTGACTTTGAAGCTGATTTAAAGAGTTCAATGTACACTTGTGTATGCAAAATAAAGTTGTGAACACATTGCAAATTCCTATATACAGTATTTGTTTTCTAACAAGTTGACTTTTTTTTCATTTCTTACCTTTTCAGATCCTAAAACATATATGCTGTCCAGCCTGAATTTCTCAATAGAAAAATGAGACTAGTTATCCTTGATGATTATGCTCTGGCTAGTGAGTGGGCTGCAAAGTACATTTGTAATCGTATCATTCAGTTTAATCCTGGACCGGATAAATACTTTACATTGGGTTTACCCACAGGTAATGCTTTGTTTAAGTTTATATCTATACACTATTTTCAGATGTAAATAGAGAAATATGCGAGATTTATGTGTGGTATAATTTGTCAAAGTAATATTTCTTCATATATTTTTCTCTTTACAGGAAGCACACCATTAGGTTGTTATAAAAAGCTGTTAGAATACCACAAAAATGGCGACCTGTCCTTTAAATATGTAAAGACCTTTAATATGGATGAATATGTAGGTAAGGTATATTTATATAAATACAAAGGGGGATGCACACTGATGATAAATATATATGACTGTGTTTTGTATTATTTAAAAGAAAAGATAACTTATTATATGGCATCTTTATTATTTTGCAATTTATGCATTTGCATTATCTGGTTTCAGTTACATCATATAAAAATAACAACATATAAATGCTGTTAGCCTTTTCTTCATATGATATTTTGTGTTCTTTTACATATATACGAAATATTTTAGAAAAGGACATCTAGGGGGGAGGAAAAATATATAATATATATTTTTATTATTTATTAAATATATTTTCAGTTTCTGTAGCGGCAGTACATGTGGGATGTTCTGAATACTGCTGGACTAGTAGCCCCTGAATATAAAAAAACCCCAACAATTTAGTGAACAGTATGGTGTAAATGTGATGAGTATTCTGGGTAAATGTACAGCTTCAATTCCAGCAGTAAAATGGGTCAGATAAAGAATAAGGCCTCTATAGTCGGAAATTCTACAGAGTATGAACAAAGGACAGAAAGATTTTGAAAAAAATATCAGTATTCTGGAGAGTCTTAACATCATTAGACTAGTGGACCCAGTTAAAATTTATTTTTCAAGATCTGCTATTCAGACAAACACTGGAAATGACTACTACAGATGCCTCTGTCACTGGATGGGGTGCTCACATAGATACCTTCATGTATCAAGGTTTATGGAATCACCTAGACTCAAACCAATATTAGAATTTTAGAGAAATGAAGGCAATATGGGAAGCTTTACTAACCTTTCAGTAGTACATCAGAGGTTCCTCAGTAAGAATTCAATTGGACATCTCACCATGGTAACATATGTAAGCAAACAAGGAGGCATGAGCTTAAGGAGCTTGTCAGTACACTGTGCTTTAATTATGGAATGGGCAGAAAAGAATTTAAGGGACATGTCTGCAACATACATCCGAGAAATAGACACCATTGTGGACAATCTAAGCAGATCCCAATGGAAACAAACCGAATGGCACATAAGCAAATATATATTCAGGGAAATTACAGCAAGATTCAGTACCCTTCAGCAGATCTTATGGTTACAAGAACAAACAGAAAAGTTCAGAAATTCTGAACAGACAAGACAACCCAGACTCTCAACGGACTGTCAGTGTTATGTATATATTTTGCATTACACTGGCCCATTTTGGCTGGCCTGATTGGGTTCAGTTTTTTTTTTTTGTTTTGTTTTTTTATTGTACTGACATTTGTCCGAAAATAGAGTGTGTTGTAAAATTTCCTGCTTTTGTAAAAAAGGTTTGGTGTAGCTGTGCACAACTCTAATAACCTCAAAATACAGTTCAGTCTAGGCACAGCTTGGGCACACATTGCAAATGAAGAGGCAAAATTAATGCGAGAGATTATTAAAGTGGTCTAGTGTACCAATAGCAAGGTAATCGACACGGAAACCACTGGAAACCGCAGGCACATTCCATTGGTGACTCTTTCCCTTTTACATTATTGCACCACTTTCTAGAAAAGAACCTTTGATAAATTATCCCCCATAGTTTCTGGAATTTTTCTCTTTACTCTCTCTTAATGCTGGCTGACTGTTGCAAAGAACACTGTGTGTAACAGTGATTGACAGGGATCCAAGGTGGAGTCTTCTAGTGTCAGGATAGTGAGTGGATCTCTACATTTAATTTTCTTATTTCCCAAACACGTATTTATTAAATATAAGGAATAAGTAAATGTAATATTAAAAGTTCTGGGAAGTGACGGTTCTCCTATATTTGTATAGTAACTCTTTAAGCTGCTGCATTACCTTACTTACCCTTGCTCTGTAGGAGCAGTCATACACAAGCAATAATTGGTAGACACAAAGAAGGTCTATTAACATTTCATAGCACAATGGAGTACATTTCCATCTTAGGAATGGTTAAAAAAAACAAACAGATCATTGTGTGTTTTAAATTTAAACTGCTATTGATTATGCCTGTTCATTGCTAGATGAAGATGGTGAATTGCCAACTTTTCTGTTATCTTATTGACAAAGCCAATTTGTTTCATTACATTTTAGGGCTTCCCAGAGATCACCCCGAAAGCTACCACTCATACATGTGGAATAATTTCTTCAAACACATTGATATTGACCCTAATAATGCTCATATCCTCGATGGGAATGCTACAGATCTACAGGTGGAATGTGATGAATTTGAGAGAAAAATTGAAGAAGCAGGTGGAATTGAACTGTTTGTTGGAGGTATTGTATGCCATGTTTGCTTGTTTTTGCAGGACTATACAGAGAAAATAAAAAACGCAAAAACAGTGTCTTCTGTCCAAATGGTTTCACGTAAACTAAGTGCGCAATAACCGTAAAAATAAACAGATAACATATATATGTTATCTCACGATCAAAGGTCGCATTTTGATGAATGATTTTTTTTTTTTTTAAAGAGAAAAAACTTTCATAAAATGTCAGTCTTCTGAGATTTTCCAAAAATTATAACTTTATGAAAAAAGAAAACACTGATACAGATTTTTTTTTTCTTCTCTATTTCATCTTAATTCTAATATCTAAATGAGATGTAAGCTACAAGGTCACATGAACACTATTGTGCCACATTTCTATGTTTTCCATCAGCTGTTGTAACTGGTTTTAACAGGCATCTTATCATGCCATGATATCTATGTCATCTCCTTGGGCTGGATCTCTTGTTGAGGATTTTGTACGTGCATGTGTAACAGTATTGGTAGAAGAGTGACCAAAAACAAACATGGCGTTTCTACAAGAGATATTTAGGGAAGTATATGTAGAATGTCTGTACATTTTCTTTCCTCTCCACACAGTCAAGCGAAAACAATGCGGTCCATTTGAGTGTCTTATTGCAGAACATATGCTGTTGGCCTCCTAGTACATAGCAACTTGTTCATTCAATTGTTACATTGAACCAGTCTGATACACTCCTATTCATACTCTTAAGAGTATTGGCCAGGGAATATTTGCTGCATGCTCACCTTGGTTAGGCCATTCCTGCACCTTGTGCATGTCTTGCATATCCATTCACACATATTGGAACTCACACTTTTAGCTAAACTACAAACAAAACTTTATATTGTCTCTGGCAGTGGTAACAGAGTTATTCTATAATCCTTTTACACAGAAATTTCATTTGCTTGTCTTGCAAAGGAAAAAAAATAAGTGTGTGTTTATTTGCTTAACTGATGTAGTTTCTTTTTTTTTTTTTTTTGTAGGTATTGGTCCAGATGGCCATATTGCCTTTAATGAACCTGGTTCAAGTTTGGTATCCAGGACAAGGCTAAAGACCTTGGCTATGGACACTATTTTAGCAAATGCTAAATATTTTGATGGAAACCTTTCAAAAGTTCCAACAATGGCGTTGACTGTTGGTGTTGGTACAGTAATGGATGCCAGAGAGGTAAGTTCATAGCAAATGATGTGCATGGGTGCACATACTTTTGTAAGATAGTAGATTGAAGATTAATGTAATGATTAGAAAATCCAGCAATTAGATGTCAATGCACGGCACGTCTGTGTAACTTTGAAAAACTATGTATACATTTACTTCAGGTTGACTTGAGTGTTTTTCCATTTTGTTTCAATATTAAAAGAATGAATTTTAAGAAGATCTGTCGGTCTCAGCAGTCATACACTAGTGAAAGTTCTTCTATCCCTACACGCCAGTAGATATTGAAGAAGGGGGGAAAAAACACAACAAATTGCGACAGCCCCCTTTTAAGGTCCAGCATCATTAATGCTTTGCTGTGAAATTGTTCGATTCATTCAGTCCTTTTATTTGTACCTTATGCACGTGTGTCTTTAAAGTTAAAGGCAGAGATAGCAGGACCATGCACACAATACTGTCTGTAAGGACTTATACAATGTTTCGTCTTGTGCAGGAGCCTTTTTCAAGTTAATGGGACAATTTATGCAGTCCAATGTAGTGGTTAGGTTGCCAATAAATTCTTGTCAGGGATATTCATTAAAGTGACAGTTATCAGGAATTCAAAAACAATTTCACTTTTTTTTTTTGGGGGGGGGGGGGGGGGTTCAGAAGAGAGGTGGGAAGGCAGGGGTTGGGTATAAAGCACAATGACAATCATAGAGGTAACATTTGTCATAATAAAACATTGTTCATAACTTAACATTGTTCACAAGGCAACATTGTCAACATGTCCTCCATTTATCCCAGTACATCATGTCTGCATCTGTCTATTGTTCAGTTGTAGTGTTCCCAATACATTAATTAAATTACATTGTGCGGTGACACATGTTAAGGCCACATGTCCCGTGGTCTATGTGCCTATGGCTTTTTGCTACTTTTTGAGGCACAACATCAGTTTCTTGATATATCATTTGTTGGTGTATTTTAGTGCGCAAGGTCATGGTGGGGGGGAGTGGGGAGGGACGGGATGTAGGGTATACCTGGGTTATTTCTTTGTAAGGCCGTCTGGTACTGGGAACTTGCCCGTGGGCAGGGAGTGGATGGCCTCCATTATTTCCTGCATAGTTATGGGGGTTTGTATGGCAGTTATTTGTTGCTCTGTCAGTTTTGGCAGTGTGATGGGGTTTAAGAAGTTCATGATCTCGACGTTGTTGGGTTTATGTAGGGAATTGTCTTCTATGAGGTTAAAGTGTATGGCAGTATGCTGCCATTTCGTTGTTGATGTCCTGGGGGTTGTGTATTTTGTTGCCCTTATCCGTTATTAGGTATGGTATGTTGCCAAGGTCTTCCCGGTGTTCTATCAAATTTCCCTACCCGTGAAAATCCCCTACCCTCGTCACTTCCGGTGAGGGGAATCAGCTGGACCCTGTGCTGCACATGCGTGCTAGCACTCCTGCTACTCCTCCACAGCAAGGTCCTGGAAGGTAAGTAAAACTAGTTTTACACTTTCATTATAGTTAGTTCATTCACTAAGCTTAGGACATGGGACATTTAGGGTTAATGTTAGGGTTCAAATTAGGGTTAGGATTAGGGACTTGTTCATATTTTGTGATATTTCACATTAGGGGAATATCTCTAAATAGTGATTTCTCACACTCTATTTTAACCCTTACCCCAAGGGTTAGGGTAAGAATAGAGAGTGAGAGAGGTTAGAAGCACTTACCTAACCCTAATTTGAACCCTCTCTTAACCCTAAATGTCCTGTGGTAGGGGATTTTCACGAGGTAGGGGAATTTGATAGAACTCTATTGCCTTGGGAGTAGTTTTTCAAATTTAATTTGGTAAGTATGTGAGCAGTTTTTTGTAGGGATAGCTCACATAGGTCTAGATATTCCAGTTGGTACTTCTTTTTTAAGTAGGAGGCACGAGTGATAAGTATGCCCCTGATAACTGGTTTGTGAGCTTGCCATAGGGATAGTGTAGATACGTCTGGGTGTCATTTGTTGTAAAGTACCTTTGCAACTGCTCCTGTATATGTTGTGCAAATATGGGGTCGTGTAGGTGGGATTCATTGAGGCGCCAGGGCGACTTGCCTCTATGTTGGTATTGATCTATAAGGGTTAGTAAGGTTGGAGCGTGGTCGAACCATATTATGTCTCCTATCGAGCTGTGTCACCTGTGGGAATACGGTTTCTGAGACCAAGTTGAGGTTTATTCTGGAGTATGTCTTGTGCACTGCAGAATAGTATGAGTATTCTCTATTCGTTGGGTGCATCATTATCCAGGAGTCATATAGGCCTTGTTCAATGATCAGTTTTGTGAGTGCTTTACCTGCATTTCTAAGTGTAGTGTGTCTGGTGACCGTGTCTGGTAGGGATGTGTCCGTTCGGGAGTTCAGGGTGTGATTGAAGTCTCCACACGCTATTACACTGTTGGTTGATGTTGTTGGTAACTTTGACAGTACTTTATGTATGAAGTTACGTTGTTGTTAGTTTGGGCTGTATAGATCCACTAGAATATATTGCACGTTGTTAATCATGCAGTGGAGCAGCAGGCACCTTCCCTGGCTATCTTTTTTTGATGCTAAGTAATTCTACAGTTGGGGATTTGTGTAGAAGTATGGATACCCCTCTAGATTTGGAGGAGTGTGTTGCATGGTACTGTATGGGATAGTCCTTCAAGCCAAAGGTGGGGACCCTGTTTACGAAGTGTGTTTCTTGAGCACATATAATTTCTGCCTCATTTCTTTTAGCGTTTTCTAGGAGCATGCACCTTTTATGTGGAGTATTTAGCCCTCTGGTATTATGGGAGTAGATTCTCATGGTATTTGTGCTAGGGTTTGTACTGATGTGCTCGGGTTTGAAAATTGTGCCTTACTTCATTTATATGTGAGGAGACTGGGACCTCAGTCTGAAGAAGTGTTGGGTTAAGAGGGTTTGAGGGCTGGTTGTGAGCTGACAGGTATGGGAGGGGGGGGGGAGGCAGGGGGCGTAACTGGTGGTTGCTGGTAGGAAAGGGATGTCGTACCTTGGGGGTTGGAGATATAGACTCCTGAGTAGTGGCTGATGGGCTCCTGGTTGGCTTGTGTAAAAGTCGTTGGCACCATCCTGCAGAGCGGGCCTCGCAGCCTCCGATGTGGTGGATGGTTTCTGGCCAAAGAAATTTAGCTTGTCTGCTCTAGAAGCGTGTTTCTTGCTTTTATGTTGAAACATGGTTGAGGGGTGCAGGATTTTTGTGGGTTCTGCGTGTTTCTGCTGAATTTGTAGGAGCCCAGGTGCCAAAGCAAATCTTTAAGCGTCCATCTTGCTCGGCAGTCAGCCACGCCCCCATACATTTCAAATTTAAGACCAGAACAGCCAGACTGGAAGCATAGTTGGTTTGGAGAAGGTTTCAAGCTAATCTATTTTGGCCTTAAATGTGAAATTTACATTGTATTCACTTTGAATTCCAGAAAAGGCTCTCTTTACTGAATAACACTGTTGGTGTCACCCCTGGTTCTTTGTCAAACTGCTGGGGAGAGCCTTGATTTAAAAAAAAAAAAAATCAGGGTTCACTACTACACCTGCTGTTAAATAGAGACAACCCCCACCTCAGGTGCATTGATAATGCATAATTTACACTTAATTATAACTGGCAATTTCATCCATTCTGGATGGCAGTGATTGGCTGAGACCACTGGGCTAACCAGACCCCTCAGCTTGTTACTTCTATCCAAGTCGGACTAAATTCACACTGGTAACAGAAATTTAAAGTGCACATTTTCAATGTTTTGTTACTTAGGGCACCTTTTTAAAGAAGTTATTGAAGGCTTATTGTACCAGTCATCTTGCTGTTAATATATTTTCTTACAACAATATCTCTTTTTTTTTTTTTTCCTTTAAGTTTTAATATTGTATTTTTTTTTTTTTCTTCCGACCTATACAGGTGATGATCCTTATAACTGGAGCACATAAAGCATTTGCATTATACAAGGCAATAGAAGAAGGTGTAAATCATATGTGGACGGTTTCTGCATTTCAACAACATCCACGTACCATTTTTGTCTGTGATGAAGATGCTACTCTAGAATTAAGAGTTAAAACTGTTAAATATTTTAAAGGTGAGCTTGGGTATTTGTAACTAGTAATTTGTATCTCAACTGATTAACTGAGATTCTGATATTATTTATGTAAGTCTACACCACGGGTAGTCAATGCTTCGGTACTCCAGATGATGTGGACTACACCTCCCATAATCATGGCAAAGCATCAGATGAGATGTAGTTAACAACATCTGGAATGCTAATGGTAGCTTAAGACATCCAGCATAGAAATGTGCAGTAGACCAAAAATTTGCTCCTTTGCAGGCACTTTTCACTTTTGAAGGGGCTTTCCATGCACCTACATGTTATGTTTTTTTTTTCTTTCTGTTTTCTCCAAAGAGACTCCATCACTACTCCCAGTATGTTACACGTGTACCAGCAGCTTATCATTTATTCCTATGTAAAAATATTACAGTTGTATGAATTTGTATAGAGTACGGGACTAAAATATCTTCTGGAGTGCTGTATATTTTACACAATAGCATACTAACAAAGGCATTCAGAGTTAAATAATATACAGCTAATAAAAAGAATAAGATACCTAAGAGTTTACTTCTTGGGCTCTATACACCAGTGTAGACACTCCAGTAGTAGTGTTATTATTATTATTATTATTATTATCCACCCAGGAAATATTCACATAATCCACAATAAAGTGGATGAGTTAAAAGCTGGAAAAATGTACCGTATATACTCTAGTATAAGCAAAGTTTTATGCCACATTTTTTGTGCTGAATAAGCCCTCCTCGGCTTATACTCTAGATTGCCATAATACAGACCAGGACCGTCAGGCTCATTACAAGCCCGGTGGTCCTGTTGGGAGCCGGCAGCAAGCTGTTACTTACCTTTTGTAGCAGCTCCGGTCAGCTCCCTTCACCTCCGTTCCCTTCCGCTCACAGTGTAAGTCTTGTGAGACTCGCGGCCGTCAGAGCGTTGCCAACGGTGGCAACGCGGCACGCAGACCGCGAGACTTACACTGTGAGCGGAGGTGAAGGGAGCTGACCGGAGCTGCACAGTACACACCACTGGACCACCAGGGAATCATATAGCCCCCCTCCCTGGCCATGCAACAAGCAGGGAGGGGGGGACAAAAAAAAAAAAAATACAATTACATTTTATAATATTAAAATAAAAATATAAATGCCCTCCCCCACCCAGTTTACACACACCACACACACTGCATTATATACACACTCATACAAACACACACTGCATTCATTATATATACACACACTGTAAATAAATATTCAATTCATGTAATTTTTTTGCAATCTAATTTTATTTAGAAATTTACCAGTAGCTGCTGCATTTCCCACCCTAGGCTTATACTCGAGTCAATAAGTTTTCCCAATTTTTTGTGGCAAAATTAAGTGCCTCGGCTTATATTCGGGTCGACTTATACTCTAGTATATACGGTAATCGGTATCCTGAGGTAAATGGGATCACAGTCCACTCTGCATGCACCAATACATACACAACACATATGTATCCCCAGTGCAAGTGAAATCTACTAGCCGTGTAAGGCTACTCTACCTAGTATAGATAATGGATAACCATTGGATTATCCAGCCAGGTGCTTAAAATATTAATATACAAGCTTTATTAATTAGGCTGATTTGTAGCACTTTTGATAACCCTATGTAGGTAAGTAGTTCACTGGAAAATAAACCAGTGTACCAAAGTAGACAAGGGGTTAAACCATAGTATTAGTTTAAAAAAACAGGGATTAACTAGAGGTTAAAACATAGTTCTGTCTGTATAAGGCAGCAAGTTAATAGTACCTTTGTTAGCCCTTGGTAGGTAAAAAGTGCACCTGTCTGGATAATCCAATGGTTATACATTATTTATACTAGGTAGAGGAGTAGACTTACACGGCTAGTACATTTCACTTGCACTGGGCAAGTTGTTTGTGTATGTATTGGTGCATGCAGAGTGGACAGTGATCCCATTTACCTCAGGATACTGACTAAAATTTTCCAGTCTTTATCCACATTATTGTGGATTAGGTGAATCTTTCCAGAGTTAAAGAATGTATCTAGATTATGTGTCCCCCCCCCCCAAAAAAAAATATGCTACACTCTCCAGTGAAGTAGCTGTTCAAGTGATGTGGCTTTTTGCTTTAAATATATACCTGTATGAAGTTTTTTTTTTTTTTTTTCTGTGGCAGGAGCATAACTAAACTCAACCTGTTCAGATTATCTGATTAAAAATGCAAGTTAAAGGAATACTATAATTGTGGTTTAAACAATATAGGGTCAGGAATATGTTTGTGTTACTGATCCTATAGTCTTAAAACCACCATTTAGGTGGCTTGTCTCTTGTTAACCCCCTTAAAAGGCAATACAACTTACTTTATTTCCAAGGCCGTGTGGGTCTGCTGGCCCTGGCCCCGGCCCCCACCCCCACCCATCTATATGAGGATCATTCAGTGACAGTGCTGCAGATTGTGCAGCAGTGACCATTAGATGAGTGGCAACTGGAGGTGTCCCTAGGGGGCAATGTAAACACTGCTTTTTCTCTAAAAAGGCAGTGTTTGCATTAAAATGCATGCAGGTACGGATTATACGCACCAGAACAAATACAATAAGCTGTAGTTGTTCTGGAGTCTATTGTGTCCCTTTTAGCTTTATTAGCTGATTTTCTGCCAAAAACAGATTTTGCATTACTGCTGGTAAAATAGCCAATGCAGGAAGTCAGAAACAATGAGTATGTGATAATCTGTTGTGGAGATATATATATATATATATATTTTTTTTTTTTTTATTGTGTGAAGCATTATTTTTATACAAAGCAACATCTGTCAAAACTAACCTTGTCACTATCCCCATTTCTAGCTATAAATTAAATTTCTGATGTTCTGAATGAAAGTGTTATGGAATGTTTAAGCACTTATTTATAAGTAACTACTATGTGCCTACAGTAGAAATGACTGTTTCTGTTCTTTCCAAAGGCTTAATGCATGTACATAATAAACTTGTGGACCCACTGCACAGCATGAAGAAAAACTGAAGTGAAAATGCTTTGGAAAACATAGCTCCACATTAGCTATGCAATATTACTGAATTACAAAATCTGTACTGGTCAATTCAACATTCCACATTATTTTTATTTAGTTATCTTGGTGTATTTCCCTTCAAAGCTTTATATAAATAATGGTGTCTGTTGCTTACAACAGATTGTTTAAACATTGAATTTAAAAAAAAAATGCACTCATTAAATATGAGGAATCTAACACCAGTTACCTACCAATTTACAGTGGACTAATATGTTCAATTCTACCAGTCTATCCATTTACTTTGAACAATGGTCAATGTATAGTATTATTATTGTTTATTATTTCTGAATGTGTACTACAGCAACAATGACATTTAAATTACATGGACATATTGCACAATGCCTGTAATCAGGTCTTTCTTTTCATATGCAGCTCTTACCATATTCAATTTTTTTAATTTGTATTTTGAAGCATTTAAATGTAGAAATAACTTCTTATGAATCGCAAATGCCTTGATTTACAATAAACTGACTGGCCTGATTGTCTTTACCAAGAAAGTATTTTTTAGTATTTCAATGTCCGGCTACCAGGAAAAGGAGGCTGATAAGAGGATATTTATTGACTGTGGAGCAGTCATGGCAGCAGCTCAGGTCAAGCGGGTTTTATTAGCTAAGCAGAGAGCTTGCACTAAGATGTGTTGTGAAAAGAGGAGGCACTGTTATAGGGGTTGGGCTATATTATATAAAGCTGCAAAGGCAGAGCAATGACACCTAGATAATGGTGGCAGATGGGATACAATTAGCCCATCTAGTCTTGTTATATTACTTAAGGGACATTGTACTATAACTTCAATAGCTTGACATAGTGGTTATAGTGTCCCAAGTGTTCAGAAGCTTTCCCCCAATTTTAATATCAAACCATTTTTAGGATATTGCTCCTCTGACTACACTAATCATGTTATAATTACAGGTAAGCATTTTTGTAAGTAAGTGTAAACTATGCGTTATCAATACGGCTGAGATGGTTGGTTTCCGGAAGCAGCTCCCTTTTTAGGTCAAACTATTCCTGAACTGATAACTGGAAAAACTAGACTGGGAGACTCCTTACACATAAGTGTGTCTTTGCATCTATTAAAGGACCACTCTAGTGCCAGGAAAACACTTGTTTTCCTGGCACTAGAGTGCCCTGAGGGTGCCCCCACCCTCAGGGACCCCCTCCCGCCCGGCTCTGGAAAGGGGAACAGGGTTAAAACTTACCTTTTTCCAGCGCTGGGCGGGGAGCTCTCCGCCTCCGTTCCGCCCCGTCGGTTGAATGCACACGCGCGGCAAGAGCTGCGCGCGCATTCAGCCGATCGCATAGGAAAGCATTCATAATGCTTTCCTATGGACGCTTGCGTGCTCTCACTGATTTTCACAGTGAGAATCACGCAAGCGCCTCTAGCGGCTGTCAATGAGACAGCCACTAGAGGATTAAGGGGAAGGCTTAACCCATTAATAAACATAGCAGTTTATCTGAAACTGCTATGTTTATAAAAAAAAAATGGGTTAACCCTAGCTGGACCTGGCACCCAGACCACTTCATTAAGCTGAAGTGGTCTGGGTGCCTAGAGTGGTCCTTTAAGTTAAAAAGTGGTCTACAATGGGCCATTCACCTGCACAAAGACAAAACAATATACCATCCCTTTAACAACACTTGTAAGGCCAGTTCTAAAACTAATGAATAGAACATGTCCCATGACTGTAATTTGAGAGACTGTTAGTATTTCTCTTCAATTAGAAAACTGGTGCTTATTAAACTGTAGCTCAGCTAGACTCAACATATGCAGTTTAGGCATCAGCTTGCTGTGTAAATACTGTACAGAATTTCAAGTACACTTGATATTTTACCAGTGTTGATACTGTACCTACTTTTACACCCTGATGCCGTCATTTGTATATTTTTTATTCCAAAATGTGGTTCTGGTATGGTTGGCTTTCCACTGCTGTTAATACAATTCCCAGAAGATTCAAGCTAAGTTTGGGCTTTAGTAAATAACATGTACATGTACCAAGTAGCACAACTGGTTGTAAATTAAAGGGACACTATAGTCATTAAAACTGCTTCATTACGCTAAAGGTAATGCCCCTACAGTCTCCCTGTTTAATGCTCTGTCATTTAGGAGTTAGATCACTTTGTTTATACAACCCTGGTCATACCTCTTTGCATTTTATTTACACATCCTTCCTTTACACATCCGTCATCTAACGTTTACACTTCCTTTATTGCACAGTCTAATTTAGAATTTCTTATCTACTGCTCTGTTAATAGCTTCCTAGACCCTCTAGGTGCATCTTGTATGTAATTAAAGTTCAATTTACACAGCAGGAGATAAAACATCTTGATTAAGTTAACATCTGATTTAAAATGGAACCATTTTGTTGTCATGCAGGCGGTCAGTCACAGCTAGGGGAGGTGTGGCTAAGGTTGCATAAACGGAAACAAAAGTGATTTATCTCCTAAATGGCAGTGAATTGAGCAGTGAAACTTCAGAAGCATAAGCTATACACTAAAACTACTTCATTTAGCTAAAGCTGTTTTGGTAACTAGTGTTCCTTTATGCTCTTTTTTTCCCTCTCAGCAACAATTTGAGAGCATTAACATACCAATGAATTACAGAGGTAATTGGGTTGAGAAAAGGCACATTGTCTATTATGTAAAACTATCCAGATTTAGTAGGTGCTGATCCAAATTAAAGAAAAACCATAAAGACTAACTTTCTATCGTGACCCTCCCAAAAATACAACCATGTAAAACATTGTAGAATAACAATTTTATTTGTATTAGAGAAAAGGTTATCACTATTGCACACACTTTCTGTGCCAAAGGATCATGGTATATACCATTAAATTAGTGTGAATTTCCATTTCTTTTCTTGCCTATCTTTAACACACTGGTATTGTAACCAAAACAGTTGTTTAAATAACAAAATAGGTTGGCTTAGCAATTTAACCTACTTCCCATGAAATATAGGGATAGACATCACTGTCCCATAATTTTAACAATATGCATGATGTTTAGAAACAGCCAAGAAACGCTCCCTTGTATATTGCTGGGCTGTTTTATTGCATTTTGCAGGATTTCCACTAGTGTTTCATACCTACACACCATTGTTTGTAACATAAAATGGTGTGCTGAACGAGGTAGTGCCCTCTTATCATGATTTACTTTATTGCCAATATTAGGTTTCCTTAACAAACACGGGAAAATGGTTGCAACAGTCTGGTTAACTTTGTGGATAAGTTAATGCCATCATGGATGGCAAATAAAAAACTACTGGTCTAATAAAATTGACCCAGTAGTTTGCAATTCAAATGTTTAGTTAATTCCATTTCATTTGTCTGGCGTTCTCTTTAGCACATTAATAAATGCATCTTTTGGCACTTCAATATTGCCGATTTGTCTCATTTTTTTCTTGCCTTCAGCCTGTCTCTTCAACAATTTCATTTTTCGTGTAATATCGCCTCCATACTGCCAAGAGAAAACTGGGATCAGACTTGGATCACTAAACAAAGTACTGCGTACCATTTTGTCCAGTTTATAGGCCCAAATGGATTCATTAGAAAATTTGATGCCTATAATCACAGCTTTACAAACCATGAAAACTATCCAAATTGATCAATGCGGCCTATAATCCAACCATGAAAATATATATTTTAAAATAAAAAGACATTAAGAAACAAAACAAGATAAAGGCTGCTACAGCATAATGGTTCAATCACATTCTTTGTTAATGCTATGTATGAACTACAATTTCAAACCCAATCTAAATGCATAGTTGAGTGAGCTTAAGTTGCTTTACAGTGAAGTTGTCTTGGCAACCAACCTGCAAAATTCTAGGATATTATATTCATGCTGGAAACGGACAACAAATGCTAGCCGACAGCTATTTAGTGAATACATCCCTAATTATGGTTCTGAATATGAACCCTATTTATTTTTCATATTCTGCACGAAAAAGTAATTGTTTAAAAAAAAATATCTGTAGATGTCTACATGCTTTGCAGCCAAAATGTTTTTTCGCCACACATTTTAAATTGTAAAAGGGTATTGAGTCATTTCATCAACACTCTTCTCTGACACCCCCCCCCCCACAAATTAAAATAAAATCAGAAACTGAAAAAAATGCTTCACTTGAACAATATAAAATCAATAAGGTAATGAAAGTTGTACATACACATTTAGCTAGTACATTTTTCCTGTATGCTTTTATCCTGAAATACAAAAAAATACACATAAATATACACATATAAAAAAAAAAAAAAAGCGAACAAAAAATCATGTTCTTTTATTATACTTACGTTTCTCTTGCAATGACTTTATTGCCAAGAGCAGCCTGAACTGCTATTTCAAACAGTTGTCTGGGTATGGAATCTCTGAGCCGTTCACAAATTGCTTTGCCAACTGCATATGCTTTTTCTCTAAATGTAAGAGAGGGAATATTACACTGTCCCAATATTATGGAAAATAAAAATACCAATCTACATATATCAGGTCTCACCATGAGTGAAATTTAGATTTCATTGTTCAAAAACTGCATTGGATAGCATTCTAGCATTCTTTTAACTTCCATGGCATTACTTATAACTTGGCACCTGTTTTTGTCTTGATAAATCTCCTGCTTTAGAGTGTAAGCTCACAAGTTATCCTGCTTAGCAGTTTGTACAGAAGTACTGTATTTGTTAGATTGTAAGCTCACAGACAGGACCTGTTCTTTCTTTCAGTAGGAGTTCATTGTTTGTCTGTATTATACAGCTCCGCAGAATTTGCTTTCGCTATGTAAATACCAAATAATAAATATTAACTTTAATACATGCTAATGTTCAACATATTTTGATTAAATTATACTTGTCGTGGCACACATGTTCATTTTAAAGTGTTTAACCCCATTAAGGACCAAAGTTCTTGAATAAAAGGGAATCATGACATGTCACACATGTCATGTGTCCTTAAGGGATTAAACTCCATCTATACAGACAGCCGAAATTCTAGCAAAAGTGTAGATTTTAATTTAAAAATTTTGACAGCCCCCCCCAACTTGTTAATCAACTGATGTAATAAACATGTGTGCCAGCGGCAAAAGGGTCTAATGCTGTCACTGAGTGACATGAAAATCAAGAAAAGCCTCCTCCGGGCAGCTCTCTATCGCCCTGTGCTGGGCTAGTAGAAGGATATTTTGTCACAAACGTGCTGGTAATGAAGCTAAGTTGTTGCCATCAACAGTGATGACGACCCTAAATAAGGCAAATCACAAAAGACAGAGGCCGGCAATGGACATTGGATGTTACCATATTGTAACACCCACAGTCCCTCTGGGATGGCAGAGCTGGGGAAAGGGGCAGCCGTGAGATTTTAAACAGTTCCAAAGCAATCAAATATATTGTTACTAATTTGTTGCTGTTATGGGTTAAAATAAACACCTGTCCTCACAAGTTCGCTTTAAATATTTATATCTTGCATTATACAATGTGCAAAATACTTTACTTTTTTTTTTTTTGAAAATGTAATTTTCATTGCAATTTCGGAAGTAATATAACAATCAAGAAAGAGGAGCCAAAACAAAATAAAAGATACGTTTAGAAGATACTGAAATGGTATTCCATATAAGAAACCAAGCATTATTTGAACACGTGATAATTGCACAAAACATGGCAATAATGTGGCAGTTGAAGACATCTATCTTAATTTCTTAATCTGCCTTGCATAAAAAGAAAAACACAAAAAAGTTTAGAGTTCATAAATTAACACATTCACACAAAAATGCTACTGCTGCCTTTACATACATAGATATTTAGATATTTCCCTCTGATCCCTTATCCCGACAATCAAAGGGTTAAAAACCCTTTAAAAACTTACCTGATTCCAGCCAGAGGTCCCTCAGCACTTGATGATTTCCTATAAGGATTTGCAAGACGCTGGACGTGCTCATGCAAAGCGTGAGGACGTCGAGCATTGTTACACGGAGTTAAAAATAAATAAAAAATAAGCGCATTTGGTAGACAGCCACTAGAGGCAGTCTTAACCCAGCAATGTAAATATTTCTCTAAAACTGTAATGTTTTCAGCTGCAGGATTAAGGGGACAGGGACACTGCACCCAGATTCACTTCATTGAGGTAAAGTGGTCTGGATGCCTATAGTGTCCCTTTAACCCCTTAAGGACCAAACTTCTGGAATAAAAGGGAATAATGACATGTCACACGTCCTTAAGGGGTTAAACTCCATATTAGGAGGTATAAAAGTAGGACAGGGATGAGTATGATCAAGCACAGACATTTAATACCAGCATTCGTGTTGGTTGGGTGGCATGCCAACCAGGGCTGGGCATGTGAATAGGAAACAGTATTACATGGGTGAGTGTTTGTAATCAGACCAGTGTTCTTAAATTAAGATTGCCAGGCTGCGTCCATGATGCTCAAGAGGTGTGCATTCAATTGATTAAATTAACACAGTTTACATGCAAGCATACATCACAAAGAGGAGCAGAGAGGAGAAGGAGAGCACCCTATAGTGTTAAAACCACCACCTAGCCCCCTGGCCCCCTCTTGCCCCCATTAATATAGTAAAAAGTATTCAAGTCTGCAGCTCCTGGCTCTGCCACTGTTTGCCTGTGAACTGCCTCTATCTGCTGACATAATCAGAAGTGGTGGTCTGAGCTAATCACAATGCTTCCCCATAGGATTGGCTGAGACTGTCAAGGAGGCAGATCAGGGGCGGAGCCAACACAAGTCAAACACAGCATTGGCCAATCAGCATCTCCTCATAGAGATTAATTGAATCAATGCATCTCTATGTGGAAAGTTCAGAGTTTGCCTGCAGAGGGTGGAGACACTGAATGGCAGTGCTGCTCACTCTGCAGCACTGCCCTAGGAAACACCTCTAGCAGCCATCTGAGGCGTGGCCAATGGACTTATTACTAGACTGTAATGAAAACACTGCATTTTCTCTGAAAAGACAGTGTTTACACCAAAAGGCCTGAAAGGAATGATTATACTCACCAGAACAAATGCATTAAGCTGTAGTTGTTCCAGTGACTATAGTGTCACTTTAAGGAACATGGTGAATATAAGTGATAAGAAAAAGTATATATGAAAAAGTATATACAGGCAACTGAAATGTACAGGCAGTGTGACAGATAAATCCATGCTAATAACAGACCAGCCGACATAAAGAAGGACAGGATTATTCGCTAAAGTCAGAATTCACTTCAATTTATGGCCAAAGTAGCCTGACTGCAAGTATAGCTGAATAAAGCTGACAATGTTTCCTGTCCTGCTATTTTGACCTTAAATTTTAAATTCACTTAAATTGTAACTTTAATGAATGAGGGTTTTTATATAGAAGATGCCACGTGTTAAGCACATTAAACCAGAAATACATTTGAAATCATGAATCTAGTCATAGAAATATGATAAATGTAATATTTTAATTTACCGGTGTGCGATAGTGACCAGTTCTTCCACAGAACGTCCATTTAGTAAAATATCCATTTTTACAAGGTCCGCCGTCTGATAGCCTGCATCTTCGTAGTCAAAGCTAACCGACAAAACACATATACATACATTTCAAAAATATGCAAACCACATGTTCGTGATTGTTCACATTAATTAAATCAGGTATCTACTGAACCCCTGGAAAATATTGTCTGCAGAATGGATTTGATAGATACATACAAAAGCATGGTTATTATTTTTGTAAAGCACCAACAAGTTATGCAGCACTCATCAAAAGTGAAGAGGTCCCTTTTCAAAAGTGCTTATAATTTTCAAAAGAAATTGGGTAAATGAATACAAGTAATAGAACAAGTTCTAAAAGTTGTGGTGAGATTAAAAATGGAAGAAAAAAAAAACCAAAAAATATTTCATAATAAAGTGTTTATCATAAGGGAGATTTAACTAACTCTAGCAGACACAAAGTTATTCCATAATCATACCATGTAAAATATGTAAATAGGCACACACAGAATTGGCTCTTTTTTCATGATTCCAACCCACTTTCACAATCAAACATGGAAGCATTTACTTATGGGTTAGTTCTGCCCATCACAGCAGAAAGGACAGGGAATAGCCCTGAAGATAAAGAGGCCAATACTCACGGTAAGATAAAGCTTCCCCTGGTGAGTTATTGAAGCACTTGTATATAACTTGTGTTTATAAGCCCAATTCGAAGTCCAAGCAGACATTTGTTCCTATCATGTCATGATGCATTGATTTCTGTTACCTGCACACATTAGCACATAACCAGGCTTCTTTCATAGAGAGGAAGGTAAATATACTGTTTGGGTCTTTTTGCTTACCTAAATCAGCATATGCTTTCTGTATGATTCTCTGAATGAGCTGGTGTGAAGCACATCCTCAGTATATGTGTCCACTACATCCCCTATGAATGAGTTACTGTAAGAACACAGCCTCAATATATGTGACTGATATCTCTGTATATGAGCTAGTGTGAAGCACGGCATCAGTAAGTGCCCAGTATAAGCTATATGTAGGATTTACTTTGAGGTCTCAGCCTCACTATACGCTCTATGTAGGAGTTAGTGTGAAAACAGAGCTACAGTACATGTGAATGATATAAAGACAGAAACTCAATATAGGAGTCCAATATAACCTTTGTGTATAAGCATTTTAGAAACAATGCAATTAGAAACAAACAAAAACAAAACACAATTTAAAGAAGTAACAGGACAGAAATATATTTTAAATGTTGCCAAACATACCTTGCATACCCAGATGACATTGATTTTAGGCTATCATAAAAATCGAGCACAATTTCGTTTAAAGGAAACAGATATTTCAGCATAATTCTGTGTTCATCAATGTACACCATACTTTTCTGAACTGCTCGTCGTGTCTAAGACAACAAAACACGTTACATTTAATAAACAATCATAATTTCAGCACTAGCTGACTTCAAAAAGAAAATCGCCTTTAAAAGAAAGAAAAAAAAAAATCACAAATTGTGAAGAGTAATAAATGCATATAGAAGTGGGCATACAAAAAGTCTCTTAAAAAGTTGAATATGTTTTGCACTCAAGTCATCACTTGACCAATCATATATTTTCTGTGTCTGTGTCCCTGCACAGCCACATGGGACTGAACAATACTTGAACATAGTAAGTATTCCGACAATTTACATTCCAAGAGGGCCATAACGTCTCTTCTCCTTTCTACTGTAGAACCCTACCTTCAGGTTGTTATTTTAAAAGAGGTAGATCCAGCTGTGCTACAAAATGCTTAAATGTAAGAATGTTCAAAGTCCGCAGCTGGTTTTTCCCCAGACAAATCTTTCATGCAGTGCTTGAAATGTAGCTAGGGGCACGGTTAGAAATAAAAGGAGGCCATTGACAAGCCTTATTTCATTGTTTGTTTCTAGAATCCTCATCTGTTTTGGAAGCATTGAACATGACATCTATTAGAAAACAGGTCTATTTACTTGTATTGATTTGTTAATGTCCTATACCGTGCTTTGACAATGCTTCCCGGTAAATTCAGAAAGAACAACAGTTACTTGCTACAACTGCAATTGAATGTATGCCTGGGGTTTGTAATTTCTCTTGTCCAGAGATTTGTCTGGAATTTTGGGATAGCTCTACAGCAATGACCAGGTGACCTCTCCTATGTGCATGACATGGCATTTGTAGTCTACCCATAGAAGTCGAAACTCCAAATTCTGTCATTTGCTCTACAATGAGGGTGTAGAGTGTGTGCAAGGATATTCTTTCATGGAAGTCTCTAGAAGTCACAATGGTGCTACTGACAATGACATAGTGTAAATGATAAAGTACCAATTGGCAAAAATTAGGAAATATGGTCACTGATACGGATTCTTAAACCAGAATTTCTGAAGCTGAAAAGTAGTAACAAAATGTTTTTACTTTTCAGAGGGAAGTATCAAGATTCAATAATTAGCACATTTCAGCCGCAGAAGCCAACATTTTCTAACCTGGCATAAAGCAAGTATCTTTCCCATATAGTCATCAGGTGAAATGATGGTACCCAACACAACAGGCTCAAGATATTCAGACACTTGTGACTTGTCAGGAAACTCCGACGGGTTTACTATAGTTATCTCATCCTCCCCATATTCCTATAAAATTCAAACATGAGACACAAATTATAATATTGCTAGAAAAACTGATGTTAAGCTATGAAATAAATTTAACAAAGAAGAAAAGATGTTTTACACAAAATTCAGTGCTATGTTTTGCAAGGGGCAAAAAAAGTCAATCTCCTATAGAAACAGAAGTCAATAAAATGAAATCAGTAAAATTAACAAAAATGACATAAATCAGATTGCCAATGCATTATGAATTTATCACTTTTGGTTGTGTGTGGCCATTTAACTTAAAGTGAAAAAGGTCTCTGGTGAAAGTGGTAGTTTAGTTTAGATTTGTTTTCCCTGTTTGTTATTTTTTTCCTCCCAGAATTTCTGCTAGCTTAGTTGGGGTTATATCCCATCTGTTGATTACCTTATAATGATTTTCTATGATGTTCAAACGGCGTAAAGAGGAAGTTACGTCTTCAAGCAAATTTATTAGGTCTAATTCTGTAATAGTGATATTTAAGTCTATGAAGGTTTCACTCTATTTTTAGATCTAGAGATCTAATAATATTTTTGGCTTTTGGAATCATCCCTTTGTCTGTGTTCCTTTGCAGGGCCGGCGCTACCTGTAAGGCGGACTAGGCAGCAGTCTAGTGCGCCCCTTGGGAAGGGGCGCCGCCAGGAGCGCCGGCCCCCCTCATGCTGCAGCCACCCGAGCGCTCTGCAGAGAGCCTCAGGCGGCTGCAGCTTTGCCTGGGCTGGTGCGTCCATGAGGGCGCACCGCCCGGGCGCAGCATGAGGAGAGGGGCTGACAGGAGGGAAGCACTCCGTCCTGTCACTCCCTCACTGTAGCGTGGCCGAGCCCTGTATGGTCCGCGGGTACAGGGAGCTCCCTGTACCCGCGGACCATACAGGGCTCGGCCACTCTACAACACAGGTAGGGGAGGGTGGGACCGTGGGGGGGATAAATGGAAAGGGGGGGGGGGGATAAATGGTAAGGGGGGGGGGGGGAATAAATGGTAAGGGAGGGGGGGGGGGATAAATGGAAAGGGAGGGGGGGATAAATGGAAAGGGGGGGAATAAATTGACAGGGAGGGGAGGTAATACATTGACAGGGAGAGAGGGGGAATAAGTTGACAGGGAGGGGAGGGGAATAAATTGAAAGGGAGGGGGGTAGGGAATAAATGGACAGGGAGGGGACGGGAATAAATGGACAGGGAGGGGGATAAATTGACAGGCAGGGTGGGGGGAATAAATTGACTGGGAGGGTGGGGGGGAATTAATTGAAGGAGGGGAAAGAAATTGACAGGGTGGGGGGGAAGAAATTGACAGGGAGGAGAATTGACAGGGTTGGGAGGGGGAATGAGAGTGGGGAGGGGAGAAGAGAGTGACAACGGGGGAGACGAGAGTGACAAGGGAGGGGGGAGAAGAGAGGGACAAGCAGGGGGGGAGAAGAGAGGGACAAGCAGGGGGGAGAAGAGAGGGACAAGCAGGGGGGGAGAAGAGAGTGACAAGGGAGGGGGGGAGAAGAGAGTGACAAGGGAGGGGGGGGAGAAGAGAGGGACAAGGGAGGGGGGGGGAGATTAACATCCATCACACACACACAATGCACCCCTTGGACACAGAAAAACACACACAGACACACACACACACACACACACAAGCAATGCAACCCTTACACACACTCAATGCACACCTTACAGACGCACACACTGCATCCCGTACATACACAGAAACACACCTTGCAGCCCTTGCACATACAAACACAGATTCACACAATGCATTCCTTAAACACATATCAGGACATCCCCTACTCCACCTCCTGTGAACAAACTCATTGGTGGAACATGAAGGTGGACCTGGGACCCAGACCTTGAGCTGTGTAAAGGGCGTTAAAAAAAAATGGAGCTGCTTCCCGTTCTCCCAGAACATTGATTTTTGTGACCACAGTTACAAACAGCCTCCAGGGCCTGTTCTACACCAGACCAGTGGAGCCAGACATGGTTCCCACAGTGCTGCCAAAACAGCAACAAGACATCTGAACGTTAAACAGATACTGTATGCTGGGAGAATAAAGGTGTATTATATATATATATATATAAACACCTACAAATACATTGTTCCTGTGAAATATTTTATTCAAGATTTTAAAGTTTTTTTTTTTATAAATATACAAGTGAAAGGCAACACATATACAGAGCTTTTTGTGAGAAATATTTCTATGCTGTGAAACATCTTTTGAACAAAAAACAGGAATAAAAACACAGAAGCATACCTTTATTAATTTTTGCGAAGATAGTTTAGCCTTGTATGGAACAGTGGGTGCAGTCATAATTACTGAAGCGTTGTATTCCTGTTCCAAGCGCTGGTTGAAAACCTCCATGTGTAAAAGTCCAAGGAAGCCTAACCTGCTTAACAAAAAACTCTGTTAAAATCACATGTATTTATTATCCAAAGCACAATATAAAAAAAAGAAAAGAAAAATAAAATCCCAGATATCCTAGCAATCACATCCTTTAACATACAGATTAAAAAAAATATAAATCATCTTGTTTACAATCTAGCATTTGTATAATGCAGGATGATCTATAAGCGTATAGTTGAAAGAGTTTATGTCTGTTGAGGCAAAGAGTGGCAGTGGAGAAAATTAAAAGGGGCACTGGAGACATCAAGACAACTTTAGATAAAGCACGAATGAAGCACTCTTGATGTTGCTTATGCTACCTGAGCCAAACTCATTTTCAATCAGATGTTAACTTGTTTTAGAAGTTTTTATCTCCTGCTCTGAAGATTAAACTTTGATCACATACAGGAGGCTCCAGCAGGGTCCAGAAGGCTATTAATAGAGCAGGAGATAATACTATTCTAAATGAAACAGAATATGCAATGAAGGATGTTTAAACATTAGACATCACTTTACAGGAAGTGTTAAGGAAGGTTGTACAGGGAGGCGGCAACTAGAGCTGCAAAAAACTAAGTAATTTAACTCCTAAATGGCAGAGAACTGAGCAGTGAGACTGGGGTGTCGGGGCATGGACTTTACACCATTAAATTGCTTTGGTGCTATATAAATTTATTTAATTAACTAATTTAAATATTGTATAATTAAATATTTTGCTAGCTGGGGTGGGTGGGAGTTATGGGAAAATTGGGAATTTACTGTTAGTGCTGCTTACTGCTAGTTAGGGGTTAACGTAAAAAAAAAAGCTTAGAAAAATGTTAAATCTGTAAAAAAAAGTTTTACGAAAGTTTAGGAAACTTTAAAAAAATGAATAATCAAAACAAAAGTTTAAAAAATAGTTTTAAAAAGTAAAAAAAGTTTTAAAAAGTAAAAAAAATACATTTAATAACGCTCATTACCACTACACCTGGTACAAGCTAGCGGAAAAATGATCCCACGCTAAGGTTCAAAATATGCCTTTTGAAATACCCTGGGATGTCTTCTTTAAGAAATGGTATGGCTTTATGGGGTATTTGGATTATATAGCCTAGTAAAATACTCTAAAATGGGACATGAGCACAGCGTAAAAATTTAAAGTTTGAAAAAAAATGGAATGGCTGTGTCCCAAATGTGCCCCTCCGATGTCCACATATACCTAGCAAAGGTACATACAGGGGTATTTTTGTACTCAGCAGACATAGCTGAGCAACATATGAAGTATTATACAGTGGTAGTACACATATGGTTTGCAAAATATACTGTGCAAACTCACTTTGTGTGTCAAAAAGGCAGAAAAAAAACGCTTATAACCACTACACCTGGTACACGCTAGCGGAAAAATGATCCCACGCTAAGGTTCAAAATATGCCTTTTGAAATACCCTGGGGTGTCTACTTTAATAAATGGTAGGCCTTTGTGGGGTAGTTTGAATTTAAAACCTGCAAAGATGCTTGGAAATTGCACATAGGCCCGGCGTCAAAATTCAAAGTTCGGTCAAAACTGATATGGCTTGGTCTCCTATATGGCACTGTAGCTTCACAAAATAGTGCCATAGACATACAATGGGGGTGTCCTTTTACTCAGAAGACTTAGCTGAGCATAATTTGGGGGGTTTGAACTTAGTGGCACACATGAAATATACAAAATGCCCAGCAAAAATGCAATCCGTATGTAAAAAATGCACAAAATTATTTTTTACCACATACTTTGGCATGTAATGGTAAAAAAATGGGGGCATGTTAAGGCACAATATGCACCTTATGAAATACCCTGGAGTGTCTTCTTTTACAAATGGTAGGCCTTTGTGGGGTTTTTTGAACAGTCAAACTACTATAATACCCCAAATGGAAGCATAGGCTCATTAAATCCGTCTCTCAAAATCCTACTGTGAATACTGAAAAGGACAGGTCTCCTATATGGCACTGTAGCTTCACGAAATAGTGCCAAAGACATACAATGGGGGTACCGTTGTACTCAGCAGAAGTAACTGAACACATAATAAAACTTTGTACAGGAATAGCACACACCAACTTTACAAAATACACATGAGAAGTTCTTTGTTATAAGTTTGTGTGCGAAAACCCCCAAAAAACACAATTTTACTCCAATATTTAGCAGAGGTTGGCGGTAAAATGGCTACGTAGAAAGTGTCAAAACAACCTTAGGTAAATAGCCTGTGGTGTCTACTTTATATAAATATATACTTTTGTGTGGCAATTTTGTTTTCTTTTATAGCTATTAGGCTTACAAGACAAACATACCAAATTCTAAAATCGCTCCACATAAAAAGTTTATTTTACTCCTTGTGCTTTGTGACCTGTAACTACCAAAAAAAACTTAAAATCCCAGACACATTATATATTCTGTAATTCAGAACAACTAAATGAATTTATTTTTAATTACTTTCCTTAACCTGCACTAATTATGTACACATTATTATTGCAAAAACTGTAAAAAAAAAAAAACACAAAAATTCATTTTTTTGCATATTTCTGTATTTTTTTTATAATAAATAAGCATTTATATATATATGTGTTACATCAAATTAAAGCCCTTTCTGTCCTTTAAAAAAACGGTATATAATATGTGTCGGTGCAATAAATTAGTAAAATGCAAATTGCAGTTGAACGCAAATAGCAAAAAATGCAAAAAATGCCGTTGTCATTAAGTGAAAGACAAGCTTCTGAAGCTCTGTCCTTAAGGGGTTAAAGTCATATTGTATACCATTGCAGGACACAGTCAATGTGAGCATTTTATCTTTATGAAATACTTTTTTTTTGGGGTGGTCGGGGGGAGGGACGATCAGAGTGACAGTGCCACTTTAACCTGAATGTGTCACTACAAATTCTCCGGTTGCTAACACATCAGCCTACTCCTTAACTCCAACTGAAAATGAACAGATGTAACGTGCAAAGCTCTGACCACAGGACATTTTGTAAGGTGTTAAAGCAAAACCCTTATTGCTTTACTACAATGCATTATTTGTGTGGATGCACACACAGCCTCCTTTACTCAGTGGCAATGCCTTCCCACACACATTACAGGATTATTTACTAAAGTGAGAATTGTTGGGCATTTCAAGCAAATTCAAAGTAAATGTATCATTTTTAAGGTCAAAAGTAGTTACACTGGGAGCATAGCTAACTGGGAGAATGTACCAGTTTGCTGGAAATTCAAACTGAATTTTAGATTTAAGGCCAAAGCAGCCAATTCTCAGATTAGCAAATAATAACACAAGTAGCGAGCACACCACGAACGTTTGTGGTGTTGGGCGAATTAAGATAAGATTAAAGGAGTAGTAAAAATAAATAAATGAAAAAAAATACCAGGGCTGTGGGTGGAACCGGACTGCCGCGCTGATCGGATGCACATCCCGAGTGCTCCGAGGAAAAACTCTATATAAAAACGTTATTTACTGACTAATGGTCCACAGTTGCAGCTCTTCAGCAGCCAAAACTACTCGGCAACCGAGTGGACCCAACTGTGGATGTTCTAGCTGTGACCGTGATCGAGTTCAGTAGATACTGTTGGCTGTCCCATTTATCGTTTTATTTGTTGGCACTGCTGAGGTTTTACATGCCTGGATTATACAGATTGACATTGCACCAGCTATGGACATACTTTGTTCGGTATACGAACAAAGTACCGAACAAACGGACTACCCTGATGTACATTAATCATGCAATTGACTTCCCTGATCGTTTCTCTCATTCCCTTGGTTTATACAAACCAAATCACTGCTGTATCCCCTGAGTGGCCGCCATTTCGGCAGCCGAACACGTGGCTGCGGCCATCTTAACCCCACGAACAGCGGTGTTTGGTCGTCGAGTGTCTGGAGCTGAAAACGGACACTCGACTAGCCGAACACCGCTAAGACCTCCAGGACGGCAGAAAGTACCGAAACCAACTCACGAACGGCCCGGCATTCGGTAGGATGAATCCCACGAGCTAGGGGATTCATCCGGTTACCGACTCCATTATGTGTGGCATAGCCTTTCGGGAGTTTTGGGGCACGAAGAGAGACCAACCGCAGGGCCAGATTTCATGGAACTAATTTCGGCATCTTTACCCATGCGGTCGGTCAAAACTTTACCTTCTCATAACTCCCGAACCCCTGGTCTGATCTGGGTGATTTTTGGATATGTTGCTCACCCAGATCAGGGCTACCAGGGGGTACTTAAAGGTATATCTTGAAAGTGGGGAAAAGTATGTACAGTATAATCGTATTATCTGTTAAGCTAAGGGGAGATGTGTGGGAGGTAACGTCTGTATGATTGGTGCAAAGTGTAATTAATGTGAATCCCTCCCTTGCATGGGAGAATCTCATAAAAGCAGGAATACTGCCATTAAACTTCAGTTCTACTCCTGATACTGTGTGTCGTCCAGTTATTGGGAAAGGTGATGGGATATCCTTGGATTATAATACGGATAGTGCTAGCTACCTGGTTGGATTTATTACTTGTTCCTGCATCCTCTGGAAATATTGGTGGAATTAAGTTGTGAGAAATCAGCTCTCCGCTACACTGCGGCCTTCCAGAGGCCTACTCACAGACGGAAGGAGGGAGTCGGCCAATCCATATACCTACTGCCTAACAAACCTCACAAGGTTTCCCCTACTCTCTCCCACCCTACCGTAAAGGGATATTCAGGTACTTGCTACTTGTGTTGTGGGGACACAATGGCAGACACCCCATGTGTATGCACACCCTGAGACCTGAAAAACTTCTATCCTGGATAAAATGGACAGATTGTTTGCAGACTTTTGGTTTAAACTCACCTGCCGCCTGGGAGCTTCTGTGGATGTTCCACAGGTGCCTACCTGGACTCCATCTACATGGCACTGTGCACATCCAAGCCAGGGTGTGGATACCCACAAGAGGGAACCGAACCGGAGTACATGCAGGAGACAAGCCGCGAAAACTCCAACATTGTCTGCGGAGGGGGGTTGGGAAACAATGTTCTGTCCACATTTGGCACGAAATGCCAGGGCCCTATACATGCAGGGAGCCAGTGCACTACTTGCTGAGGAAACCATTACAAACGCCTTGGGACCATTCCTCAAACTTACCACAGTCTGGCACCTTATCACCAATTGAACATGTGGCCCACTGAAAGGTCACCTCTTGGCATGACTGTGATGTATACCCAGGGGGCATAGGCTAATAAGGGTTAAGGCTTGCTTACCTGGTGTCTTTCTTTTGACACTTCTTACTGTTATACTTTCACATGTCTATACTTACCTGTGATGTTGGCAACGCACTACAAAAATAAAGAATAAAAAAAAAAATAGCCAGGGCTTAAAATTTCAACTCCTGCCCTACTAGTCAGGCTTTAAAGGTTGCTTGCCACTTTAAGTTTAGAGAGCCTATGGCACAGTCACCAGGGGTAAATTTCTACTCGCCAGGGCACTCCTACAGTTAGACATCAGCAAAAATGTTCACATTTTGCGTGGTATGGACTCCAACTTTCTACAGAGAATGTAGAACCCTAATAACAAAACAAGTATGGACCATCCTGCGAAAGACGCTCTTGCTCTTTTCACACATACTGCCTAATCCTATTTTCAAAACGTTTCATGGACTGCCTATTTATAGAGAATATCCTTAAAGGACCACTCTAGGCACCCAGACCACTTCAGCTTAATGAAGTGGTCTGGGTGCCAGGTCCAGCTAGGGTTAACCCATTTTTTTATAAACATAGCAGTTTCAGAGAAACTGCTATGTTTATAAATTGGTTAAGCCTTCCCCCAAATCCTCTAGTGGCTGTCTCACTGACAGCCGCTAGAGGCGCTTGCGTGATTCTCACTGTGAAAATCACAGTGAGAGCACGCAAGCGTCCATAGGAAAGCATTGTAAATGCTTTCCTATGCGACCGGCTGAATGCGCGCGCAGCTCTTGCCGCGCGTGCGCATTCAGCCGACGGGGCGGAACGGAGGAGGATCGGAGGCAGAGAGCTCCCCGCCCAGCGCTGGAAAAAGGTAAGTTTTACCCCTTTTCCCCTTTCCAGAGGCGGGCAGGAGGGGGACTCTGAGGGTGGGGGCACCCTCAGGGCACTCTAGTGCCAGGAAAACGAGTATGTTTTCCTGGCACTAGAGTGGTCCTTTAACTAGTAAATTATACTTTTCCTGTTCAGTCGAACAACGAACCAATTAACGTCTTGTCATTTAAATCTATGTTTTGTCTTTAATAATTCCTGCTTCATCTCTACTCCACTTCCTTCAAATTATAATCTTGTTTTAACTTGGTCCTCACGAACATCTATGGCTCACACAACCCATTGTACAGAGTTGAAGAATATGATGATGATTTAATAATAACAATAGTAAATATGTTTGTCTTTCATAGCCTAAGTAAAGTAATCAAATGCAAAACAATAGGAAATTAATTACAGATTGGTCACAAGATCTCAACAATTTCCTGGACCTCGTAGTAGCTGCCGATTTGCACAATCTGCAGGACTTCTGTGACATTGTTTTGTTTTTAATCTCACAAAATGAAAAACGAAGGCTCACCTCCAGCCAGCTCCCAGTGCCGCACTGCTGTCCCGATTAACAGTTACACTCGAGTCATTCAATGTCAATTTTTCTAAAGCGCTCTTCAAGTTGTTGTATTCAGATTGGTCAACTGGATACATGCCTTTTGAGAACAACATAAATATGTTAGCTCCAGGATAAGTGAGTCATGGAAAAGCAAAGTATAAGCTCCGTAGTTCAAATTAAACCAAACATGGCATGTATTATTTATTTTAATTACAAAGCACTACAAGTCTCTTTAATTATGCACCAAAACTGACAATGTTGCAAAAAGAAGATAACCCCAAGAGAAAATGATGGCTAATCTTGACACACAGTTGTTTGTGAACTATGTTTCAAAACAACTGACTGAGGACCATGGGAAATATTCACAAACATCTGTAATGCCAACATAAGCCATTCACTGCTCTAGATCCTCCCTGCACTTGTGAAAACTTTACATTCCTTCTTAAACCAAAAAAAAACACAAAAAAAACAATATATATATATATATATATATATATATATATATGATTAGGCTGCTACCAATCATATTCGAGGTAAAACAAAGTTTGTATAAACAAAAGTTTTTCACAAAGCATCTACGCTTTTAAACAAAACAGTTGTGTCACTTTTAAAGCATCCCTTTAAGTGTACAGACAAAACACCACAAAAAATAAAAAAATGCATGCCTATTTGATATACCCCAGTCCATTAAAACACAAAATATTAAGTGGACATGCATCACTATGAGACAACAGAGTTATTCAAAAACTTTAGCATTGAATGAGACAGTTGTGTCATTCTGCAGGCCTAAATGAATGGCAAGTAAATATGATGGGATTCTTGTCCTTCATATTTACCTGCTTCTTCTTTCTCGCGCCTTTATGCTTTCCACAGCCCCTCCAGGGGAGACACTAATGTAACCAGTCAGTGTCTTTTCCCTAGGAATTCTGGAGAAATGCATTGAGCATGCCTGACAGATTTACACATGTGCAGTTGTAAGATCTTTTCACCTTGCAACATCCTGACAGGGGGAGGAAAGAGGGAGTCTGATCAATGTGATCATACACATTGGCTCTGGTGTCTGATTTTTCTCTCAACAATGCCCTGTTTCTGTCATTAGTGGATTGGTCTGAAACCAAGGTGGGTAAGTAAGGGGGTGGACTGAAGAAACTCCCTTACCCGAGAGGCATGCCCAATAATGCAATATGACCAAGTTTATAGTAAGTTTAGAAACATTTATTAGATACGTTCAAGGTTTTTCTTGCTTTAGTTTGGTTTGCATATTTGTTTAAAAGGGTTTGCTTGATGGTTTAAAAAAAATAAAAAAAAAAATTCAAGAGATGCATGTCCCTCAAAAAAACAAAACATAAAAAAAACAAAGCAAACAAGTTTTTTGCTAGCCTACCCAAACCAAAAATACACGTGAAAGTTAAAGTTAAATATAAAAAAAAGTCTGCTGGCGCTCCCCTGGCACACTCCTTGTTCAAGTGCTGTAAACTTTAGATTTAACTTTGGTAATTATCCCCTCTTGTGAAGTTGAAGTAAACCCTGCCAAAGTCGCTAGTCTGGAGCACTGTACTTTTAGAGAATTGAGAGAAAGAAACCCATCAGTCATCGTAGTACACATTTGCCAATACAAAACGTTTCTTAAAGTAATTATTTTGCCTCAATGTTTCCATTCCTTCATCTTCAATGCACAGTACAGCATGAATGAATGTGCCAGAACTAAACTGGACAGTGATGTAAAATGCTAAGTCTTTAAAAAAGAAATAAATAAAATTAATAAGCATTACATAAAGAAAAGTGAATATGATTTGCATTGTTTTATTTGTAGGGAAGGTTATTCCACTAAAGTGTGCACTGTTGGGAATTAAAGGAACACTAAAGCGTAAAAAAAAAAAAAAAAAAAAAAAAAAAACTGTATTCCTAACACTTTAGTGTTCCTGTCCCTAAATTTACAGATTATCCCCCCGTCTTACATTTTTTTTCTAGCGGTGCCACTTACCTCTCCTCCTCCCACGACGACACAGAAGAGGCATAGCCTCCTCTGTCAATGTCTACTTCAGTACTCCTCAGAGAAGAATTGGGGACCAGATGTGCATGCACTGAGTGCCGAACACGCGTCAGATTTCCCCATGTAAACATTGAAGTTTCTCCAAAACTGCAAAGCTGTACATTTTAAGGTTAACCACTTAAAGACACAACTTCTGAAATAAAAGGGAATCATGAGGGAATGTTTATGTCATGTGTCCTTAAGGGGTTAAACATTAAGCACCAAGTTCACTTCCTTGAGATAAATGGTCTGATTGACTTTAGTGCTCCTTTAAAGCTAAAATAACTGAACTGAAAACATAACTGACTTGGGTTATTTTCCATATCAGCATAATTTAATCAGAAAGTTTATTGTGAATTCACTTCCAACAGTTCAAACTTTACTGAATAACCTTGTATGTAACCTTGATGTTGCTTACCTGCAAATACCATTGGTTTAGCGTTTTTGAACCCTGGCAGAGGCTCTACAGGATGTTTCTGCAGATAAAGTGTGTCTCCAATTTGAGCTTCCTTCACCTCTTTCATTCCAGCAACTAGGTAGCCTACTTGTCCAGCATAGCTAAATGACGAAAAAAAAAAAAAAAAAGCAATAGAGTTTTGTTTGTTTGTTTGTTTGTGTGTCTAGAAAAGCTCGGTAAAATGAATTGCACAAGTATAAAATAGTTGCAGATTTTCTTCAATCCAAAAAAGTCCCAAACTGCAGCACACGATTTCATTTTTTAATTAAAAGCAAACAAAATTGCATTCTGTAATATAATAGAAGAAGCAAAAACACACTTACAGCTTTTCTACAGGAACCTCTTCGGGTGTTAGTATGCCAACCTCGTTAACTTCATAGCTCTTTCCTGTATGGGCAGACACAATCTTGTGGCCTTTGCAAACCTGTCCCCCAAAGAGTGCGACGTTAGTCACAGCTCCTCTGTAATGATCAAATGTGGAGTCAAACAAAAGAGCTTTAAAGGGGCTATTTTGGTCAATGTTCGGTCTGGAACAAATAAAAAAAAAAATATGTTAATTTGAATTTTTTTTAATGGTTTAGACAGTAATACGCAAGTTATACATATAGGAAAATGAGACTGAACCACTCGAGTCCTGCTTACTTTTCCTTCAGTTCAGTCTAAGAACTGGTCTTGATACAGAACCTATTTTCAGATTCCCCTTTAATGAGTACAGTTTGCTGTAACCCTGTTTTCATCTGCATATTTGTCTATTTATAAATGTGGCTTTTTCCCCCCCTTCAACGTGACTTTCTGTATATTTCAATATATTTTTTATCTTCCCTTTATAGTGCTATATACGGTGGGATGAAGTTAGCCTGAGCGTCACACCAACTATCTTCTTTAAAATAAATGAATACAATCCAGAGATATGGAAAATCATGTTGTTATTTTTAACAGGTCACATTCCATGAAAATAATCATTTGGGTAAATGCATAAAATTATAAATTGACATTTAACTTTGTTAAAACCATAGCTTACCATAAAAAAAATACCAAAATGAAGTTAAAAATTACAAAAATAAAAACTTTACAGTATGAACACTGTAAACATTAGCAACAAAAAGCTCTGTTCAGTATTATTTATAAAGTGATTACAACAGAAAGAAATACATACGGTGGGATTTTGGTTATAACTTCTTCTAGAACGCGTTCCACATTTGTCCCAAACTTAGCAGAAATCTAGAATAATGTATATAAAGATGTAGGGATCTATTAATTTGCATAATATATAACTGTAAAACAAAGGGAACAATAATAATAATAAAAAAAAGAATTTCTCTTTCCAATACCATTAAATACACCAGATATTATACAGTGTTTTGCAACATCTTGTCCAAGATGACAATGAATACAAAACAAGTGAACAAAAACTTGAAAAAACATTCATATTATACTATATATGTATCATATTAAACTATCAGCTAGATTTTGTAATATTACAGACAAAAAAAAAAAAAACACCTTAATAACATGTGTAAATTGTGTACATACCTTAATGCAGTCACTTCCTGGAATGTCAAACATTTTTTCAATTTGTTTTTCTACTCTTTCTGGTTCTGCATTCTTTAAATCAATCTGGAAAAAAAATTAAATATTTTTTTTACCTGATATAATTATAAACGCAGTGGTAAAACACATCTATTTATCACACAACAACTCTAAAAGATCATATACCGCTCACAGAATGCTATATGAAGTATGCAAATAAGCACAGACGACACTTGACTCATTTTCGCAGTCTGCAGGAGGTGTCATAAGAGCCTGAACACATTTTTTATACCAGTGTAAAGCTATATATCTGAAAGAAGCAATGGCCATCCACGTTTGTTCCTGACCTTGTTTATAACTGGAATAATTGTAAGTTGTGCTTCAAAGGCCAGAAAGAAGTTTGCCACAGTCTGCGCTTGAACACCCTTAAAGGAGAAAATAAAAAATAGCGATATGAAAGACCATCTAAAAAAATGCTACATCAAACTCACTACACAGATGTTTCCCTCTAATGTTCTTAAAAGTACCGCTATTTAGGCAATACATAAAATATAGAAATATGCATAATTAGATTTTTTTCCATGAGCTGAGATGGAAAAATAATAGTCAATATGTGCATTGTTTTAATTATAGGAAATAATTTAGCTATAATCGTTATGAAATACTGATGCTGCCCGTGTACATATAAGCCATCAGTGGCAATTTGAGGCTTTAAAAGTAAAACAATTGAAAAAAAAAAAAAAAAGTGTCCAAAAAGGAGGGCACTCAAAATATAAACAACATAGAAAATATCGTTAAGAAAAAAAAAAAAAAAAAGATTTCTGACCAACCAGTTTTTTTTCCCCACTATAATTTTACCATTAATAAAATATAGCATGACATAGAAAGAGTAGCATTTGTCATCTCAAGTTAGAACCCCAGAAAAACATAAATTTTGCTTACCGAAAATTTCTTTTTCCTGAAGATTAGAGGCAGTGCTTACACCATAGGGATATCCAATCTGGAGGGAAAAAACAGGCAGGCAAATCTCCAAACATTTTAACCCCTCCCCTAATTACCTCCTTTCCAATAAGTAGCAGCTCCTCCTGATCATCCCCAGACAATACATAAGCCAAATAGCTGCAAAATTACTGAGTTTATTAGAAAAAGGGGCGGGAATTGTAGCACTGCCTCTAATCTTCAGGAAAAAGAAATTTTCGGTAAGCAAAATTTATGTTTTTCCTATCAGATTAGAGGCAGTGCTTACACCATAGGGATATAATAAAGCAGATCCTGAGGGCGGGTTTCAGTTCACTACTGCTTGAAGCACCCTGCGCCCAAAAGCTGCATACTCCGAGGCCAGTATGTCCCACTTGTAGTGTCTTGAGAACGAATGGAGAGAGGACCGAATAGCAGCTGAACAAATTCGAGACGGAGAAGCAGCTGCACGCAGAGCCCATGACGGCGAAACAGCTCTAGTAGAATGTGCCTTTATAGGGCCTGCAAATTCCGTGCTACTCTTAGAATAAGATAACAGAAAACAATCCTTCAGCCATCTAGCCAGAGAACTCTTCGAAACCAACATACCTTTTCTTTGTGCCTATGAACAAGACAAACATACTGATATCCTACCGGAAGGATTCCGTAGCTTTTAGATATTGCCAAAGACATATCTTTACGTCTAAGCAGTGAAAATTACTTACCAAGGCATTAGACGGATTCCGACAAACGGTCGGCAAAACCACTTCTCGGTTGACATTGGCAACAGAAAAAACTTTAGTGATACCTGAAGGATCGAGCTTCAGAACCTCCTTGTCCTGATGAAAACCAAAAAGGGAAAATACTCCCGAAGCGCTCGGATCTCACATACTCTTTTAGCTGACGAATAGCCACCAAAAAAAAAAAAAAACGGTATCCAACGAAAACATCTTCAGGGAAACTTCTTCCAATGGTTCAACAGACGGTACTCAAAGCGCGGAAAGGACCAAATTCAGATCCCAGGGAGGACAGGCTTCCCTAACAAAGGGCACCAAACGTGTCAGAGCTCTGAAGAACCTTGAAATCAGAAAATTCGAGGTGAAACATCTGAGGGAGAAGAAACTGATAGCAGAAACATGTAATCTAAATGAAGCAGGTTTAAGACCTTTGCAAATCCCATCTGACGGAAGCATAGAATCTTCTGGATGGACGCGGAAACAGGGTTGACTTCAAGCCTACAACACCGCTGAAAAAAACTTCCAAATCCTAACGTAGAACCTTGCAGTAGATTCCTTGTAAGATGCCAAAAAAATTTTTTTATAACTTCAGGATCCAGACCTTTACCCTCTAAAATCTGGAGTTCAGAAACCAGGCCGTCAAACGGAATCTCCGAAGGGCCGGAAGAGGCACCATGGCGTCCTCTAGAATTACTCCTGAAAGAGGAAGCTTCCAAAAGGTGGCCCCCGGAAAGTTCAGGAGAACCGAGAACCAACTTCTTCTTGGCCACCATGGAAGGATTAGGATAACACTTACATTTTCCAGCCTTACTTTTGGAAGTATTCTGGGAAGAAGCACTACTGGCGGGAAGATATATGCCAGCTTGAACTTCCATGGTACTGACAGGGAATCTATGAAATCCGGCCTGTCTGCTGGATTTAGGGATGCAAAACGTCTGCTTGTTTCAAATGATGCCTGCTCAGGGCATCTGCCACCACATTGAACTTTCCTAAAATGTGAACTGCAGAGATTGACATAAGGTGCACTTCTGCCCACAGCATGATTATTGAACAAAGGCTTTCTAATCTTGTTGATCTCGTACCTCCCTGTTTGTTCAAATATGCCACTGTCGTTCGATTGTCTGAACGAATTTGAATATGTTGATCTTTGATGAGAAACTGAAACGCCAAGAGTGCCATCCATACGGCCTTTAATTCCCTGAAGTTCGAGGAACTTCTCATATCCTTCTCTTGCCAGGACTCCTGCTTCTTTATGTCTCCCAGATGGGCCCCCCAGCCCAGCGCAGAGGCGTCTGTTGTTATGATAGTGAAGGACTTCATCCGGACTGACAGACCCTCGTGGAGGAATCGAGAAAATGTCCACCACTGCAGACTTTTCAAAGTTAGATCGTTAAACCTCATCAGCCCATCTAGGCCGAGATCCTGTCGATACCAGACTTGCAGAATGTTTCTTTGTAGAGGTCTCATTCTGGCTTTTGCCCAACCGACTGCCGGGATTGAGGCTGTAAACAGACCCAGCAAGCACCTGGCTTCTCTGATTGAAAACACACTTATTTCTCTGAGATTCCGGATTAACCGCTTGATCTTTAGTATCTTCTCTTCTGGCAGGAATAACTTCATCGCGATAGAATCCAAAATTAGACCCAAGAACTGGATCCTTTGAACTGGCACTAGTTCCGATTTGTTGAAATTTATTAGCCAGCCATGCTTTTCCAGCGATTTGATGGCTGTCCCCAGGTCTAACTGTAGTTGAACTTGGGACTCTGCAATGAACAGCCAGTCGTCCAAATATGGAATGACAGCGATGCCCATACCTCTTAGAAAAGCTGAAACTACTACTAGAAGCTTTGTGAATACTCTGGGCGCTGATGACAGGCCGAAAGGCAGTGCTCTGAATTGGTAATGTTTGGTTACCGATTGGCAGCACACCGCAACCGTAGAAAACTTTTGCTGGATTCTGCTATGGGTACATGAAGATAGGCATCTTTCAAATCCAGGGACGCAAACCAACTTTATGGGTGAATAAGCAGAGCAGCTGACTTTACTGTTTCCATGAGGAATTTCTTTTTGATAATCCGCTTGTTTACGGCCTTTAGGTCTAGGATAGGTCTGAACGAACCATCTGGTTTTGGTACCAAGAAAAGTCTTGAATAGGTGCCTTGATGTCTTTCCTTTAGAGGAACTTCTTCCACCACTCTTTTTAGTAACAGTCGATACTTCCCGCATCAGAGGGAGTTCCATATCTAGAGAATGAATCTCGGAACATAGAAACATGTCCTTTGGGGCTTGTGATAATTCTAGAGCGTATCCGTGCTCCATCACTGTAAGGACCCAGCGATCCGATGTTGTCTCTTTCCAGTGCTCTAGGAAGTGACTCAACCTTCCACCTACAGGCCTGGCGTCATCATTTTTTATTTCTCTTGGCAGTAAACCTTTCCTTCTTCCTATAATCAAAGGCTCTTTTCTGTTGACCCTTGAAATAGTTTCTACGAAAGAAACTTCTAAATGAGGGAAGTGTCTCTGCGTTACGGCTTCTAAACTGCTTCCTATATGATACTGGTAAAGCTTTCCTTCCTTCTTCATCTGTTTCAGCAACTCATCCAGTTTTGAACCAAAAAGTCTACCCGGTTCAAAAGACAGTTCACACAGTGAATTATTAGATGCCGCATCTGCTGACCAATTTCTAAGCCAAAGCGCTCTTCTGGCGACTGTTGAAATACCTATATTCTTGGCCGATAATTTCAGGCTTTCTGCAGAGGCATCCACTTTTCTAGTTCTTCCAACCAAGTTTATGGGCCTTGGTAACGGATGACCCCGTAATCAAAGCCTTAGCTTGGGCTGCAGAAGAGATGAACAACATCTTTAAGGAGGAGTCCATGCGTTTATCCATGACCTCCTTGAGCCCGCTTAAATCTCCAATTGGTAATGTAGTCTTCTTACCTATTTGAGCAATAGGAACGCCCACTACAGGGATAGTATCCAGCTTACAGTCTTGTTCCGCTTCTATGGAAAAGAGAGATTTAAAAACTGTCTAGCCAATAAACAGCATGTGACTTGGGAATTTTCCAATCTTTTAAATCAACTCCCCAATCTGTGGTTGAAAAAGAAACCTATTGGACTTCTACCCTGTTCCTCAAGTTCAAATGCCACTGCACTTCTTTAATCAATACCCCAAATGGATTCTACTGGGAATGCAGATTCCTCATTTGATGAGACACTGCTGAATTATCGCCATACTCAGAACCACTAGTTCCAAACTAGAATCGGAACTTCCCAAGATCTTAGGCTTTTGTTAGCATGTATAACAATCTGAGAATCCTGGGCAACCGAAGCCTGGATTGTCTGTAATGCTGCTGACCACATATCCACAACTGTTTGCTGCATACTTTGTTGCAACCAGCTGATAAAGTGGACATTTCTGTTCTTTGTGCTTCCTCTGAAGCTTCTTTGAACACACAGAGCAAAGTTTCCTTTTTACAACCATCTGGCATAAGATGGCCACACACAGAGCACATTAAATGCTTGGCTAGATGTACATTTCCCCTTCTCAGCAACTTTATCCAAATTTTCAGGATTATATACTGGGAACAGAAAACAAACAAGGGAAAATAAACAAAATTTTTCCCTAAAGATTCAGGCTAGAACCATTTAAATAAAAACTTAATCAGTCTTACCTTAAATGGCCTGAGAGTGTGTTGGAGGGCAGGTGAGAAACACACTTTGCAACCGTTCTGAGAGCTCCTGGCAAACAGAGGTTGCTGCTGGTAATGCTCCTTTTAAGTCCTGTAACCAAACAAAAAACGCCAAGTTCAAATTTGGCGCCTGAATCCAGGTTCGCATTGCGCATGTGCATAGCGCTCTGCGACTCCCTGGTGGAACGCAACGCAACCTGTGTGTGCGTTCCACCGACAGGACCTCCCAGCCGACGCACGCCTGCGTCCTTCGTCAGACCGGCACCTGGCACGGCAAGAGACGGAATAAATTCTGAGGGACCACGCCGTCCGGCGTGTTAAACGCTACTTACCCGAACATCAAGGAAGCAGAGCCTCCCGAACCTCAGCCCTTCTCACCTGCTTCCTGGAGAACCTTCCTGCATAACCTCCCCTGCCGAAGGCAGGCAAAGAACTGGGGATGATCAGGAGGAGCTGCTACTTATTGGAAAGGAGGTAATTAGGGGAGGGGTTAAAATGTTTGGAGATTTGCCTGCCTGTTTTTTCCCTCCAGATTGGATATCCCTATGGTGTAAGCACTGCCTCTAATCTGATAGGAAAAACTAACTTGAGAGTTAATCTACACCTAGACAATACCAAGAGGATGGGACTTAACATGCAATCGCCCAAAATGATCACAAAATGCTATGGATGGCAGATAGAATTTGCACTTGGCCCTTGGTGCAATGTTTTGCAGCCTAACCTATCTGGATATCAGTCCACTTCTACCTACTTTTTTGAAGTTAGTATTTATTTTTGGTTATCTAATGGTATACTTATTTTTCAGTTTATTGAGTTCTTCATTGATGGTATGGATATTGCTCCCTTATTTATTGATTGTGGAGTATAATGTAATGTAATTAAACTGGAGTTTTGAGCACTATATACAATTATTCTAACCGCATTTATGCCACGAGTGTGCCTATTTTCTAACAATTAAGTTTTAAGAAGTTAATTAAGAAGTAAAAAGAAAAATGACCTCATTTGCATCGACCACAAGCAGGACACCTTGACAAGCAGAAAGGGACCTTGAAACTTCATAGTTAAAATCAACATGGCCCTGGAAAATACACACAGAAGCAATATACATTATACAAAGAGCAACACAAAAAAATCTTTAAATGTATGCCCACGTGTACTAACAAACTAGTAGCGTATGTATGAGCGGACATTATTAAGGAATTAAATATAACTTACTCATGCTCGAACATGTTATAAGTGCCAACCTCCATACAGCCTAATTAAGTTCCCTCACCTTTGCCCAGGTTTGTTTGTGTAAATTAGTATTGTCAACCCTTGCATAAACCCTTCCACAAATGTGTGCAATATCCCACCTAGAATGTGTTTGGCATATTTAGGCAGGGACACATAGATTCCAGCAGTTATTTAGGAGGAGGCAAAAGCTTTAAGATACAGATTTGATGGTGGTAATTTCACCAGCATAATGCATAAATGTGTATAGCTATCCAAAGCTAAACTTGTCAGAGACTATTTAAATGTTGAGAGTGTACATTGAGTTTTGGAAAAGAAAAAATATAAAAAAAAAAAAAAACGTAATGTGCTTTTTAGGATGTAAGCAGATTTCCCCCCTACCTTTTCCAGTTCAAATGACGGGTTTGGGCACCATAACTTCATTAAAATAAAGTTATTAGGGGTGATGCTGATTGGCTTACATAATTATGTGGCCTCAGATAAATTGACTTACACTATTCATTTCTGAAATTATGAGTTATCTGTCTAATGCCTACCATTTTCTTTTTTATATCCTCTCTTTTGGCATTGGTACATAGGGTATAGGATACCAGTAGTTATTTTGAATATGTTCACTGGACCCAGGTGTTCATGCTTGTTCTTAGTCACATCATGTCCAATTCAGTGATTCACACTATATATGTATACACATCATTGTACTATTGCTATTCTAATTTTTGTGTATGAGTATCCTAGTTATGCTATATGACCATTGTGTGATTATATATACACTTTATTTTCATTAGATTTATTTTCTGTATACATTTTGTTCATGTGACAGCTTTTAGGCCATGTGACCTTGTTAACCCAAACGCTTATGGGTATGTATTGTGCTTCCAAATGGCAACTTGCTATGCACGGTTTAGGACACTTTTCTTCACATTATGGCAACATTACATAGTGATACTTCCATATATTGTGCTACCAAACGCATAGATTAGATTTTATTCTCAAACTACGTGTTTCTTCTATGTCGCCTTTATCTGTAATCATAGATCCATTCGCATTTTCCTGGTGAGACAAATTTGGTTCCACAGCTCATCCTAACAGGACCCCTAAGAGGTTAGTCTGGGTGCCATCAGTCTATTTAGTGAAACTGTGCACCCCCAGCAAATTTTCATCCCCATGTGTCTGGGAAAACAGTCACATACATAATCACACAAACACACTAGTAAACATATATATTGCCATTGTAGTATTCCTCCTTCTTCTAACCCTTTGATGTGCTACAAAGTCCATGTTAAAGTATCTTTTCCCAACACCCAGAAATGTTAGTGTGATAGATGCACAGTAGCAGTACTCAGGCTCTTAAAAACTCCCAAAGTAGGAGTACTGCCTACACCATTGCAATAGAGGTAACATACTACAAATCTGTTCTCTGAAGTTATCTAAACACTCAGTCATTAAACCTAGCTGCATGCTGGTCTATATAGAATGTTGAGTAAATCCTATGAACACCCATTGCAGGTAGCCATCTTGGATGGGGCAACACTCTTCAAATAAGTAGATCTTGTATGCTATACAACATTGCATATAGTTTTGCATACACCATGACCAAATGACAGAAATATAAATGTTATCAAGTTCTTTAGAAATAATCAATGGAAAACAAATACTGAAAAGAGTGTTTAAAACGTAAAATCTAAAAATAAATAAGGGATATATGTGGAATTTACCGGGGTGTCTATCAAATTTAAAAGATACTTTTTGTTTTTAAAGGTGTAAAAAAGTGATGCGGTCTGTGCTTTCACTGTAATTCCTCTTTCTCGCTCCACTTGCAGCTTATCCAAAACTTGCCTATTAGAGTCTGCTTTCGGAATACGCCCTTGATAAAAATAAATAAGAATCAAATAAGTCAAAAAACAATTAAAGGGTAACAAAGTTATAATTCTTCGGGATTGTTACGTACCTGTAATTTCAAGAAGCCTGTCAGCAAGAGTACTTTTACCATGGTCCACATGGGCTATTATACTGAAATTTCTAATACAGTCTACAGAATATTCAGACATGTCAAGCTTTTCCTGCAATACAGAACACACACACACACACACACACACAAAAGGTTTAGAATACATAAATGGCATAAAACGTAGGATAACCCATACCAGTCAGAGGCCAACAGTCACATATTATGTGCTACTTTAATTAAAGGGCATTTGAAGCAACATAACCACAACAGCTTGTGGTTGAGCCGCAATAGTCTTTGGGCTCCGAACCACTGTTTGTTAGCAACCAATTGGAGCGGTTTGATTGGAAGGCTCTCCACAGCATTCAGAGACTGCCCCTCCATAACCGCATTGATAATGTGAAATTTACATTTCCGCATTATTAAAGGAACACTCCAAGTACTGTTCATTGTAGTTGTTATGGTGCCAGAAGAGCCCAGGTGCGATCTCATAGTAATATGCCAATCCATTTTATTTCACAACTGACTTTGGTTTTTCCAGATGATCCATTCTTCTCCTTGAGATTCTGTTTTGCCTATCTTGTGATCTAGCAATGTTTCATCTGCGGGGCAAGTACAAACTAATAGCCTTTTTTTGGTGCATGAAACTCACAGATCTCTGTGTGGACGGTCCTAGAATTTGCAGATGGAGGCTGCTATAGTAGCAAGGTGTCACAGAATATATCCCTGCAACCTCCTTCAGTATAACTTGCGCAGCCTGAAGGAGCAATTACAGTGATTTGTGCAGATGAAAATTATTTCCTGTGACTTCATTGCCACCAATAAAATCCAAAATGTTATGCATGTAATGAGCACTGCTTTATCTTACCCCGCAATCACCTGTAAATACATCCAGGGATACCATTAATTACGTCATAGTCTAAAAGCTGGGTCTCATTGTGGCATCATGTGCGCAGGTTGAATCAGAAAGCCTTGGATTGAGAAGTGCTGATGGTTTGAGAGTGTCAGCTTATCAGTGGTGCCTCTGTCCAAAGCTTCCAGATTCAAGCCTTGGACAGAAACTAAATGTGTTGGGCAGAGCTGACTATCCCTAGGTTCAAACACTTTGTATGTTAAACCGTTCATTAATGGTTTAACCCTTGAAGGAGCCAGTGTCATGGACCTCCTGGCACCATAACTCTATTCCAATGACGTTATGTTTCCCAGAGTGCTCCAATAATCTATTTTTAACCCTCCTGTATTGATTTAAAGGATTATAACATTTATGTAAAAGATGGTCAGATCTATGAAAATCTAATTTAAATTTTTTTTCACTGAAAAATACAAAATAGAACATATAGAATATGTATGAAAAGATCAAAGACTACATTGAAATTGAATTAAAATTCCACTGCAATCAAAATAGGACATACAACAAAAGATGGATTACCTTTCTGTCACGAACAAGACAATTGTTTTTATAATCAAAATGTGTCAATGGATGGAGCTACTGACACTTGCTGTTTCCCATTAACATTCACCCATGATACATACAGCATCTCACAGATGCACGATGTCTTCTTGCTTAACATGATCTATGGAATACTATACAATCTCACCACTGTTTAAAAAAAAAAGCATCGCTAAAAAATTAAGACCCAGAAAATGATGGTGACGTTGATGAGAAAGACATTTCTTTCCACGTAAATTGACATTTTACCCTGGGGTGGTCTTTGCAAAAAAAACACAATGACTCCAAAAGTGGTAGATCTGTTTTAAGTTTATGAGCTAGTTATTCATACTACATTTGTTAATTAAGGGCAAAATATGAGGTAAAGGTTATTTTACCCACAACTTACCTGCATTCAAGATAAAGAAAGTCTCAAAATCGCAAAGTGACTTAAAATACCAAACAATTAAAACAGTGCATTAAAAATGCAGTAAACAGTTTACAAATTAGATTAACTCAGTGTAAAAAGTCCTTGTACAATTGTAATGAATGAATCCAGCAACCCTACCTTTTGGGAACTATAATGCATTTGATGAAGAAGGTTTGAGCAATGAATTTTCTCTAGGAAGGCATGTCGATCGTATAGATTTGTACCACATAAATTCCACATACAGGAGTGTCTGAAGCGCACACAAATCTTGTGCTTCCAAACATGCAGGCATTTTGCTGTGTGATGTGAATTTAAGGCAAACATATCTTTGCAAAATAAAGATAAATCAGGGTGTCGTTATGCATATGCCCAGCCTGTTGGCATCATAAAAACGGGATTCTGTGTAAGTTCATGAATGCAGTGCGGTAGCAGAAACTAGTGTATTGTTGGCACCTTGATGCTTCCCATCATCTCCATATTATATATGTGCACCTAAAATGACAAATACATTGTTTAATATTCTGTGATGTAGCAGAATTAACAGTAAATATACACAAGGAAATACTAAGAATGCCCCAAAACTGGTCCCTTCTGCTGTCAGACAACAATTCATATAAGGTGGTATTTTATACACTTAATGCTATTAACAATATTCTGTTCTAGAACTATACTACTAATTAGAAGGGACAGGGTAACTTTATTTCTCACACTGCCTGTTTATGTATTAATGGGTAACATTTAAAGTGGCATGGTCATCACGCCTTGAAAAATTAGTATTTTATAAAGATAGAATCTGAAATTCCAACCTTGTCAGGAGATATAAAGAGAAAAAGTAGGGACTACTTTGTCTCTGCATTTCTTCTCCACTTGACACAAGACACTCCCTACGTATCAATCCCTACAGTGGTCATCAATGAGGACTGCAGGGAATTGACTGTGTCTGTGGAAGATCCCGCGTTCTTGTATGGTTCTCCATAGACCTCAATGATCTACTCCCGTTAATGCATGAGAGTACAGCAGTGACGTTGGCTTCGGGCACTGAAGCGACAGGAGTTGAACATGAGAAACGCAACCAAGATGGCGGCGCCCACGAGGGACAGGTTCAAGTAAGTAATCTCACCATTACCTGTCCCTGGGGCCAACCAGACTGCAAACAGCGATGTCACCGCTGCAGACGGTGACAATGACGCTTTTGGCAGGTTAAATGTCTGACTTTATTGCTCTCTGTAAAATATATACAGAAAAATAGTGTCATCATAGACCATATTTTAATTGTTATTCATTCATGAACCAAACTCTGTAAACTTTTGTAAATGAGTGAATATAGCTTGTAATCGTTTCATGTAAGTTTTTTTCTGTCTTCCTAGTGAGGGTTTGATATTTTTTTTTGTAATGAAGCACTTACAGAGGAATATCTAACAATTAACCAATTAAAAGGTATTTACAGTATGAGCTGCAGTATTGTAATTCATATACAGAGATTCAATCACAAAAAAGCAGACAGTGACCAAAGCTGCCCCCATGGCAAGGAAGGCTGGGCACAGAGCTGGAGCCAGGGGAAGGCAGGCAGGCTGGGGGCACAGAGCTGGAGCCAGGGGAAGGCAGGCAGGCTGGGGGGCACAGAGCTGGAGCCAGGGGAAGGCAGGCAGGCTGGGGGGCAAAGAGCTGGAGCCAGGGGAATGCAGGCAGGCTGGGGGGCAAAGAGCTGGAGCCAGGGGAAGGCAGGCAGGCTGGGGGGCAAAGAGCTGGAGCCAGGGGAAGGCAGGCGGGCTGGGCACAGAGCTGGAGCCAGGGGAAGGCAGGCAGGCAGGCAGGCTGGGGGGGGGGGGGGGCACAGAGCTGGAGCCAGGGGAAGGCAGGCTGGGCACAGAGCTGGAGCTAAGGGAAGGCAGGGTGCGCTCAGAGCTGGAGCTAAGGGAAGGCAGGGTGCGCACAGTGCTGGAGCTAAGGGAAGGCAGGGTGCGCACAGAGCTGGAGCTAAGGGAAGGCAGGATGCGCACAGAGCTGGAGCTAAGGGAAGGCAGGGTGCGCACAGAGCTGGAGCTAAGGGAAGGCAGGGTGCGCACAGAGCTGGAGCTAAGGGAAGGCAGGGTGCGCACAGAGCTGGAGCTAAGGGAAGGCAGGGTGCGCACAGAGCTGGAGCTAAGGGAAGGCAGGGTGCGCACAGAGCTGGAGCTAAGGGAAGGCAGGGTGCGCACAGAGCTGGAGCTAAGGGAAGGCAGGGTGCGCACAGAGCTGGAGCTAAGGGAAGGCAGGGTGCGCACAGAGCTGGAGCTAAGGGAAGGCAGGGTGCGCACAGAGCTGGAGCTAAGGGAAGGCAGGGTGCGCACAGAGCTGGAGCTAAGGGAAGGCAGGGTGCGCACAGAGCTGGAGCTAAGGGAAGGCAGGGTGCGCACAGAGCTGGAGCTAAGGGAAGGCAGGGTGCGCACAGAGCTGGAGCTAAGGGAAGGCAGGGTGCGCACAGAGCTGGAGCTAAGGGAAGGCAGGGTGCGCACAGAGCTGGAGCTAAGGGAAGGCAGGGTGCGCACAGAGCTGGAGCTAAGGGAAGGCAGGGTGCGCACAGAGCTGGAGCTAAGGGAAGGCAGGGTGCGCACAGAGCTGGAGCTAAGGGAAGGCAGGGTGCGCACAGAGCTGGAGCTAAGGGAAGGCAGGGTGCGCACAGAGCTGGAGCTAAGGGAAGGCAGGGTGCGCACAGAGCTGGAGCTAAGGGAAGGCAGGGTGCGCACAGAGCTGGAGCTAAGGGAAGGCAGGGTGCGCACAGAGCTGGAGCTAAGGGAAGGCAGGGTGCGCACAGAGCTGGAGCTAAGGGAAGGCAGGGTGGGCACAGAGCTGGAGCTAAGGGAAGGCAGGGTGGGCACAGAGCTGGAGCTAAGGGAAGGCAGGGTGGGCACAGAGCTGGAGCTAAGGGAAGGCAGGGTGGGCACAGAGCTGGAGCTAAGGGAAGGCAGGGTGGGCACAGAGCTGGAGCCAGGGGAAGGCAGGCTGGGCACAGAGCTGGAGCTAAGGGAAGGCAGGGTGCGCACAGAGCTGGAGCCAGGAGAAGGAATGCTAGCTGGAGCGTGAGTTGGAGCTAAGGGAAGACAGGGTGGGCACAGAGCTGGAGCTAAGGGAAGGCAGGGTAGGCACAGAGCTGGAGCTAAGGGAAGGCACAGAGCTGGAGCTAAGGGAAGGCAGGGAAGGCACAGAGCTGGAGCTAAGGGAAGGCAGGGTAGGCACAGAGCTGGAGCTAAGGGAAGGCAGGGTAGGCACAGAGCTGGAGCTAAGGGAAGGCAGGGTAGGCACAGAGCTGGAGCTAAGGGAAGGCAGGGTAGGCACAGAGCTGGAGCTAAGGGAAGGCAGGGTAGGCACAGAGCTGGAGCTAAGGGAAGGCAGGGTAGGCACAGAGCTGGAGCTAAGGGAAGGCAGGGTAGGCACTGAGCTGGAGCTAAGGGAAGGCAGGGTAGGCACAGAGCTGGAGCTAAGGGAAGGCAGGGTAGGCACAGAGCTGGAGCTAAGGGAAGGCAGGGTAGGCACAGAGCTGGAGCTAAGGGAAGGCAGGGTAGGCACAGAGCTGGAGCTAAGGGAAGGCAGGGTAGGCACAGAGCTGGAGCTAAGGGAAGGCAGGGTAGGCACAGAGCTGGAGCTAAGGGAAGGCAGGGTAGGCACAGAGCTGGAGCTAAGGGAAGGCAGGGTAGGCACAGAGCTGGAGCTAAGGGAAGGCAGGGTAGGCACAGAGCTGGAGCTAAGGGAAGGCAGGGTAGGCACAGAGCTGGAGCTAAGGGAAGGCAGGGTAGGCACAGAGCTGGAGCTAAGGGAAGGCAGGGTAGGCACAGAGCTGGAGCTAAGGGAAGGCAGGGTAGGCACAGAGCTGGAGCTAAGGGAAGGCAGGGTAGGCACAGAGCTGGAGCTAAGGGAAGGCAGGGTAGGCACAGAGCTGGAGCTAAGGGAAGGCAGGGTAGGCACAGAGCTGGAGCTAAGGGAAGGCAGGGTAGGCACAGAGCTGGAGCTAAGGGAAGGCAGGGTAGGCACAGAGCTGGAGCTAAGGGAAGGCAGGGTAGGCACAGAGCTGGAGCTAAGGGAAGGCAGGGTAGGCACAGAGCTGGAGCTAAGGGAAGGCAGGGTAGGCACAGAGCTGGAGCTAAGGGAAGGCAGGGTAGGCACAGAGCTGGAGCTAAGGGAAGGCAGGGTAGGCACAGAGCTGGAGCTAAGGGAAGGCAGGGTAGGCACAGAGCTGGAGCTAAGGGAAGGCAGGGTAGGCACAGAGCTGGAGCTAAGGGAAGGCAGGGTAGGCACAGAGCTGGAGCTAAGGGAAGGCAGGGTAGGCACAGAGCTGGAGCTAAGGGAAGGCAGGGTAGGCACAGAGCTGGAGCTAAGGGAAGGCAGGGTAGGCACAGAGCTGGAGCTAAGGGAAGGCAGGGTAGGCACAGAGCTGGAGCTAAGGGAAGGCAGGGTAGGCACAGAGCTGGAGCTAAGGGAAGGCAGGGTAGGCACAGAGCTGGAGCTAAGGGAAGGCAGGGTAGGCACAGAGCTGGAGCTAAGGGAAGGCAGGGTAGGCACAGAGCTGGAGCTAAGGGAAGGCAGGGTAGGCACAGAGCTGGAGCTAAGGGAAGGCAGGGTAGGCACAGAGCTGGAGCTAAGGGAAGGCAGGGTAGGCACAGAGCTGGAGCTAAGGGAAGGCAGGGTAGGCACAGAGCTGGAGCTAAGGGAAGGCAGGGTAGGCACAGAGCTGGAGCTAAGGGAAGGCAGGGTAGGCACAGAGCTGGAGCTAAGGGAAGGCAGGGTAGGCACAGAGCTGGAGCTAAGGGAAGGCAGGGTAGGCACAGAGCTGGAGCTAAGGGAAGGCAGGGTGGGCACAGAGCTGGAGCTAAGGGAAGGCAGGGTGGGCACAGAGCTGGAGCTAAGGGAAGACAGGGTGGGCACAGAGCTGGAGCTAAGGGAAGACAGGGTGGGCACAGAGCTGGAGCTAAGGGAAGACAGGGTGGGCACAGAGCTGGAGCTAAGGGAAGACAGGGTGGGCACAGAGCTGGAGCTAAGGGAAGGCAGGGTGGGCACAGAGCTGGAGCTAAGGGAAGGCAGGGTGGGCACAGAGCTGGAGCTAAGGGAAGGCAGGGTGGGCACAGAGCTGGAGCTAAGGGAAGGCAAGGTAGGCACAGAGCTGGAGCTAAGGGAAGGCAAGGTAGGCACAGAGCTGGAGCTAAGGGAAGGCAGGGTAGGCACAGAGCTGGAGCTAAGGGTAGACAGGGTGGGCACAGAGCTGGAGCTAAGGGAAGGCAGGGTAGGCACAGAGCTGGAGCTAAGGGAAGGCAGGGTGGGCACAGAGCTGGAGCGAAGGGTAGACATGGTGGGCACAGAGCTGGAGCTAAGGGTAGACAGGGTGGGCACAGAGCTGGAGCTAAGGGAAGGCAGGGTGGGCACAGAGCTGGAGCTAAGGGAAGGCAGGGTGGGCACAGAGCTGGAGCTAAGGGAAGGCAGGGTAGGCACAGAGCTGGAGCTAAGGGAAGGCATGGTAGGCACAGAACTGGAGCTAAGGGAAGGCAGGGTAGGCACAGAGCTGGAGCTAAGGGAAGGCAGGGTAGGCACAGAGCTGGAGCTAAGGGTAGACAGGGTGGGCACAGAGCTGGAGCTAAGGGTAGACAGGGTGGGCACAGAGCTGGAGCTAAGGGTAGACATGGTGGGCACAGAGCTGGAGCTGAGGGAAGGCAGGGTGGGCACAGAGCTGGAGCTAAGGGAAGGCAGGGTAGGCACAGAGCTGGAGCTAAGGGAAGGCAGGGTAGGCACTGAGCTGGAGCTAAGGGAAGGCAGGGTAGGCACAGAGCTGGAGCTAAGGGAAGGCAGGGTAGGCACAGAGCTGGAGCTAAGGGAAGGCAGGGTGGGCACAGAGCTGAAGCCAGAGGAAGTCAGGCTGGCAGGGCACAGAGCAGGAGGCAGGGAGAGGCAGGCTGGGCACAGTGCTGGAGTCAGTGAGAGGCAGGCTTGGCACAGGGCAGGAGGCAGGCTGGGGAGAAGCGCTGCAGTCCTCACACTCAGTACTCTGATCCATGCAGTCTGCATATAACCGGCTCCCAGGACCCTCTCACTGACAGCATACTCACCACACATGTTCCTGCTCAATGTGAACGTGACCTCCCAGAATTCAGCGCGGCACCGCTAGCCTTAAAGGGGCAATGTCCTGCTTTGTGTTAGAAGAGCAACTACTCATTGCCAAAGTAATACAAACATGACGTGAACATAGACACTCTTGAAATGTTCCTATCAGCTCATCTGGTGCCATTATAAAGTAAACATTATTGAATAGAACTACTGCCAGTGTGTTTCCCCTACTCTTCTACTATGCTCCTACTAGCATAACTTTTTCTCGGCTCTTCCTCGGCAATTTCCGTAACCCCGCCCACACGAGGCACGCCCACTGCGTATGCCACACCCCTTTCTCTGTTCACAGACTGATAATAATTAGCATTAGAGAGTGAGTTAGTTTTGGGAAACTTTGTCATGCAAACTAATTGTAAAACCCTAAACATGTCAGTACTAAATAAATTATATTATTATAATATGTAAATATCTGCACAGTGATATATATAGGGATTGACATATTTAGGGTTCAGAATAAATTCTAGCTGCAGTTTAAGACCATAAGCCAATAGTAATGATAATATTCATTCATGTTGTCCTGCATTACTTTTATGTATTTTACAAAGTGTAAGATTTGCTTTAATGCATGCACTGGGTTTACCTGGATTGTAGGGTCTTAACCTATTGTTCCTATACCAATGTGTTAATGTCTCATTTATAGTTAACCCCTTAAGGACTGAGCCAAATGTACAAGTTGTGATCAAAACAAATGTAAACAAAAACTTGAATTTGCGCTATATGTCTGTTCAGGCGTAATTAGTCTCTTTCATATTATGGGCACCCACACTTATTATATATCATTGTATTTAGGGGAAACAGGGCGTTCATTTAACATCAAATATTTAGGTATGAAACATAATTTAATATGAATAAACTATAAAAAAAAAATGGGAGAAAATAAGAATTTTAAAAATTTGTTTAGTTCTATGTGACATTTTAACTGTGAATGTCATAATGTGGTGGAATCTCGGTAAAAATAAATTTAGTAGGCCGAGATTACCACGTGGCATGTGTACGTGCATATGCTGACGTATCGATCAGTTGGTTGCACGAGGCAAGATACGATCAGTAGTGTACGGAGCATGTGCAAGAATACAGGATGTAGTATTCCCCCTCCTCCATTGTGCTGGACAAGCCATGCGGTCAAACAGGAAGTTAATTCTTATTTGTGTTGATTGGTTAAGAGAATGTGCGGGTGGAGCTTAATATGGGAGGAGTTATGTGCCTATATAAGGAGCCTGCACTATTGTCCGGGGCTCAGAATTTGCTGTATTTTGGTGACGTTAGTCCCTCTGAGTCCCGATCGGTGATCCAATAAAGAATCTCTTCCTTCCTGAAGAAACCTGTGTCCATCTCTCTGTGCTTGGCTTCCGTCAGTTTCTCCGGTATCATTTGGTGCATTGGCCGGGAAGCTCATCGTTCAACGGTAGCTGAGAGGCAGAGGCGTGAGACGGTCTATCTTTGCCCACGTTCTCTACGGCTGCACCCCTGAACTTCTGCGTGGACCTCCCTTCGTCTCGGCGCCACTGGTCTGTTGTCCAGGAGATCATCGGCCTCTACGTGAGAAGTGCTGGGGTGTCCCCGTCTATGAGTGTGAACTCAGGTTCAGGAACGAGGAGGTAAGACAACTGCTGTTTTAGACGGCAGGACCCACTAGGGGTATACCGATTGTGCGGTAGGCCCAAAGGGGTTTTGAATCTGTGTATCTGCCCCCTCTGTCGGAGGGAAGGAGCGAAGGCGCACCGCTCGATCGAACGCTCTTTAGTCAGACCGTTTGATTTTGTTAGTCAGGCGGGGCTCTGGTGTAAATAGCCCTAGCCGGACACCGGTGTCTTGTCTAGACTAGCGTTCTAGGGTGTATATTTTGTTCGCTAGGTCGGAGGGACCGGGAGACTAAGCGGCGTCTGTGTAAATTCGGTTCGCTAGCTCTCATCCTATCTGGGCTAAGTGGGAAGGCGTGTAAATTTGGAACCCACTAGACTTTTGATAGTGCGACTAAGAGGCGTCTGTGTAAATTCGGTCCTCTAGCTCGCTATATATGTGGTGATTGGGCAGTGTGGCTAACCAAAACGTATGTAGATTGTTTTTAGGTAGTCCATTCAAGGTACTGGCCAATAGTTTAGTTGGGAATTGTAAATGTGATAAAGATTGTTTAGTAAAGTGTATATCTTGTTAGATAGCGCGAGCTCAGCCGTCTAGCGAGAGTGTTAATAGTGTGTTGCTGTATCATAGTGCACGGTACCATAACCCTGTATATTTACTGACACTGTATATAAGTACTAATCATTGTCGTCCATTGCATGTTTAACACCATAACCACTAATAATTGTATTGTGACCTTAACTTGTGCTTTGACCTATGCTAACCGTACTGTAACCGCTAATTGTAAAAGACGATGTTACTGGGGTGTGTTATAGACGGGTAATTCGTATATAGAGAATTATAGCGTGGGTGACTGTATAGTTACGCCAAAGGGCATAATATTGATTATATAGTGACTGGTGTAACAGCTGTGTGTGTACGGGAATTCCCTGAGTGTTTATTGTTATTGTGTACGTTTCACTTGGTAACCGTACCACGTGGTGCTGTTGCCAGAGGAAACGGGTGTGACTGTTGAATAGTACGCGTGTATAGTATTCGTTGTCGACGACGTTCCATTGTTAAGTATGGGTGCGTCGCAGTCAACGATTCCGGATCCCTTAGGTTGTATGGTGAAGAATTTTAAAAAGGGATTCAAAACTTGTGATTTTGGGGTTAAAATGTCTCCTGTACGTTTGGTCACTTTGTGTACTAGGGAGTGGCCTACTTTGGTTGCGGCATGGCCGCCACGTGGCAGTTTGGATCCAACTCTGGTACAGCGCTTACACGTGGCTGTATCAGGTAGGCCTGAACTTTACGGCCAGTTTCCTTATGTTGATTGTTGGAGACAGGCCGTAAATGACTCGCCAAAATGGCTCCGGACATGCCACGAGGAGCAATGTCGCCTCATGGTAGCTAGGACTTGTTCGTCCACTAGGACTGGTGTTAGGCCCATTTTGGACACGCCCCCTGAGTCCGAGATCCCTTTGCCGCCCCCTTACTTTCCGTTAAGAGGAAGTGACGCAAATGCAGGAAGTCCTGCAACCCTCCCCTCATTACCCTCATCCACTTCCGCTTCCTCCTCCAGTACAGGATCCACCCCCCCTCGTACTAAATCTCCCCTTCCGGAATCAGAACCAACCCCCATTAAAAACGAATATCCTGATTTGGCGCCACTTCAGACTTCCGGTCAAGCTTCATCTAGCTCGGCTCGAAGTGTTTTATTTAAAACCTTTTCCCAAAACCAAGCTCCCATATCCCCATACCCTATTTCTCCCCAACTGGAACCTATGACTGACGCCCCTCCACGTAGCCCCATACAGACCCGACAGTTGACCGGTGCCCAACAATTAAGACACTATCAGATGCCTCTTCGTCTGAATCCTGGGTCAGCCTATATCGATGCCGCAGGCCAAATGGCACATGCTGACCCAGTCTTTGTATATGTCCTATTCACGACAACCGATCTTTTAAATTGGAAGACCCACAATTCCTCGTATACTGAGAAACCACAAGCTATGACTGATCTGTTCACCTCAATAGTACAGACACATAATCCGACATGGGCTGATTGCCAGCAGTTATTAATGACTTTGTTTAACAATGAGGAAAGGACAAGAATTAACCAAGCAGCCATTAAGGCACTAGAGGATAAAGCCCGTACTTTAAACCAAGCCAATCCATCAGCATGGGCCGCAACACATTATCCCAACACCGATCCCGATTGGAACGTAAATGGTGCTGATATGGTTCAACTCAGAGCCTATAGAGACGCTATAATTGCTGGCATGAAAGCCGGAGGAAAGAAAGCCATTAACATGTCGAAGACAGTTGAGGTGATTCAGAAAAGCGATGAAGCGCCCAGTGTCTTTTATGACCGATTATTGGAGGCATACCGCTTGTATACCCCCTTTAATCCGGAAGATGCAGATAATTCCCGAATGGTGAACTCCGCCTTTGTCAGCCAAGCTTACGGAGATATTAAGCGCAAGCTACAAAAGTTAGAAGGGTTTGCGGTATGTCAATCACCCAACTAATGGAGGTAGCGAATAAGGTTTATATGAATAGGGAAACAGAAAGTAAGAAAGAGGAAGAGCGCAAGATACGTAGAAAGGCAGACATGCTAGCGGTAGCGATCGCAGGCGTAGATAGACGGGGCCCAGATAGAGGCGATAGTAGATGGAATGAGGAACCTCTAAGTAGAAATCAGTGCGCATACTGTAGGGAAGAAGGGCATTGGAGAAATGAGTGTCCTCGAAGAGAACAGTTTGAGAAAGACAGACCTAGGATAGGTTATGGAAACTTTAGAGGCAGAGCGAGAGGTAGAGGAGGCCCCGGAGGGAGTAATGGTAATAGAGGGAGTAATGGGAACAGAGGAAGTGTTAGGGAAGACAGGTATATTCCAGCAGCGCAAAGGTCCCGCGATAGAGAAGGCAGGGACTTCGTGGGATTGGCTGACACGGTCATGGAGGACTATTGATACCGACCGGGCTCCATCCCCCTTGGTCGAGCGGAGCCTATGGTCGAAGTATCAATAGGGGGAAAAAGGAGTGCGTTCATGATCGACACTGGTGCTGAACATTCAGTGGTGACTAATCTAGTTGCTCCTCCATCTGGAAGGACTATTACTGTGATAGGAGCAACTGGAAGAAGTGCTGAAAAACCGGTTCTTAAAAGTCGACTCTGTACATTGGGAGGCCACGTAGTAAAACATCAATTCCTTTATATGCCTGAATGTCCAGTCCAATTGCTGGGACGTGATATGCTATCAAAATTACAAGCGCAGATTACGTTCCTACCAAATGGAACAACATCCTTAAAGTTTAATGGACCTTCAGGTATCATGACATTATCCGTACCAAAGGAAGAAGAGTGGCGACTTTATACAGTGTTGACTAGCCAAAACCCTAGGAGTGATGAGACATTATTTAACATACCAGGAGTTTGGGCAGAGAACAACCCACCAGGACTGGCCCGCAATATTCCACCTATAAAAATTTAACTAAAACTTGGGGTTTATCCAGTGAGCCTAAGACAATACCACATCCCGCAGAAGGCTAAGAAGAACATCCAATCCTATCTGGATAAGTTCATACGGTATGGTATCCTAAAATTCTGTACTTCCCCCTGGAACACCCCATTGCTGCCTGTTCAAAAGCCCGGTACAGATGAGTATCGACCTGTGCAGGACTTGAGAGCAGTCAATGATGCGGTTGTTAGTATACATCCAGTTGTACCCAATCCATATAACCTGCTTGCTTTAATTCCGGGCGGGGCTACTTACTTTACAGTCTTAGACCTCAAAGATGCCTTCTTTTGCCTCCGAATTGCCGCAGAAAGTCAATGTATTTTCGCTTTTCAATGGGAGAACGCTGTAACGGGCTCAAAACGCCAAATGACTTGGACAAGACTGCCCCAAGGGTTTAAGAATTCACCTACCCTATTTGGTTCAGCCCTAAGTCAAGATCTACTGGATTTCGAGTCCATCCCAGGAGAGTGTGTATTGTTACAATATGTAGATGACTTGTTGATAGCAGCAGTTACAAAAGAAATCTGTCAGCAAGCAACGCACGATCTGCTACACATTCTCTGGAAGGCAGGATACAAGGTGTCTAGAAAGAAGGCTCAGTTGTGTTTGCCAACTGTCAAATATCTGGGATTCCATATCTCTGAAGGTCAAAGAATTATGGGACCAGAGAGAAAAGAAGCTGTCTGCCAAATACCAATACCCAAGAATAGAAGACAAGTGCGAGAATTCTTGGGGGCAGCAGGCTTCTGTAGGATATGGATCCCCAGCTATGCGATACTGGCAAAACCTCTGTACGCAGCTATCAAAGGTACAGAGCACGACCCCTTCTTATGGACCCAAGAACAGCAAACGGCATTTGAAGATGTGAAGAAGGCTTTGATGAGTGCCCCAGCATTAGGTCTACCTGATCACACACGACCATTCTACTTATATGTACATGAGCAAAGAAGAATGGCTGTGGGAGTATTGACACAGTACTTGGGATCATGGCAAAGACCTGTTGCCTACATGTCTAAGCAATTGGATGCAGTGGCCAGCGGACTTCCACCTTGTCTAAGAGCCGTAGCTGCAGCCGCCCTGCTAGTAGCTGAAGCCGATAAACTCACTCTGGGTCAAGAACTTTATGTACGAGTCCCACATGCAGTACAGATGTTGTTGGATTACAAAGGAAATCATTGGTTTAGTAACAGCCGTATGACCAAGTATCAAGCAATGTTGTGTGAAAACCCAAGAGTGCATTTAGAGACTGTAAACACCTTAAATCCAGCTACCCTTTTGCCACAACCTACTGAAAGTCAACATGATTGTTTGGAAGTAATGGATGAAGTATTCTCAAGTAGACCAGATCTTCGTGATTTTCCCATCCAGAACCCCGATGTTCAATATTATACCGACGGCAGTAGTTATGTGAAAGAAGGGATCCGCTATGCAGGATATGCAGTAACAACAATAGACAAGGTGATAGAAGCTCGGCCACTGGCGAAAGGAACATCAGCACAAAAGGCAGAATTAATAGCACTAACACGAGCGTTACAATTGGCTGAAGGTTTGAGAGTAAATATCTATACGGACTCCAAATATGCGTTTTTAACCACTCATGCCCACGGAGCTTTGTATAAAGAAAGAGGACTACTGAATTCAGAAGGCAAAGAAATCAAATACGCAGCTGAAATCCTACAACTATTGGAAGCAGTGTGGGAGCCGAAAGAAGTCGGTATCATACATTGTCGAGCGCATCTGAGAGGAGATGGTGATGTAACCAAGGGAAATCGGATGGCAGATAGTGCAGCTAAGCGTGCTGCTGAATCAGGAAGACAGGAGTATGTGGGGCATATAGCTGCTCTTATACCAACTCCACTGTCCCAATGGACTCCAGTTTATACAGCTCAAGAAGAGGAGTGGTTAAAGACTGAACCAGGAAAGTATTTGGAGAACAAGTGGTATCAGCTAGAAGATGGAAGAATAGTCATACCAGCATCACTAGCGGTAGAAATTGTCCAAAATTATCATAACGGGACACATTCTGGGAGAGACAGTACTGAAGAATCTCTCAGAAAGCATTTCTACATACCAAGATTGTCCAACTTGACTCAGGCCATTGTACGAAGATGTGTAACGTGTGCTAAAAATAATGCAAGACAAGGACCAGTAAAGCCACCAGGAGTCCAGTTTATGGGGGGACTCCCCATGTCCGATCTACAAATAGACTTTACAGTGATGCCTAAATCGGGTGGACATCGTTACCTGCTGGTAATTGTGTGCACCTATTCAGGCTGGGTAGAAGCATGTCCTACTCGTACAGAGAAAGCAGGAGAAGTTGTGAGATTCCTGCTACGAGAAATAATACCCCGATATGGACTACCCTGTTCTATAGGATCGGACAATGGTCCAGCTTTTGTTCATCAGTGCCTACAACAACTGACTCATATGCTTGGTATAAAGTGGAGGCTTCATACTGCATATAGACCCCAGAGTTCTGGTAAGGTAGAGAGAATGAATAGAACTATTAAGAACCAGTTGGCTAAAATGTGTCAGGAAACCCAGCTTAAGTGGAACGTTCTCTTACCCAAGGCTCTATTGCGAATCCGCAGTACCCCTACCAGAAGGATGGGCCTCTCTCCTTTTGAAATCATGTATGGGCGACCACCTCCCGTACTTGGTAACTTAAGGGGGGATTTGAGTCAGTTGGGAGAAGGAATTACCCGGCAGCAGGTTGTAGAGTTGGGTAAGACTATGGAGGAGGTACAGAAATGGGTACAAGATAGATTACCTGTGAATATTTATCCCCCTGTTCATAGTTATCATCCAGGAGATCAAGTGTGGATTAAAGAGTGGAATAATGTACCGTTAGGGCCCAAGTGGAGAGGTCCTTATGTTGTTCTTTTGTCTACCCCTACAGCGATAAAAGTAGCCGAAGTGACTCCGTGGATACATCACTCCAGGGTTAAACCAGCAGCAGTCGATTCTTGGCAAGTTACAGCAGATCCAGAGAATCCCTGCAAGATCCGGTTAAAACGCACTACTCAGTCGGAGTAACGAGGAATCGTGTGGATTACAAATTTTATTGTTACAGGGATTTGGTGCGTGAGTGAGAAGGCCATAATAAAGCCTGTCCGCTTACCAACACATAGTATATAAGCCAGGAAAGTCTCGAAGGGACACCTGTGAAGACGAGCAGAACTCCATTCCCTGCAGCCCTCACATCCTGGAAGCTGAGGCGCCTTCGCACGGACGAAGACTGAGGATGACGGCGAAAGATGTGCTTTTGATAGTGTTTATTTATATGTGTTTTTATATTCAGGAAGGTAGAGGTACCGACACTCCTAGCTGTGAGGTATGCATTAAGACTACGAGAACAGGTAACCATATTTCCCAAACCCTAATCTGGCATTCACAATACGAGTGTAAAGGAGATGTATCGAGATGTAGATACTTAAATATAGACTATAGTGTGTGCCATTTAGGAGTAGGAGAACCTAGGTGCTTCAGTCCGGAGTATCAACCTCGTACAATTTGGTTGACTCTCAGGAATGGAGATCCTCAGGGGACCCTAATTAATAAGACGGTGTTAGAATCCGTACATTCTTCGGGTGTTCTGCTATTTGATGCGTGTAAAGCGATATCGAGTGGTAGAAAGCCGTGGAATGTATGTGGGGATCTTAGATGGGAGAGGACGTATGGGTCTAATGATAAATATATTTGTCCCAGTAGTAAAAATAAATATGTGAGTCCTAGATGCCCAAATAAAGACTATAACTTTTGCCCATATTGGTCTTGTGTGGGGTGGGCGACTTGGGGACAGACAGTAGATAAAGACATGATAGTGACTAAGTTGCCGACTAGCCCATATTGTAAGTCTATGGAATGTAATCCCATCCATATACTTATAAATAACCCCGATAAGTTCTTAGACAAATATGGCAATTTATTTGGGTTTCAGATATACGGGACGGGTTTAGATCCTGGGACATTATTGTTTATAGGGATAGAGACTGATACGGTATCCTCCCAAACTCATCAAGTATACCATTCCTTTTATGAAGAGATGAGTATAGATAATAAGATCCCCCATAATGCTAAAAACCTGTTTATTGATTTAGCCGAAAGTATTGCCGGTAGTCTTAATGTTACCAACTGCTATGTGTGTGGAGGTACTAACATGGGAGACCAATGGCCTTGGGAAGCAAAGGAGGTAATGTCCGGTTCTGAGGCAGTTGACCAACTAATATCTACACAAGCCGATTATCATATGAGTGTTAGAGGTAAATCTGAGTGGAGATTAAAGACCTCCATCATAGGTTATGTTTGCATAGCAAGGAAAGGAATAATGTATAATACTTCTGTAGGAGAATTAACTTGTCTAGGGCAAAAAGCTTATGATGATGATACAAAGAATACAACTTGGTGGTCGGCTTCAAATGTCTCAGAACCATCTAACCCGTTTGCTAGATACACCAATTTAAAGGATGTGTGGTTTGATTTATCCATCACATCTACCTGGAGAGCCCCAGCAAATTTGTACTGGATCTGTGGTAAGAAAGCCTATTCGGAGTTGCCACAGGACTGGGAAGGGGCATGTGTGTTGGGTATGCTCAAACCATCCTTCTTCTTGTTACCAATTGAAACAGGTGAGACTTTAGGTGTTAAAGTGTATGATGTGAATCATAGGAAGAAAAGGGGACCCATAGAGATAGGCTCCTGGGAAGATGATGAATGGCCTCCCCAGCGTATCATAGATTATTATGGGCCAGCCACGTGGGCTGAGGACGGTACCTTTGGTTACAGAACCCCTATTTATATGCTCAACCGAATTATAAGATTACAGGCGGTGGTTGAGATTATCACTAACGAAACATCACAAGCGCTCAATCTTCTAGCGAAGCATAACACCAGGATGAGGACAGCAGTCTACCAAAATAGATTAGCCTTGGATTACCTTTTGGCAGTAGAGGGAGGTGTATGTGGGAAGTTTAACCTGAGCAATTGCTGTCTTCAAATAGATGACGAAGGGCAGGCAATAGCTGAGCTTACTAGCCATATGGTTAAACTAGCGCATGTGCCTACTCAGGTATGGAAAGGGTATAATCCAAGTAGTTGGTTTGGTAGCTGGTATGAATGGTTTGGAGGGCTTAAGGCAGTGGTAGGTGGAGTCCTACTGATTTTAATGTTGTGTCTACTCCTGCCGTGTCTTATACCATTAGTAGTTAGGTCTGTGCAAAGCCTGATAGGAAATATAGCAGAGAGGAAGGCTGCTGCACAGATAATGGCGATTTATAAGTATAAGGCTTTAGATCAGGGAGAACCAATGCAGGAAGATGAGTGTTAAAAGATTCACATCATAAGATAAGTCTGGTCTGGTTCAAGGTAACTTGCGGTGTATGCAAACCAAGGTTAAAGTGATGCCTCAAGTAATTGTAAAATATCAAGAGGCATCAAAGGGGGGAATGTGGTGGAATCTCGGTAAAAATAAATTTAGTAGGCCGAGATTACCACGTGGCATGTGTACGTGCATTTGCTGACGTATCGATCAGTTGGTTGCACGAGGCAAGATACGATCAGTAGTGTACGGAGCATGTGCAAGAATACAGGATGTAGTATTCCCCCTCCTCCATTGTGCTGGACAAGCCATGCGGTCAAACAGGAAGTTAATTCTTATTTGTGTTGATTGGTTAAGAGAATGTGCGGGTGGAGCTTAATATGGGAGGAGTTATGTGCCTATATAAGGAGCCTGCACTATTGTCCGGGGCTCAGAATTTGCTGTATTTTGGTGACGTTAGTCCCTCTGAGTCCCGATCGGTGATCCAATAAAGAATCTCTTCCTTCCTGAAGAAACCTGTGTCCATCTCTCTGTGCTTGGCTTCCGTCAGTTTCTCCGGTATCAATAATGTGGTGGAATCTCTGTAAAAATAAATTTAGTAGGCCGAGATTACCACGTGGCATGTGTACGTGCATATGCTGACGTATCGATCAGTTAGTTGCACGTGGCAAGATACGATCAGTAGTGTACGGAGCATGTGCGAGAATACAGGATGTAGTATTCCCCTCCTCCATTGTGCTGGACAGGCCATGCGGTCAAACAGGAAGTTAATTCTTATTTGTATTGATTGGTCAAGAGAATGTGCGGGTGGAGCTTAATATGGGAGGAGTTATGTGCCTATATAGGGAGTCTGCACTATTGTCCGGGGCTCAGAACTTGTTGTATTTTGGAGACATTAGTCCCTCTGAGTCCCGATCGGTGAACCGAATAAAGAATCTCTTCCTTCCTGAAGAAACCTGTGTCCATCTCTCTGTGCTTGGCTTCCGTCAGTTTCTCCGGTATCAATAATACTGTTTGCTTTTACTGCAATAAAATACACATATTGGTATTCAGCGATGTCTCACGTGTAAAACAGTACCCCCTATGTACAGGTTTTATGGTGTTTTGGTGAAGTTACAGGGTCAAATATAGCATGTTATATTTTTCAGTTTTGTCACATTGAAATTCACCAGATTGGTTACCTTCAGGGCCGGCCTTAGGGGTGTGCGAGCTGTGCGTCCGCACAGGGCGCCATGAAGCAGGGGGCGCCCTGCGGCCGCACAGCTCACAGATGGCCGGCCGAGATAAAAAAGAAAAAAAAGAAAAAAAAAATTGTGGCGGGGCGGGGCTTACCGTGCGGCGGGGGCGGGGCTTACTGTGCGGCGGGGCGGGGCTAAAAGTGCCGTGTAACTGCTGCAGGGGAAGCAGGAAGGAGTCCCTGCTTCCCCCAACAACCAGAATCCAGGAGCTGCACTGCCTGTCTGCCTCCACTAGGAACAGAGGTAACTATGTGTGATTGTCTGCCTGTGTGTGGCTGTCTGTGTGTTTGTCTGCCTGTGTGTGTGTGGCTGTCTGCCTCTGTGTTTGTGTGTGGCTGTCTTCCTGTGTGTTTGTGTGTGGCTGTCTGCCTCTGTGTTTGTTTGTTTGTGTGTGGCTGTCTGCGTGTGTGTTTGTGTGTGGCTGTCTGCGTGTGTGTTTGTGTGTGGCTGTCTGCCTCTGTGTTTGTTTGTGTGTGGCTGTCTGCGTGTGTGTTTGTGTGTGGCTGTCTGTGTGTGTCTGTCTGCCTGTGTGTTTGTGTGTGTCTGTCTGCCTGTGTGTGTGTGGCTGTCTGCCTGTGTGTCTGTGTGTGGCTGTCTGTGTGTGGCTGTCAGCCTGTGTTTGTGTGTGGCTGTCTGGGTTGTCAGGCAGGTCCCGCAAATTGTAATTAATAAAATGACCTAATTATGTAAAATTATTACATAAATATATACGTAGAATTATATATATACGTATGTATATATACGTGTGTATATATATATATATATATATATGGCAATAGAAAAAAATATACCAGCACTCCTCGGATTTTCAAATGAAGTTTTCCTTTTATTCCAAAGTACAATTTTGACGTTTCAGCTCTCCCTCAGAGCTTTCATCAGGTATATGTCCTGATGAAAGCTCTGAGGGAGAGCTCAAACGTCGAAATTGTACTTTGGAATAAAAGGAAAACTTCATTTGAAAATCCGAGGAGTGCTGGTATATTTCTTTCTATTGCTGTGCATGAGCTACCAGAGCACCAGGTACTAAACAAACAGTGAAGAGTGCAAGAGCTGTCTGCATTTATATATATATATATATATATATATATGTATATAATGTTTTACATTATTTTTATTTATATATTGGTATATATAGTGATATATACGTATATACTATATATATTATTTTGTTCTACATGTATTTTGATATCAATATATATATATATATTAATTTTAAAATACAGTTAGAACGAATTTACAAACACATATATATATATATATATATTTTATTTATTTTTTATTATTTTTTATTTTATTTTTTACGTATTTACATATTTATTTATTCTATATTATATATAAATATATATATATATATCTAATGAAAATTATATATATATTGAATTAATATCATTGTACGTGATATTAATAAATATATATATATATATATATATATATATATATATAATTACATATATATTAATATTAAAATACACTAAGAAAATGTATGTGTATGAATGCATATGAATTCAGGACAGAATTGCTGGGAGATCCTGGGGGCTATAGAGAGGTGTTACGCTACGCCTCCTGCCATCAAGCTCCTCCCCCATGTTAAGTAGGAGACCTTGCTGCAGAAAATGGCTACCTCACCTCCCAGCAACAGCTTCCATTGCCAGGTAGGCTTGATATACTCAGCTGTGTGTGTGTGTGTGTGCGTGTGTGTGTGAGCTTGCGAAGTGAGCTTGTGTGTGTGTGTCAGTGAGCTTGTCTGTAGTGAGCTTGTGACAACTCACCACCAACTCACCAGCTTGTTACAACTCTCCGGAGGGAGCACTGACATTCTCCCTTCCGATTTCCCAGTAGCTTCCCTGGCAAAAAGACTCCTGCTCTGCCTTGCTGATGCAGCCCTGCCCCCACATCATAAGCTCCACCCATGTATGCAAGCTACGCCTCCTGCCATCAAGCTCCTCCCCCATATTAAGCAGGAGACCTTGCTGCAGAAAATGGCTACCTGACCTCCCAGCAACAGCTTCCATTGCCAAGTAGGCTTGATATACTCAGTTGTGTGTGTGTTTGTGTGTGTGTGCCTGCTAGTAATAAAGCTTGTGTGTTTGTGTGTGTGTGAGCTTGTATGTGTGTGTGTCACATACACACACACACACACAGTACCCATCACACACACACTGCACACCAAACACACACACACTGCACCTCTCACGCACGCACAACACCTCTCACGCACACACACATAGCACCCGTCACACACTGCACACCTCACACACACAGCACCTCTCTCACACACACACTGCACCGCTCACCCCTACACACACATAGCACCCCTAAACAAAAACACATACACTGCACCCCACTGCAGTCTGTGTGTATTCAGCAGTCTGTTTGTATATTCAGCAGTTTGTGTGTGTATTCAACAGTCTCTGTGTGTGTGTGTGTGTGTGTGTGTGTGTATAAAGTAGCCTGTGTGTATTCAGCAGTCTCTCTGTGTGTGTATTCAGAAGTCTGTGTGTGAGTATTCAGCAGTCTGTATGTATTCAGCAGTCTCTGTGTGTGTATTCAGCAACCTGTGTGCATTCAGCAGTCTGTGCATGTATTCAGCATTCTATGTGTATTCAGCAGTCTGTGTGTGTGTATTCAGCAGTCTCTGTGTGTGTTTGTGTGTATTCAGTGTACTGTGTGTATGCACTCTGTATGTGTGTGTGTGTATATTCAGCAGCCTGTGTGTATTCAGCAGTCTGTCTGTGTGTACTCAGCAGTCTGTGTGTGTATTCAGCACTCTGTGTGCGTGTATTTAGCAGTTGGTGTGTGCGTATATTCAGCAGTCTGTATGTGAATGGGTTCAGCACTCTGTGACTGTATTCAGCAGTCCAGTCTGTGTGTATGTATTGTATGTATGTATTGCATTTGTCGGAGGTACCAGTAAATATAAGCTTAATTTTATCGATAAGTTATTGATAATACAGGTCTGTGTGCATAATATCCTGGTACAGTCAGTGCTCCCTGCATAATGCTGTGTTCTGTATAATACAGATCTGTGTATATTATCCTGGGACAGTCAGTGCTTCCTGTATAGTGCTGCTCTCTGTCCCAGGATATTATACACACATAGGTCTGTATCATACAGAGAGCAGCACTATACAGGAAGCACTGACTGTCCCAGGATATTATAGGAGAGTCAGTGCTCCCTGTATAGTGCTGCTCTCTGTAAAGTACAGGTCTGGGTGTATAATATCCTGGGACAGCCAGTGCTTCCTGTATAGTGCTGCTCTCTGTATAATACAGGTATGTGTGTATAATATCCGGGGACAGTCAGTGCTCCCTGTATAGTGCTGCTCTCTGTATAATACAGGTATGTGTGTATAATATCCGGGGACAGTCAGTGCTCCCTGTATAGTGCTGCTCTCTGTATTATACAGGTCTGTGTATAATATCCTGGGACAGTCAATGTTCCCGGTATAGTTCTGCTCTCTGTACAAAACAGGTTTGTGTGTATAATAAGCTGGGACAGTCAGTGCTTCCTGTATAGTGCTGTGTTCTGTATAATACAGATCTGTGTATATTATCCTGGGACAGTCAGTGCTATAATACCCGCAGACTCCAGGAATTAGAAGAATCAGAAGCAGATGAGTGGTGACTAAAATCTCAATCTGAGACACTCAACATGCTGAATTGGTGGTATGAAACTGGGCTAATGGAATATGTGCATATGTATATGTAAATATAAGCTTAATTTTATCGATAAGTTATCGATAATATAGGTCTGTGTGCATAATATCCTGGTACAGTCAGTGCTCCCTCTATAGTGCTGTGTTCTGTATAATACAGATCTGTGTATATTATCCTGGGACAGTCAGTGCTTCCTGTATAGTGCCGCTCTCTGTCCCAGGATATTATACACACATAGGTCTGTATCATACAGAGAGCAGCACTATACAGAAAGCACTGACTGTCCCAGGATATTATAGGAGAGTCAGTGCTCCCTGTATAGTGCTGCTCTCTGTAAAGTACAGGTCTGTGTGTATAATATCCTGGGACAGCCAGTGCTTCCTGTATAGTGCTGCTCTCTGTATAATACAGGGATGTGTGTATAATATCCGGGGACAGTCAGTGCTCCCTGTATAGTGCTGCTCTTGTATAGTACAGGTCTGTGTGTATAATATCCTGGGACAGCCAGTACTTCCTGTATAGTGCTGCTCTCTGTATAATACAGGTATGTGTGTATAATATCCGGGACAGTCAGTGCTCCCTGTATAGTGCTGCTCTCTGTATTATACAGGTATGTGTGTATAATATCCTGGGACAGCCAGTGCTCCCTGTATAGTGCTGTGTTCTGTATAATACAGGTATGTGTGTATAATATCCGGGACAGTCAGTGCTCCCTGTATAGTGCTGCTCTCTGTACAATACAGGTTTGTGTGTATAATAAGCTGGGACAGTCAGTGCTTCCTGTATAGTGCTGCTCTCTCTATAATACCCGCAGACTCCAGTAATTAGAAGAATCAGAAGCAGTGGAGTGGTGACTAAAGTCTCAATCTGAGACACTCAACATGTTGAATTGGTGGCATGAAAAGGGGCTAATGGAATATGTGCATATGTTTTCCTTTTGCTCCCATTTCTCTCTTGAATTCCATTCTGTACATTATCCTTCTATATCTTTCATTCACTCCCTAGTATAATTATTTTTGTGAACTAATGTATGTTCTATGGTGTAGACACAGCTCTCTAACTGAAGCACATTTGCACAAGGTCTTTCTATAGTTGTACTGACAGTGTCACCACTGATATCCAATTCACATTAAAGTAATACAATGTACCTGCCTGATATAGATGCTGCAAATGTATCTATTGCACACCAAGGATGCATGGTACTGTTGGTGGGAACTTGGTGTTATAAAGGTCTACTCAATAAAGAGAGAATTGCAGAGAATTGTGATAAAATTTCAAACTTTAGGTTGAACTAGTGCATATAAATGGGAGAATCATTCCAACTTGGCTACTTTGGCCTTAGGTTTAAAATGACCATCTCAATTCCCTGTAATTCTCTCTTTATTGAGTAGACCCTGTAATCTGCACTATAAGTAGGAGGAGATTAAAGGATCACTATATGGTCAGGAACACAAACATGTATTCCTGACCCTATAGTTTTAAAACCACCATCTAGCCCCCCTGGGCCCTTCATGCCTCCACAAATATAGCAAAATCCTACTGTATTCAAGCCTGGAGCTGTAACTCTGCATGCTGTTTGGCTCAGAAAAACAAGCAGTCTGCTGACATCATCAGAAGTGGTAGCCTGATCCAATCACAGTGCTTCCCCATAGGATTGGCTGAGACTGACAAAGAGGAAGGTCAGGGGCAGAGCCAGAATGATTTAAACACAGCCCTGGCCAATCAGCATCTCCTCATAGAGATGAATTGAATCAATGCATCTCTATGAGGAAAGTTCAGTGTCTGCATGCAGAGGGAGGAGACACTGAATGTTTGGATGCATTTTAGGCAGCCATGACCCAGGAAGGATTTCTAGCAGCCATCTGAGGAGTGGCCAGTGAAGTTATCACTAGGCTGTAATGTAAACACTGCAGTTTCTCTGAAAAGACAGTGTTTACAGCAAAAAGCCTGAAGGTAATGATTCTACACACCAGAACAAATGCAATAAGCTGTAGTTGTTCTGATGACTATAGTGTCTCTTTAATTATGTGGGTTGGACATAGTGGGCGGAGCTTTGCAGCAGTGAGCATGGTAATTTTTCAAGGCAGTTATTGATAGCTGTGCTGCAAAATGTCCCTTGAAATTTTTTAAAACTGTTGGCAACTATGAAACTCTACTTAGCACTCTGGAACTCAGCGCCGGATCGGAGCCTAGCCGCGCTAGACTAGTGTTTTGGTGAGAGCGTGGTAACCTGAGCAGGAGGGTATAATCACTCTGGAGGGAAACACAACTTGGAAGTGATGACCTAAGTGGTAGTAACCCATCTTCTGGAGGGTACACTGCCATACTGTCGGACATCTCATTCGAGCGACACACTCAGACTGTGCAACTGACACACTATCACGCAAGGTATCATAATTTATGACTTATGGTTCGGGAACCGAACAAACTCACGAATTGCCCTCTTTATACTCCCCATACTCGGACCACCTCTTGGCTTGTTGACCCCTATTGACCTCTCCTGAAACCTCCATCATCATGTTCGGACCTAGTAAACTCAAGTGTTCAGCTGGGTGGCCGCTGTTCGCATGGACGAACACGTGGGAAATGAGTTGGCTGCCATCTTCTGGCACGAAAGCAGGCAGCTGTGTTCGGACGTCGAGTGCATGGAACTAAGAACGGACAGACTAACTCGCGAACACTGCTGAACTTGTAACATCGCCTGCTTCGTTTATAAACATCTCAGGAGAGCATTATTCAGTAGGATTGTTCGCATGAACTAGGTGAACAATCGCTACCTAGGAGCCAGAAGACCTGTTCGATATTTATTTCGTTTTCGGACTCCCGAAAGTGACAGACCGCTGCCACTTTTCTTATGGAACAATTTGGGGCAGACACCAAGTCAGTGAAAACTTTACTCCGGTGGCGATATGGCTGAGTGTTATTTGGTTATGTTGGGTGCTCAGATCAAGCTATCCGGGGATATAGTATTTATGGAGGTCCCTTGTAATATTGTGTGTGTTTTTACATGTTTTTTATTTTTTTACAATGTACCTCTGTGCCTGGGAGACAATTAGTTTAAGCCAAGTACACTAAATTATCTCCCAGACACAGGGACGCTGGAGAGGAGTTTGTATTCAACTGTGTGGAGACCCCCTGCTGGGGGTTTGTGTATAAATTGCATGTACCATGTCCCATTAAACCAGTTCACTCTCAGCATATATATACACACCTAGGAATCAGGCTCAGGACGCCTACTCGGCACATCCTCGGTGTGAATATTCACCGCCGCAATCTCACAACGGAACTTTCGCTCCGTGTATAGGCATCCTGTGTGTGGATGTTCAGTCGGTGTTACCATCTCGTTACCTTGATTTCCTCACTTGAAACAGTAGCGGGTAGCTTTAGTATCAGAGCAGGCTTTTTTTAAGGGGTGCCCACGAAGGCACATTAGATTCTTACTAGCCAATTTGCACCTCCTTTCTCCCTCTTTCTCAGCCTTGACCCTGTCTAATGTTTTTCAGTGTCTAAATAATAGCATACCTATTTGCTTATTGACAATTTTCATAGATTCACTGTTACCTTGCTACAATAGTATCTATCATTAGATACAAAAAGGACTGAACGCCTTGCTTTATCCTATTTATCAATCTCTTTTTATTGAACAACATTAAAAGTTAGGTTTTACTTAGACACGAATTGAAATTACTTTCTCAATTAAGAGATAAGTTTTAATGTTGGCACTAACTGTAATTTCTTTCTCTATTAAGAGATACTTGCTCGTAGATTTTGTTTTCTCTTTTTCTTTAGTATTTTTCTCTCAAGCTAAATAAGTGATACAATACAAAATGGTATCTGACTGAAGTATGTTCTTGCTACTGTTAAACTCAACATTTATTTGGTGTAGGGGTATGCTATGCTGTTTTGTATATCTACCCGTCCTTTTTGTGGTCTCTTACTCCCTCATTTGTCTTATTACATTGTATCTATTACCACCCCTTGAATATTTTACCCCATTTTGTGTTTCTTACCCACTTATGCCACGCTTGTATCTCTTATATCCATTTAGAATGTCTTGTCTGCTGTTGAGAGAGCAGTGCAGCATGGGCAACATTGTAAGTTAACTATTTTCTGTGACGATTTACTCATGCTTGCTAATAAGTTAGTCAACAAAATTGTGGCAGTACCTGCCTTGTGTCCATAAACATCTCCATAAAGACTAAAACAGTCACCCTGGCTTCCCTACCTTCCCTTCTTGAAACCTGGAACTCTGGCTCGGCCGCGATAAGCACCACCTCCTGGTCAAGTTCCATACTTGTTTTTCCCTACCTCTATTATGACCACTAGAACGCTAATTGGAGGGAAGGTACAACGGACACTGTTGAACAATTGCTCCATGAAAGCCAGGGGACACTCCCTTTTTCAACTTAACAAGAGCTGACCGAAAAATGACCTACTCAATTATCTCCCAGACAGAGACGCCAGAGAAGGACTACCTATGTTCACAATGGAGAAACCCTGATGAAGGTCTGTGTATAAAAGATCGCCTTGTCTCAACATCAAGTGTCGTCTGATGTGTAGGGGAATAAGGGCTATATCACTAAACAGTGCTTTCTTCCAGCTTGAGGGATATTCCAGCGGAGATACCCAGCCGAGGTATGGGAGCTTGGCAACAATTATTTTTTCTTTTTTGATTTTAATGTTAAACTGATAGATCATTGGTTATTGCATGATCATATAAAGTTACAATTTAGTTGTATAAGTAAGTCAATCTTGATGAGCAGATTGCTTGATCGACAGCTTTAGATTTGCTTTGGTGGGTGTACAAGTGGAAGCTGCAAAAGAGTTTGACTAACTTTGCTGTGACATTAGGAATCTTTTTAACTATCACTGCTTCAACTGACAGTTGTGAACAAAGTTTTGCAAAACTTAAATGAATCAAAACGTATCAGAGTTCTACAATGAGCCAGGAAAGACTGAGTAGCCTAGCAATACTGTCAACTGAGAGTGGTTTTAATGTAAATATCAATACTGTTGCTAACAAAATTACACAATTTAAAACCAGCCAATTTTAATTAAATTTGAATATACTAGCATTAAATGCATTTTACTGTAATTACAGCAGTATTTTCTGAAAATACAATACATGTGTTTCGGGACTGGTAGTGGAGGGGGGAGTAAGGGGTTCATTACTGGACTAGTGGAAGGGACTCAGGGAGTGATAATGGTTCACGGGTTAGCGGGACAATGCTTGCCTTGCCCACCAGGTCACTGAACGAAAGCAGGATCAGCTTCACAGAGATGAAGAGATCAAGGCACTGTAGGTATGCCCATTTCAGTGCTGTCATCTAAGCATAGGCTGTGAGCACTGGCAACAAGCTTGAGCAAAGCAGAGTCTAAGAGAAGAAATGCCCTGTTTACCAAAGAACATTCCAAGGTACACACACAACAACGTTGTGAAGGATTTGTATGTATTTACCTGTGTGCCTTCGGTTATGCCTTCTCCCTGCAGTTTAAATTTGTGTAATAAGTTCCTTTCGTTTATGTATGTTGAGCAATGTATTCGTCTACTGAACCGAGTCCACCATGGATAGCAATCAGAACTTAGAACGTTGAGGAAACCGCATTTAATTGCTCCCAGGTGGCCGCCATTCGGCATACGAACACGTGGCGAGAACAAAGGATGGCGGCCATCTTAAAACTCACGAACGCGGTCAGCGGGACTTACGCATGATTTGCCTGGAACTATTTTCGGCATGGCAATTCCGCGAACACCCGGTCATCATGGAAGTCTCGGCTGACTACTTTCCACCTCACTAATCAAACCGGCATTTGGGAGGTGGAATCTACCGAACAAGGGGAGCAGTTCTATATAACCAAATGCAACGTTCGTATGGTAGTTTTCGTGTAATTAGACGCGAACGGAGACCGGCTCTTGCTGCTGATTTCATGGAACTGTAAAGCGGATACCACCACATGACGAGCCGGTCAAACTTCCACATGATGCGACACGGAAACTACCAAACGGAATTTCGTGAGTTTTGTATATGTGACTCCCAGTATCCACAGCTACCCAGGGATGAAATATTATAACTGTATATATTATGGAAAGTACTTTTCTGAAAATGCTGTAAATTGTAATATTTCTGGCCAGCAGATAATTGAGTTTAGCATGTGGCTGAAACTCAATTATCTAGCCTGGCCCAGAGGAGGAGTCTGTTACTGTTTAAATTGAATGCCTGTTGCTTCCAGTAAATCAGTCTTGTTCCAGCATTAAGCCTTGGCTCATGTGTGGATTATTTCGTGTTACCAGAGCTATTCATTCCTGTGGATTATTGAGAATATTCTTTTATGAGGAAAAAGGGAATACTGGACGGTGATATAAACTACTACCGTCACAAACGTATACACACAACTGCAGGGCTCCTTTACTTGTCCGTTAGCCCAACCATTGTACAACACTGCGGAATTTGTTGGCGCTTCATAAATAATAATAAAGAGAAAAAGATCAATTATAGTAGAAGAAGAAAAAAATAGTAAAACTTCCAAAAAGGCCTCGTTCACGCACAGAATCTCAGAAAACCTCAGTCACCATGGGTTTGTCTTCTTCTTTTTATAGTATTTGTGTTTTTTGTTTTTCTTTTACATTTAAAAAAATAAAAAGATAGACCCTTGGATCTTGTATTTGACATAATTTTCACACAAAAAACCCAGAAAAAAATACAAAACAGAATGTTGCACAGAAAACTGTGAAACCAGAAAAAAAGATACAGTGACTCATGTATTTAAGCTACTAGTAAATTAAATAAGTGTATGTTTCTGTGGGTGGGCGTGTGCGCAATCACTCACCATATCTACTGTATAAGCCATCTGCCTACACAGCTGCTTAGCAACCTGCACGTGTTATTGCAGATATTTCACCATGACTACCATTGTATATCTATTATCTAACACTATCAAGTATTAGGCTTATATAAGAAACAAACACAATGCAACACAGTTTGCATATGTATGTTAGGGTGTTAGGATTTGCCTGTTAATTTATTTCACTGTTAGAGATGCATGCATTTTAGAAAAAGACTGAACAGGACAAGATACAAAAAAAAAAAGAAAAGAATAATTGTTTATTATTATTATTATTATGATATTTATATAGCTCCATCAAATTCCGCAGCGCTTTACAATGGGTGGACGAACAGACATGTAGTTGTAACCAGACAAGTTGGACACACAGGAACAGAGGGGTTGAGGGCCCTGCTCAATGAGCTTACATGCTAGAGGGAGTGGGGTAAAATGAAACAAAAGGTAAGGATAGTATTAGACTAGTGACAGTTGCAGAAGAGGAATCAGTCAGGAGCTATTAACAGTTTAATTGATACGCTTTTATGAAGAAGTGGGTTTTTAACAATTTTTTTTGAAGCAGTGGAGACAGGGTGAGCATCTAACGGAGGAGGGAAGCGAGTTCCACAGGAGCGGTGCAGCCCTCGAGAGTTTATATTTCGTTATGTGATGCATTAGTGGTTGGCATTTATCTACATGCAGTTAATGAGAGTACCTAGTATTGATTGCAAGCTCTTTAGTTCACATGCACTTTTTTTTGTAATGTTTTACACTTAGTCAAAGAGGAGAGAGAGGAGTATTGTTGAATGTTTGGGAGTGTTAGTGTGGATACATTGCTGTAAAGTATCAATCTACTCTTTTCAATTGTGTCTTTTTTTTACGTTTGTTTAAATTATTTTTTTGTTTCACACTGGGAGGCATGGTGACTAGAAATAATAAAATAAATGGTGACATACTTTGTACTTTTATATAATATAAAGTTGCCACGGTTCAATATTTAGTAAGGAGACACCATAGTTTGTGTTAGGAGGTCCTCATCACTGTCCACTTGCAACGGTGCAAGGGACATTCTTGTTCCTTCTGTCTTTGGCTTATGAATACAGCTATTTGCAAACAATAGTGTAGCTATAAAGCAAACAATTCACTCAAATACATCACAGGAGAAAGTTATGTATTCCCTGTCCGTATACATATTTGTATGACTTGCACGTACAGGATTGACACACTCCATGCAAGTTTCCACTTCTCTACGTGGCTCTAACATAGCTTTTTGTAAAGGAACTGGTACAGTGTCCATGTCTTTGGTTCCATTCACGAATTCATGAATTCCACGGGCTCACAGTGGCTGTCACATAGTTCCATAATAATCTAGTTTAAAAAAAAAAAAAGGACCTTTGTCAACTAACTTCTGCCTTCCACATCGTTTATCAAGAAAAACTTGAAATGATTGCCAGCCGTGCTATAAAAAAGAAGAAAAAAACACATAAATTAGTCACTTTTCTTATAATGCATATGTATATGAAATTCATTGGTCAGAATGATACAATAAATGACCTAGACCACTGATTAAAACCATAGACTGTATAATACATAGAGACTACATAAGAATGGTAGTCTTGATTGCTGAGCTAAAGGATTGGTGCACATTTTTAGTCAGGACTACAATATAGAAATATAGAATTAAAATGTATATTTAAAGAAAAAAATTATAGGTTTACTATATCAAAGCATGTTTTAAAACACATTTTTAAAGAATAAATACTGAATTGATATTACAGGTATGGAAAACAATGAAATATTTTCCTTGTATTGTATACAATGATAAAAGATGAATTATTTACTACGTTTTATAACAAATAATAAAATGTAAGTATAAGAAGGAAACCTTTACATATTTGAAATTGACCACTAGGTGTCACTGTTGATCCACTATTAACACATTACTGCATGTAGTTTTTCCTCAGATTTTGAGGGACCATAATAGATTGATTTTACTTTCCAGTCTCACACACACACACACACCAAAATCATATTGTGAACAATGCCGCATATCCTTGTAGCCTTAAGGAAAAGTCGTTTTCACATTTCACATTCTCTGCAACAAATTACATTGCATGAAATAATGTGTTTTATGATTAGAAAAGCTATCTTGTGGTGCAGTGGCGATGTGTCCTGCATGCGGTGTTCTTAGGAACAATATGTCTAAATGAAAATGTTTCATATATTCAATCTCACAAAGCATTAGCATGTACATCAAGAAAACATAACTAATAGTCAACCAGTTTCCTGGCTATGATCTCTAGCCATTGATACAGTTATACCACTGTGAATTGAACATTTAAAGGACCCTTTCATCCACAAAACAACGTGGATAACAGCAACATAAAGAACCTTTTTTTTGCATTGAGGCTACATGAGGTTTATAGATTAAAAGATATACTCACCTGGAGATGTCTGCTTAATGAGAGCAGCTGCTTCACAACTTTACAGGCAGTCAAGTTTCTAGTTTTCCTCACAGAGGAATTCAGAAGAATTCAGAACTTCAGAAGCCAGAGGTATAATGTATAACAATAGCCATAGTTGAAAATCTAGAGCCCCTTTAACATCAATTTCCTTTGCAACAAGAAGATGGAGTTCCGTTTCTCATAGCAGGATGTAGTGACCAACTTGGGTTTAAAGAGATGCGCATTGTGTTTCGGTCATGGAAGAAAGTTGGGTTTCAGAGAGGTGCACGTTTCATCTTTATAAAATTTTGTTCAAATACAGAACAAATTTGGAATTTTGGGAGATCGCATTGAGGATAGGGTTTATTCACAGGTGGAATCTGGGGTTGTATTATAACAGGATGAGGTAATGTCACAGAAGGAAGTTGGGATTCAGAGAGGTACAGCTTGTATCTTTCTAAGATATCTTATCAGTCTAAGATACCTTGTGTCAGTGAGCTTGTCTATAGTGAGCATGTGTGTGTGTCAGTGAGCGTGTCTGTAGTGAGCATGTGTGTGTTTCAGTGAGCTTGTCTGTAGTAAAATTGTGTTTGTGTGTCAGTGAGTTTGTAGTGCGCGTGTGCGTGTCAGGGAGCTTGTCTGTAGGGAGCATGTGTATGAGTGTCAGTGAGCTTGTGAGTGTGTGTCAGTGAGCTTATGTGTAAGCGAGCTTGTGTGTGTCAGCTAGCTTTTCTGTAATGAGCATGTGTTTGTCTGTAGTGAGCATGTGTATGTGTTAATGAGCTTGTCTATAAGTGAGCTTGTGTGTGTCAGTGAGCATGTGTGTGTGTCAGTGAGCTTGTCTGTAGTGAGCATGTGTGTGTCAGTGAGCTTGTCTGTAGTGAGCAAATGTGTGACAGTAAGCTTGTCTGTAGTAAGTTTGTGTATTTATACCAATCAGTTTGTCTGTAGTAATCTTGTGTGAGTGTCAGAGTTTGTACTAAGTTTGTGTGTGTGTGTACTAGTAAGCTTGTCTGTGTGTCAGTGAGAACGTCAGTGAGCCTATTTGTGAGCTTGTGTTTTTATGACAATGAGCTTATGTGTATCAATGAGCTTGTGTACTTGTGTCAGTGAGCTTGTCTGTATCTGCATATGAGTATGCTTACTGTATAATTAAATTTTTATACTGAAAGAACCAATATTTTGAATAAGAAAAAGAAACATACCAATAATATATACAGGTATTTCCCAGTTATTGAAATCTCACTTTACATTTTCCCGCCTTTACAAATGCTATCTGGATGCGCACTCCCTTTTATTTTCGTCACCTTTTTGTTTCAGAGCTCCGCGGATGCAGACCGTGGAGCGTGCTTGGAGGCACTGGAAAACAAATTTGTGGCCAGGAGAGTGAACAGGAGTGAAAGGTAAGGTAAAAAAACGGGCTTGTGTGTGTGTGTGTGCCTGAGATTGATGTGAGTGTGCTTAGGAGAGTGAACAGGCGTGAAAGGTAAGGTAAAAAACGGGTTTGTGTGTGTGCCTCAGATTGATGTGAGTGTGCTTGGGACGTCTTGCATTTTCCCTAATTACCCCTCCCCCTTACCTGTAGACAGACAAATAAAAGTTGTGAAATTAAAGTCAGGTAGTGTCTGTAATTTTAGCAGTCTATCCATATGAAGTGTGTGTGTCCCCTTATCTGCCCATTGTGTAACTGAGTGGTTTGTCATCATCCCTGTAACAGCCTGTATAGGTGCCGCAGAGAGTAGCTTGGTTGGACCCATTAAGTTCGGTATTCCATGTTTTTAGCAAGTGTTTTGTGGAAGAAAGTTTAATTTTCTGTGTGGTCCGTGGGGGTTCGGCGCTCCAAAGTAATGATGTCATATTGTTCAGTGTCATGGAAGCACTCTCTAGAAATAGCTACAGAGATCAGCTATCAGGAGATGTATTCCCTGTGCGAGTGCTGATGCTATATAATATGTTCGGGTGCATGGTATACCCTATCCCCCTTTCTGTGTGGGTCTCCTACCTATCCCATGTGAGATGTGTGGAGGGAGTTTTTTCCAAACATGAGCATTTATGAGAGCCTGAAATGTCTTCAGTATAGCGGTCGTTAACTGAATTGGGATTGTCCTGAATATGTACAATATATGTGGCATAACCATCATCTTGATGGTATTTACGCGACCCAGCCACGACACCTCCAGTTTTCCCCATTTTTTCAGTTGTTGGTACAACTTAGTCAGCAGGGGCTCTTGTTTTTTTGCTATTTAAAGGCTAGATGTTCTTGTCATTTGGATACCCAGGTTGGTAGTGGACTTTTTTTAGGGCCTTTTTCTCATGTGAGAAATCTTCTGCATGGTCTGTCCTGGAGAGGGGGCATGCTTGTCATTGGTGATGCTTGTCATTGGCCCCAGCAGGCTCCCCTATAGCAAGAAGAAAAAGCTAAAGAAAATAAAACCAACTGCCTGCTGCCTGGCGTCTGGAACTATCCCCTGGGTGATACAAATTCCACATTCCTGATTCTTACAAGTCAATAAGTGTTAATCATTTCACAAGTCTACTAAATTCCTTTTCTGAATTTTATCTAGTTCTATTTTCCTTACTAGTAGGAGAATAGTAAACCAGATTGAAGGTACACTCCAGTTCTTTAGAGCACTTCAGCTTCCTTTAAAACACTTCAATTTTCCTTAGTGTAGGAGAATATGAAACTAGATTAAAGGAATACTCCAGTCCTTAAAAGTGTCACGTCCTGCTCTGTTCTGTGGAGATGTCTGGCAATGGCTTCTGGTATCCAGTACTCTTGTTACAATTCTTGTTTAGTTTTTCGGTTTTCTAGTCTATGTCTGGTTTTCTTTATGCTGGGATTTCTGGATTCATTCCTATAGTCCGTCCCTGGATTTCCCAGTCTCTTGGATTCATTTAAATGTTTGTTTTATTTGCCACACCCATTTGTTTTCCATCATTCCTTTTGGTTTCAGCCTGGACCTGCAGCAGTGTTTCAAGTCTCTGCCCTGTCTTGCAGGTAAGTGCTATATATGTCTTCTTTGGTTGTTTTCGTATACATTAGGCAGTGTAGGACCTGCCAGATCTGGGGTACATTGGCTTATGCAATGTATGATCATATAGTGTGACTAAATCCCCATGATTTCCATATGTAGTACTTAGTTATTTATCCTCTTGTTTTGCCTATGTTATCCTGTCTTGTTTTAGTTTGTATACCCAGTCCATGTCAGTCCTGTCCAGTCATGCCCATGTTATGTTCATGTTTTCCTCATGTCTTGTGTATATGTTCTGGGTTTAGCTTACTATCTTTCTCTGGTTCTGGGTTCTATTAGTTCTGTCTTGTTTTCATGTTTGGTGCCTATCTCTAGTCTTGCCTTGTTTCTAGTACTGGATACAATCTTGCTGCAGAGCCTCCCTATTCAGCTCCTGGGAGGTCTGCTTAATTCCCAAGCTCCTAGTTCCTGGTATCCGCTGAAGCTGATTCAGGGTCTTGGTATGTGGCTGCACAAACGCTGGTGCTCAGACCCTGCTAATCCACCTCCACACTGTGACTCCTACTCTGAACATCAGACATACTGGGTTCCGGTCCTGCACCGCCGCCTGGATACTGTCAGGGTGGTGGTCCGGTGCCCGGGACCCAGACAGTGTCCAGGCGGCGGTGCAGGACCGGGACCCAGTATGCTTAGAATGCTTAGAATAAACATTCAAACAAAAATTAAAATGAAACCTGCAAGCAGGTGTAAGGAAATTACTTTCCATCTGGCCAGGGCCGGCGCCACCTGTAAGGCAACCTAGGCAGCCGCCTAGGGCGCACCTTAGCAGGGGGCACCGGATCCCTGTGCCCGGAGTCCCCGCGGTGGCTCCTCATGCTGCGCCGCCTGAGCGCTTTGGCAAGCCTCAGGCGGCGCAGCACTGCTGTGTGGAGGGCGGCCGAGTTTGAGTGACCGTCAAGAGGGAAGCGCAGAGTGCGCCCTCCTGCCGGTCACTCTATGTAGCGTGGCCGGGCGGCGCGGAACGCGGGACAGGAACTTCTGTTTCCTGTACACGGCCGCCGCCGGAAACAGAAGTTCCTGTCCCGCGTTCCGCGCCACCCGGCCACGCTACATAGGCAGGAAGGAAGAGGAGGGTAAGGACCACTAGGGGAGGAGGGAGGGGGGGGGGGAGCAAGGACCATTAGGGGAGAGGGGGAGCAAGGACCATTAGGGGAGGGGGGGAGCAAGGACCATTAGGGGAGGGGAGGGGGGGGAGCAAGGATGGGGAGGGGGGACTAAGGACCATTAGGGGAGGGGGGGCTGACGACCATTAGGGGAGGAGGGGAAGGGGGAGCAAGGACTATTAGGGGAGGGGAGGGGGAGCAAGGGCCATTAGGGGAGGGGGGGACTGAGGACCATTAGGGGAGGGGGGGAATAAGGACCATTAGGGGAGGGGGGGAGTAAGGACCATTAGGGGAGGGGGGGAGTAAGGACCATTAGGGGAGGGGGGGGAGTAAGGACCATTAGGGGAGGGGGGGAGTAAGGACCATTAGGGGAGGGGGGAGTAAGGACCATTAGGGGAGGGGGGGAGTAAGGACCATTAGGGGAGGGGGGGAGTAAGGACCATTAGGGGAGGGGGGGGAGCAAGGACCATTAGGGGAGGGGGGGGAGCAAGGACCATTAGGGGAGGGGGGGCAAGGACCATTAGGGGAGGGGGGGGAGCAAGGACCATTAGGGGAGGGGGGGGAGCAAGGACCATTAGGGGAGGGGGGGGGAGCAAGGACCATTAGGGGAGGGGGGGGGGAGCAAGGACCATTAGGGGAGGGGAGGGGGGAGCAAGGACCATTAGGGGAGGGGAGGGGGGAGCAAGGACCATTAGGGGAGGGGAGGGGGACTAAGGACCATTAGGGGAGGGGAGGGGGACTAAGGACCATTAGGGGAGGGGGTGGACTAAGGACCATTAGGGGAGGGGGGGAGCAAGGACCATTAGGGGAGGGGGGAGCAAGGACCATTAGGGGAGGGGGGGAGCAAGGACCATTAGGGGAGGGGGGGAGCAAGGACCATTAGGGGAGGGGGGGGAGCAAGGACCATTAGGGGAGGGGGGAGCAAGGACCATTAGGGGAGGGGGGGGAGCAAGGACCATTAGGGGAGGGGGGGGAGCAAGGACCATTAGGGGAGGGGGGAGCAAGGACCATTAGGGGAGGGGGGGGAGCAAGGACCATTAGGGGAGGGGGGAGCAAGGACCATTAGGGGAGGGGGGGGAGCAAGGACCATTAGGGGAGGGGGGAGCAAGGACCATTAGGGGAGGGGGGAGCAAGGACCATTAGGGGAGGGGGGAGCAAGGACCATTAGGGGAGGGGGGAGCAAGGACCATTAGGGGAGGGGGGAGCAAGGACCATTAGGGGAGGGGGGAGGGGGGAGTAAGGACCATTAGGGAAGGGGGAGGGGGAGCAAGGACCATTAGGGGAGGGGGGAGCAAGGACCATTAGGGGAGGGGGGAGCAAGGACCATTAGGGGAGGGGGGGATTAAGGACCATTAGGGGAGGGGGGGATTAAGGACCATTAGGGGAGGGGGGGATTAAGGACCATTAGGGGAGGGGGGGATTAAGGACCATTAGGGGAGGGGGGGAGTAAGGACCATTAGGGGAGGGGGGGAGTAAGGACCATTAGGGGAGGGGGGGAGTAAGGACCATTAGGGGAGGGGGGGGGAGTAAATACCACTAGGGGAGGGGGGGAGTAAATACCACTAGGGGAGGGGGGGTGTAAGGACCACTAGGGGAGGGGGGGTGTAAGGACCACTAGGGGAGGGGGGGTGTAAGGACCACTAGGGGAGGGGGGGTGTAAGGACCACTAGGGGAGGGGGGGAGTAAGGACCACTAGGGGAGGCGGGGAGTAAGGACCACTAGGGGAGGGGGGTTAAGGACCACTAGGGGAGGGGAGGGGGGTAAGGACCACTAGGGGAGGGGAGGGGGGTAAGGACCACTAGGGGAGGGGAGGGGGGTAAGGACCACTAGGGGAGGGTAGGGGGGTAAAGACCACTAGGGGAGGGTAGGGGGGTAAGGACCACTAGGGGAGGGGGGAGTAAGGACCACTAAGGGGTTTGGGAGAGGGAGGACCACTAAAGGGGGGAAAGACCACCAAAGGGGGTAAGAGGGAGGACCACTAAGGAGAGGGGAGGAGGGTAAGGACAACTAAGGGGGGAGGGTAATGACCACTGGGGGGAGATTACCACTAAGGGGGTGGGGGCGGAGGGGAAGGTATACTAAGGGGTTCGGGAGAGGGAGGACCACTAAGGGGAGGGATGGAGGACCACTAAGGGGGAGAGGGGGGAGTGAGAAGACCACCAAGGGGGGACTGCAGAGGGACAGGGGGCCAAGGGAGAACACGGAGGGACAGGAGGGAAGGGGAAATCAATAATTGACAGGAGGGGAGAGCACTATGAAAATGTTTTAAAAAAAAATAAAGAGCTGCTCCCCTCCCAGTCCCTATCCTACCCCTCAAATCTTCTCTTTTACACCACACACACACACACACACACACACACAGAAACATACAATGCATCCCTTACATTCACACAAACACTTATTCACTTACACACAGAAACAAAATGCATATCTTACACAATCAATGCACCCCTTACAGACACACACTGCATTCAATTACATACACAGAAACACACCTTGCACCCCTTACACACACACTCACACACAGAAACATACAATGCATTCCTTACACGCAAACACACACTGCATCCCCTATAGACACACTACATCCCTTACACAAATTGGTATCCCTATACACTACATTCTATAAGAACACACACACATTGCATCCTCTACAATAACACATAAAACATCCCCTACACACATACACTCCACTTCCTGTGAGAGAACTCATGGGTGGGCCATGTAGGTATTTATGGGTGGGCATTGTAGGCATACTCACGGTCAAGCCCTGGCGGCCCAGACCTTGAGCTGTGTAAGGGGCCCTAAAAAATGGGGCTGCTTCCTGTTCGTTAATTGTTGTGAGCGCTGTTAAAAACAGTCTCCAGAGAGCCTCTTCTACACCAGACCTGTGGAGCCAGACTGAGCCCATCATCAGCCTCTTGTCCTCATCTGGTGGTAAGTAGGCAATCCAATATATTATTAGTTGCACTAATCTCACATTAAATGGATACTATAGTCACCAGAAGCACTACAGCATAATGTAGTGGTTCTGGTGTCTATAGCCTGTGCCTGTAGGCTTTTTAATGTAAATACACTGTCTTTTCAGATAAAAGACACCTCGTGAAGACTGGCGTTGGCCCATATGGCAGAGCATATGGGCGCGGCATTGTGATGTCACATGGTGGGCAGGACATATGGGGGGGTGGCACATTTTTTTTTTGCCTAGGGCGGCAAAAATCCTTGCACCGGCCCTGCATCTGGCCCCTGGCAACTCCTTGATAGATTGTGACCTTTGTGAACATCTTCACAGCATCAACATTGCCTGCTTAAACTGCATGCCTGTTATAGTCACAGTTGTGGCTATATGTAATGATCATCTGATGAATATTTTTTATCTAAAAAGAAGTTTGAGCAGACAATTGCCTGTTTCTGCATTTGTTCTCATTCTGCAATATCCTTCTTCAAAAATGGCGCCCATAACAGCACCATAAGGTGGGATCTTACCCTTGATTTGTAAAGAGGCATTTTGATCCCATGAATCAATACCTTTTTTTTTATACATGAAAGCACCTTACTAACGTTTGCATTTTAAGACCGGCATTGCATACTGTAGCTTAGATTGTGATTTGTAATTGTTCGAAAGTCCTTTTCATTTAGTGTTATCCCTAACTCTTTTATGTACAAGTGACTTGTAGGTTCCTTATTGCCAAATGCATGATTTTGCATCTGTATTGAATCTCATCTGTCCCTTGCCTGCCCAGTAACCCCATTTTTCTAAATTCCTCTGTAGAGAAGTTATATCATGTTCAGACTGTATTATCTTACCTAGTTGCGTATCATCTTCAAATACCATCAAATGGCTTCCAATGCCTACTTCAAAATCATTTATAAAGAGAAGTGGACCCAGGGCAGAATCCTAATGCACTCCACTTACCACTTTTTTTCAATTTCAAAAATGTTCCACTAGCAACTACTCTCTGCAATCTATCTATTCAAGAACACACTTTTTCATCTTAACTATCTGATTTCAGTTTCAACAGTAAACTTTTGTATGGAACTGTATCAAATACCTTAGCAAAATCCAAGTAGATCACATCCATCAGAAGGCCCCAATCTATTTTTCTACTAACTTCTTCATAGAAGACAATTAAGTTATTTTGGCATGACCTGTCTTCCATAAACCCATGTTTATTCCTTCTAATGATATTGAATTATTAAATATTAATCCTTAAAAGTAATTAAAAAAAATCCTAACCATGGATGCTAAACACACGTCTGTAGTTTCTGAGCTTTTGAACCCTTTTTAAATATAGGCACCAAATCTACTTTTCTTTAATCCTCTCATACAATTCCTGAATGAAAAGAATCATGAAAAATCAAAAACAGTGGTATGGATATTTCTATTTAAACTCCTTAAGTACTCGAGGGTGACTAGCATCAGGCCGCGTGGCTGTATCCTGTGTTAACCTATCACCTGTTTGATGCCCAATTATACTTCTGTTTATGGTTTTGCTATTCTTGCAAATTTGGATCCAACTTTATTTGACCTGACAGTCGGCATTCAATGCCCAAACATTTTGGCACCACAAAAAATGAGATATTGGTGTTAATTACTTAAACACTGGTGTGATTAAGAGTTTATTTTAAAAACCGTTATAACACATTACATGCAGCCCTTTGCATATTGCTGTAAAAATATATTTGAGGAGGGGCGGAGCCTAGCTGCAGAGCTGTACAGACGTGTGCTGCTTGAGCTCCTGCGGCTGGCACACTACAATCAACAAATATGCCAAACCAAATACCTACTGGGCTGCAAAATCCCGCCAAGCTTGTTCCTGACACGCTGGTGGTTCCGGGGATGTCTCTCACAGGACTCTCCTCCACGGGCAAATGTGACTCGAGGCTTTGCGGCCTACCAGTGATCGAACCGAGGAGAGACGGCCGCTCTCCCACTGCTTTAACTGGAGGTACAAATCGACTAATGTTGTCCCCCCCCCCCTATGGACCGGCGGGGGTTATCCCGGTCCTGCATGGCATGCTCGACACAATCTGGCGGCAGACACCAACCGCACGGAGCAAACGGCTGTCGCATCCCACAAGCAGCCACGATCCCCATGGGCGCCCAAGATGGCGGTCGCACGCGGCCCACACACTACAATGCTCCCCATAGAGTGGACACTCCGACGACTGGACGAGCTGTTTGCCCAATTTTGGGCCAAACTAGAAAAACGGGTGACAAAAAAGCAGAGTCCAAAGCACGGAGGCACCCGGAGGGGCGCAAGCCCGAGAAAGAAGGGCCTACAAAGGGGCGCAGAACGCATCCGCAACGCTACCAAACCCAAGCGCAACCCGCATGGACCAGGGGACTTGGGGGTACTCACCCCGCAGCTATCCTCACGCAGACGGAGAATCACCCGCTACAGACGGCGATCAAGCACCAGGACCCTCCGCCGCCCACGTGGCCAGAGAGACTTTGACTCACCGAGCCCCCAGATCCATGGCTTAAAGACACCGGCCCTTACACTGACCCAAGACCGAAAGGGCGAAATACGTTGCCTCCTTCAATCAATAACCCTGGAGAAGCCATCAGCCCCCAGCAAGCACCATGGGAGTCGGTTGACAACGGACTGAATAATTGCAGCGAGCGGACGGTGGCGGCAACAACAGCCGAGAGCCGTGCAATATCTACAGGACTGAGTGCTATTTATCTTGAGGGACTCTACAGTTTTGTGCAACATAAGCAACCTTTATTGTTGGTTTATGCATGCCTCACACGCTTAGCCAGCCACTATGTCACGCTAGGCTTTTCCCCTTGAGCCTACACCCTTTTAGACCCCCTGCCTAGACCCACAGCTCAACCTGTTTCAATATGCCGGTACAAAGAGCACTTTCCTAACACACATCTAACAGACAAGACAATATACAGGGAATGTGCTGGGGAATAAGGGACCTCACAATAAGGCTGACCAACCTAATAAGCCATTTAACAAACAACCACCATCACACACACAGCTCACTCGACCAGTCATATGTGCGGCTCGCTCACCTACTTGTTAGTCTGCCTCTCATGTACACCATGCATTATATTTACCCAGTAAAAAAGCACATATAGTCAGCCAGTATAGCTTGTTCTCGCATCACATGTTTGTTGTCACTCCACTGACTATTGTTCGTTTATTTTTTCTTGACTATCTTATAAAAAAAAAAATGTGCAACTATATCTTGTGCCACAATTGTTAAACCGTGTTTTAGCTTGCTACATGCTACTGCTGTTGTGGCAAAGCATGAAAGCTTGTAATAATAACTCTTGCATGAAAAAATAAAGAATTTAAAAAAATATATATATATTTGAAAATCTTATAATAATATTGTCAAAAATAATTATAATTTTAGCATGGATAAGCCATATGCCACAAAACTGGCGCAACATTCTAAGCTTGATCACATGTAGTACCCCCCATTTGCTAAAACATATTTAATTATTAATTTTGACTCAACGTTTTTATTTTTAAATATCACTTATTTTTGTATGTGGCATAAACCTTTAGCACAAAAAATGAGAAAAAAAATGAACTTATGAGTGTTTCATAATACAAAATATCTGTAATGCTTCATATTGTATCCACTGAAGTATATCATTTTCCACTTAAACTATGCATAAAACATAAGTAAATTGAAAACAATAAATGGAACAGCTGCCTATAGATTTAATATTCTGAAAATGGCTCTTGTGTGTTGCATAGAAAATCTGTTATCTATAAGGGGAATTCACGTCTCTTTTTTTCAGTAATTTTAAAGTAAAAGTTAACTATCTATAAATGGACACTCCATGTATTGTAAAGGGTGGAACTCCTTGCATAGATTGATAATGATAAAGATCTATGCCAAGTTTGTCCTTGGTTTATAAATTCATAATTTTCCTGTAATTATATGGATACATGAGTAGGATTGGTGTACTTCATTCAAGTGTCCACCTCTCATCTCATGACATACATTTCTGTGAATGAGGCAGTCTAATACTTGAGCCGATGTTCAATTCACATTTTGTCATGAATGGACCTGTTGCCTACCTACTAGCCCCATAAACACCTGCTAAGTATATGTGTGTATATATATATATATATATATATATATATATATATATATATATATATATATATATATATATATATATATATATAAAACAAAAGGGTTCCTTGCACTCAGGTATTGCCGGGTGCCAAAGTCAACTGGCTGATGCACATAACATATCCAATAGGGATGACTGCACTCATCGGTCTTCGTATAAAATCAAAATAGCTTTATTAGATATACATTAAAAAGAGAAAGATCAACGTTTCAGCCCCACTCTGGGCTTTCCTCAGGATCAAAAATTACATACATGTGAATTGAACATCGGCTCAAGTATCAAGTGTATATATATATATATATATATATATATATATATATATATATCTATATATCATTTTTTTTTTTTTTTTCAGTTATGTTGGAGAAATGATCTGTGTTGAACAATGTATTTACTATCCACTGACTTCAGGTGGAAGGGTTTTTCAATCACTTTTTTTCCCACCATAACTACTGGTTTGTGCTCCACATGTAATGTCATGCCTTAATAGCAAGCCAGTAATCAACCTCATGCTAATGAGTTGCATTAACAACGAAACGGACGTTCATGAGTGGTTATCTGGTTTTGCATCTCTTCCTGAGTTGTGTTTCAAAGCTGTTGTTTACAGCAGACATATACTCTAAGGAATCCATGTTTAAACTGGAATAAATTAGGTGGTTCTCTGATGAACTAATTTGCATACGCCCACCCAGAAACCTTTGCAATTGCGCTGCAAATGTGAGATTTCTGTGGGAAAAGCAAGTCTGTGCAATTATTCCCTGTAATGAATGGGTAATAACGCAGGGATCTCTGTAATATAGTTTGGGACTCTAATCTTGACAATTGCTGCTAAATACATGTCCTGGTCTGCTTGAAATTAGTGGGTGAGCCAGTGCTGCCTTTATAAGTCCTTACCTGAACCTTTAACCCCTTAAGGACACATGACATGTGTGACACGTCATGATTCCCTTTTATTCCAGAAGTTTGGTCCTTAAGGGGTTAAACTTCCCTAATACACTACATATAAAAGTCCTACATTATCCTACCACATTACACTTCACCACACGTAATCCCTCACACTGCACTACACTATCACTGAACCTCAACCGCTACACTAAACATTAACGCTTACACTACACACTACAACTCCTGCATTATACCAACACTAAATTTAACCCAGAATGTACCCCAACACTTACTTTAAGAGTTCTGCTGAAACCAATTAATACAACATGTAGAATCCAGAACACTCAAATTGAAATCAGCTTCAAACCCTAAATAGTTAAACCACCTAACAAGGATTTTATTATGTTGTAAAATAATGCATGACATATGTCTGCCTTTGTACAGGTCCTTAGCAAACACACACACATGCACACAGGGAGAACGAGAGATATAATATAATAATTATTGTGAATTGTTTATATTGGATATTTAATAAAAAAAAAAAAGACTAAGAACATGAGTTAAAGAGAGGTTATGTAATGGTGAATGTTGTATTATGGTGAAATAATGAATATGTTAAAGGGTTTAATGTATCCTTTTAGCCCAGTTGTAAAAATTTATGACAATTTTTTTCAACTGATGTTTGTTCAGCTGGAAGAGAGGGTTCTGTGCTGTTTAGTGTTTTTTTGTGGGCACGGCTAATGATAAATACTAGCCAACTTGTGGGCTCTGACCAGGGCCGGACTGGGAAGAAAATTCATCCCAGGCATTTTTTAATTACAGCGGCCCACTAAAAAGGGGGCGGGCCAGATAGGGTGTGTTTTGTGTTTTGTCATCACAAATGACAAGCACGCCCCATCACAAAGTGAGCATGTTGGTTCAATGCACTTCCAGGGTAGACCATGTGCAGAGCTCTAGCATGAGAAAAAGACCCTGTATTTGTTCTGCACAGCGCAAGCAAATTTAATAACATGCTTGCACTGTGCTTGCTTGAAATTTGTCTCTGGTGTCTCCGTAGATGGGATACCAGGAGACAAAAATGCTAGGTAAGCATATTGTGCAGTATGTGTGTGTGTAAGGGGTGTAGTGTGTGTGTGTGATGGGTGCAGTGTGTGTGTTGTGTATGAGTGGGTGCTGTGTTTGCGTGAGGGTGCTATGTGCGTGTGAGGAATCTGTGTGTGAGGGTGCAGTGTATGCATGTGAGGGTGCTGTGAGTGTCAGGGTTGCAGTGTGTGTGAGTGAGGGTGTTGTGAGAGTCAGGGGTGCAGTGTGTGTGTGTGCTGTGAGTGTCATGGATGCCATGTGTGTGGGTGCAGTGAGTGTCAGGGGTGCAGTGTGTGTGGGGGCGGTGCTGTGAGTGTCAGGAGTGCAGTGTGTGTGTGTGTTGTGAGTGTCAGGGGTGCAGTGTGTGTGTGAGTGAGGGTGCTATGAGAGTCAGGGGTGCAGTGTGTGCTGTGAGTGTCAGGGGTGCAGTGTCTGTGTGTGTGTGAGGGTGCTGGGAGTGTCATGGGTGCAGTGTGTGTGTGTGTGTGAGTGAGGGTGCTGTGAGTGTCAGGGGTGCAGTGTGTGTGTGTGCTGTGAGTGTCAGGGGTGCAGTGTGTGTGCTGTGAGTGTAGGAGGTGCAGTGTGTGTGTGGGGGGCGTGGTGCTGTAATTGTGTGAGGGGTGCAGTGTGTGTGTGTGAGGGTGCTGTGAGTGTCAGGGGTGCAGTGTCTGTGTGTGAGGGTGCTGTGAGTGTCAGGGGTGCAGTGTGTGAGTGAGGGTGCTGTGAGTGTCAGGGGTGCAGTGTGTGAGTGAGGGTGCTGTGAGTGTCAGGGGTGGAGTGTGTGTGTGTGGGGGGGAGTGAGGGTGCTGTGAGTGTTAGGGGTGCAGGGTGTGTGTGAGTAAGTGAGGCTGCTTTTACTTGAGTGATTATATCCCCCCTCCCTTATTACCTTATGCCTGGGAGGGGGGAATTGTGCTGCTTCTGCTGCCATCCATCCCTGATGGTCCTAGTGGTGAGTGAACTCTAGCCTGTGGGGCTAGAGTTCACTCTCACGAGACCTGGAGCGTTGCCATGGTTAGAGCTCCTCCGGGTTCCTCTCCTGGCTGTCTCCCTCACTCTTTCCTCGCCGGCCGCAATATACTGCATGTGGGCCGGTGAGGGAGATGTTTGATCTCCTCACTGGCCCGCCGTGGACTACTGCAGGGCCGGCGCTCGGATAGTGCCGGCCCTGCAAAGACCGGCAGGGGAGATCCTGTTATCTCCCTTCTGGCCTCGGCCCATGGCCAGTCTGGGCCTGGCTCTGACAACAGTATTTAGACAGCAGTTATACCATAATTGTACCAGAATAGTTTCTATTTTGTGAAATACTATAGAAGGTTATAGTATTTCTCCAGAAATGAGTCATAGCGTAATAGCAATCTACATGGTATGCAATAGTCATAATTAATCAACATAATTAATGTATTTTCTTTTAATCACTTATTAATTGTGTTAAATATATTCACATTTAACGATGTGCAAAATAATATTTGTTTTCTGTTCATTTCCTTCCTTTGGTACATTAGTTTCTTATGAAAAAAAATATCAGATTAAAAAGCAATTTTAATAACTGGTGTTGCAAAAACAATTAACTGTACTCTAAGAAAACACTATTTTTTAATATTAGGATGCAATTATATATTAGCTACTTTATGTTACATAAATAAACACAATGAAAACTAATCAGCTATTAATGTAGTAAAGAAAAAAAAGTAATATACTCCAAGTAAAATATAACCCTTATATATGATTTAATATAAACACTTTTTGACATGTAAAAATAAAACTTTTACTAGCTATTATCACTTTGCCCAACACCTTTATAAAAGTTGGCTCGATGTCTTAGTAATGGCCTTCTGGGATTTAAATTGTTCTAATGCCAGGAAATGAATAACTCATCACATCCTCCGAAGGCATGTTAATGCAATGTCTCTCATTCTAAATGGATTTATGTCATACTTAATTCATCAAGTTGTAGAAGGCAACTGTAACTCTTGTTCTGCAAATCTATAGTCTTCTTGTCTATCTTGTCCCCTGCAATCTACTTGTTTAAGTGGGCCTGGAGCATACAGTATGTTCTAGAGTAATTAATTGGCAGCAATGCAATAGCAGATAATTGTAATGTAGTGTATACGTACACAAATGTATCCTAGACAAGCTGTCATTAGCTGTGTCATATCATGTAGCTTAACTTCTGAAATGAACAAAAGTATAAACCAAACATGGTGACTATCTCATTATACACAACAGAAAAGGCATACTAATATAGTGTAAGGCTACATGAAGGTGCATCATCCAAACATGATGCCGCATGTCACTTTTAGCCGGCATCTGTACTGTACAAGAGCTTCGGGCTACATGGTGACTGGGACGATCGCTGTTATAGAGTTGAGGTTGTGTTTGTTCTCGTGCACAATACATTTCCTGTCTACAGATACAGCTGCCTACTTTGATCATTTGGAGCCTTTATAGTAACTTCTTTTGTGAGTTAAATATTGGCACTTTGCACCTTTTTTTTGTGTATACTATTATTTGTTTCTGTTTTCTTTTATGTTTCAGTATTTGTTATTAAACTAATGGAAAGGTGTAATTAGAAACAAAAAAATCAAATGGGCTGCAACATATAACTACAAGTGACCTAAATAGAGTGTGAGCTCAAAATCTGAAAAAGTATATGTGCGCTCCTAAAAAGTAAAAGAAAAAATAAAAATAACACTTATAATACAAACGTATATTTAATGAATAAAAAAAGGACCTTTATAATCAAGAAATCTAAAAAAACATATGCAATTATGACGAACTGGATCTGTTACTAAAAGGTGAATAACCAATAAAAGATCAAATGGATACACAAATCCTGGTAAATAGTAAAAAAATTAATTGAATAGAAAAGTAAAAAAGCCAGTATTTGTTATTGAAGAATTACTATTTGGTACAGTAAGTGTATCACTGCGTGCACACTTCTTGCACTTTACATATATATGGTGGTACCTTAATTTAGTTGGCACTAATTGCATATTTGCACAAGTTTACACAAGTAATTTATTTTATATTACAACACCGAAATAGGCAAAAAAATTGTATGTCTTAAAGACACAGCACACCCTTTTTTTAACATTTTTTTTGTTTTACTATAAGTGTGTTACAGAGCTTAAGTACACAGAGAAAAAAAGAAAAGAGGGGAGCCTATTAGTAAAGATAGGGACATGGAGATTATTGACTAAAGATGGGGGGTAAATAATAAAAAAGTTTTAGCAATTGCTTATTCTCACTCAGATAGAAATTACTTTGGAGATTTATGAATTTTGCTTTTGTTTTGTATTTCCATTTGTTATAGAGCTTATTTACACTACAGAGATGCAGCTCTTTTTATAAATACTCAACTTTTTACTAATAAATGACCTTTTTTTTCTGTATAGTAATTTGCATAAGTGCGTTTTGTTCACTTGCCTTGCATTTTAGTATGCTACATGTCACTTTTTCCCGAGTCTTAGGTTGATTGATGCAGAATGGTGTAGGGCAGGGAATGGCAACCTTCAGCACTCCACGTGTTGTCGTCTATATCTCTCATAGTGCTCTTACAGCCATAATACAGGCAGGGGAGATGCAGTCTGTGAAAGAACACCCGTAACTTGTTTTATTTTCCAAGATTATGGTCAAAAGACTGTTGTCCCTATCCCTGACTCACGTCACCTTCCCCCCAGATCAATGGACTAAGAACACTATTGTCCCATCGCATAACTAGAGTCCAGAAGCCACAAAGACTTCAGCGGGACTTAGGCACAACTCTTCTGGAACTCCGGCCCGGCCGCGGTTAGTCCCAAATCCCAGCTAACTTCCATCCCGGTTTTCCCCCACTTCCCATGTAGCCACGTGAGTGCTTTTTGGAGGGAAGCTACCTCAGATCATGGACTACAATCGCTCCCTGGAAGCCGGGGGTAGCACCCCTTAGTTTGACCACAGGAGCACCCGTCATTTGACTTACTGCAACCCTAATTGTTCTGGAACTCTTTTGGGCATGGACCACGTGTGCGGTCTGTCAAAACTTCACCCCGGTGGCGTTTCATCAATTCTTCATGGATCTGGGAGCTATTCAGCCAGCATGGGTGCTCAGATCGGGGCTATCTGGGGATGTATAATAAGTGGGGGTTCCTGTATGTTATGCTGTGTTTTGGGGGTATTTTTGTGTTGTGCTCTCTGTATCCAGGAGATAATTAGTTTAGCAAACAACAACTCAATTATCTGCTAGACACAGAGGTGCCAGGGTGGGGCCTCTGTGTCATGAATAACCATGCTGAACTGAATAAAACCAGATATACTCCCAGCATAATATTTGCTAATGTAGGGGGGAGGAGGGGGCTATAACACACTTCTCTGCTATAATCACTGAAGATGGTGCTGACAGAGTTACTGCGAGGGAGAAAGAATTACTTTGGCAGTGAGACTCGAGTCCCTTATTGGGTGGCCAACACACAGTCCATAACATCTGGAGTGCCAAAGTTGTCTACCCCTGTATAATGGTACCTCTGTGTATATTAATGAAGGTAAGCATCAAAGTTGATGTGAAGCAATGCATCATTCATCAACAAGCTTACATCTTCTAGTGACAAGAGTCCAGGAATTGGTTGCCCTGTTATGGTTTTTTGTTGGTCTGACAGTATATTTGTAGTCCAGTTTGGTTTCTTCAGTCACGTGTTTGACTAGTCTTTTCTGGTTTCTAGTGTCTCTAGAAATTGACATTAGTTACCAACTTTTTTATTTCTGTATCCCCACACTTAGTTTGTCTTTTGCCTTCTCTTGGTTTTCACTCCTGTGTGATTTTGGCTCTCTAAGGTATATAAGCTGAGCCCCACCAAAAAATGCATCTATCCTTAGATATTTCCTGCAAGTGTTATCCAATCTATTCTCTGCAAGTTAGGGTTAGTCTGATCCTGATGCTTGGAAATTATGTTTTGCATTTAATCACAAGGGGATATCTGCCACAGTGGGGTAAGAATTGTTTTGTGTAACTATTAAATAGATAAGAATACGAGTAATGTTAATCACTAAAGGGACAATTAAGGCACACAAACCACTTAATCTCAGGGAGTACAATGTACTTGTCATTTTAGTCCTGCAATCTAAAGCTTTCCCATTTAGTAGATATGTCATGCCAAAAACAAAAATACTAATGTGGAAGAAAAAGCATTCATGCCTTATTTGAAGGTAAGTGTATTTCCAGTGAACCCCACTCCCACTTTTGGACACTGTATAACAAATCTTTATCTCCTGCAGGACTGAATTGAATACCAAGAACTAAACTAATGGAATATTTTTAAATGAGTACAATAGAGAAGAATGTTTTTAACAGATTAGCAACAGTATGATTTAGTGTCTGATTTAGTATATATCACAATGTTTTTATTGGAGGGCTAAACACACCTCTAGTAGCTGTCTTCCTGACAGCATTGGATTGGACAAGACGTGAACAAAACAATGGGTAGGACTCCCGGATGACATCGGAGGAGGCAGAGTGGTGCCAGTGCTAAGTGAGCCTCGGCGCTGTGAAAAAGAAAAGTAAATACCTTTTATTTCCTTTAATTTAGGGGGTGTAGACATCTGACTTGTGACGACATGTTTGTATTCCTAACGTTATCGTGTTCCTTTTAAGTGTTGATGACAGCTGTGAAATGTGGTCAGTTGCTAAAGCAATATTAGGCATTTTCTGTAAATTTTTCTTACTTTGTTTTAATGTAATATTACATAGTTAAAAAAAAAACAATAAACAGGTGGAAAACAGAGGAAAACTAAAAAATAAATAAATAAATAAATAAAAGACTTTTATTACTATACACAAACACATCTTTTTATTCTTAGTAGGAATATGTTGTTAATTCTGGCTTGCTCTTGTTTTTTTCATTTTTAATTGTATTTTGGATGTTATGGTGATAGATGACATGGTCAGCAGGAAAGATACAATATGTGAATGATTTCCTGCTAGTTGGCTTAACAAGAAATAATGTGTTAGAACAGCTGTTGTTCACTTCCAGGTCTGTTGTAACAGTTATGATGGATCCCTGCTGGGCTATGTGGTGCTCACATCTAGTAATGTCATGAGATTTTATGGATGTACACAATGTCAAATTACAGCACTTTGACTAGAAATGACATCCTGATGCTAAGAGATGGAATTGTTCATGTTCCCTGTAAATATGGCTTTAGGACAATTGTAGCAGATACGTTTTGATTCAAATCAGTTTAATCACCTTTGATCTGATGCTTTTATACTGACGACTTGATCAACAAAGATCAAAGTTTTGCCATCAAATGACTTCAAATAATGCTTCATATTTGCAGTCACATTTTAGCAATTTCCTTGATGAAAAGACACATATAGGGCCAGAAAGTACAATTGAAACTATGATTAAAGTGCCAATGTAATGTAGGCCATTAATCTACATAATTTCTAATCTAAAAAAAAAAAATAATAATAGCAATAAAGCAGCTGGAAGTACGTGTCTGCTCGTGTGTGTGCATGTGCTTGTGTGTTTGTGCGTGTGTAAATTGCATGTTCACCTTTGCACCTTGTGGGGATGCAATCATTTTAATCTGTTCTTTTGCTCAGTTTTACTCTGCCAACTATTATTCTTTTCAGTGAAAATGTCCCTTTTGTCTCCAGTATGAAGAAATAATTCCACAGAAATTACATGTTTATTTAAATCCTCTCAGTATACCATGTTTTATACAGAAATTTGATTTTATTTTTTTTTTACATGAATGCAACATATACGTACCAGCCAACAATATGCAACAATTGGTAGTGAAAATGGATCTGTTTTATTCACCAAAGTGTGAATTGTCTGGAATTTAGAGGGAATTTAAATGTTTTGGCCACAATAACATACCGGAATATATAGCTGACTTAAATCTAAAGTAATCTAATTTAGCAGACTTTCGAGATTATTACATAGGATGATATGATGATATATCATAAATTAAATTAACAGGGGGTGCAGCAGAAGTTAGTTACACTTATCTAACCCTTTTCTTCTGTTTGCCATCAACTTCTTTCGTCATTCTCTAGCATCCTCACATTAGTGATGTAGGGAATAATACTGATGTCTAAGGAGTATCCCACAAGACCTTCCATGTATCCATGTCTTGTGAAAAGCTAGACAAACTTGATGTTAGAAGCTCTGCTTTTTGGTCAAGTGAAGCTTTTACAATAAGACAAAATATCCCCTACTTTGTCTTATGATGTAATTTTTCTGTGTTGAAGCAGTCAATATGAGCATTCAATCATAAGGATTTTATCTTTGTGAAATGCTCATAAATAATTGTTTTTAATGACAGACTCAGTTTAAAGAAATAATCTGGGCTTCATAACCACTTCATCTCTTTGAAGTGGTTATCGCATGAGTTTCATCTTTTGGTTCACTTTAAACCATTTACTTACAGCATAATGTTTAATTGGGTTCACAGTCACCCATTTTTGCTCAAGCTAACACTTCATTGTTAAAAAAGTAACTATTAATAAAAATATGTATGGAAATAATATTCACATACATGTAGATAAAGAATGTATCTGCAAATGCAAAACGTCATTGCTGGCTACATAGATGCCCCACCAGGGGCGTATTAGCTGCGAGGCAATTAAGGCATTTGCCTTGGGCGGCATTTTCCAGGGGGCGGCAAAAAACGCCGCCCCCAAATGCCCAGGGCAAATGCCTTGTTAGCCTTGTGGCTAACTGACAAGCCCTCTGGGCGGGCGATCTGCTGGGCGGCGCTGGTGGGCGGCTGGCGAGGGAGCACTTCCTCTGAGCTGTCTGCTCAGCTCCCTCGCGCGCCACAGAGTGAGGCTGGGAGCCGGAATATGACGTCATATTCCGGCTCCCAGCCTCACTCTGCGGCGCGCGAGGGAGCTGAGCAGACAGCTCAGAGGAAGTGCTCCCTCGCCAGCTGCCTGCCAGCGCCGCCCAGCAGCCATTGGACCACCAGGGAGAGAGAGAACCCCCCCCCCGCATTCCCAAAGGTAAGGAGGCTGGGGGGGGGCTAAATTAAAAAAAATAAAAAGTGTGTGTGTGTATGTGTGTGTGTGTGTGTGTGTATGTCTGTTAGTGTGTCTGTTAGTGTGTGTGTGTGTGTGTGTGTATGTCTGTTAGTGTGTGTGTGTGTGTGTATGTCTGTTAGTGTGTGTGTATGTCTGTTAGTGTGTGTGTGTGTATGTCTGTTAGTGTGTGTGTGTGTGTATGTCTGTTAGTGTGTGTGTGTGTATGTCTGTTAGTGTGTGTGTGTGTGTATGTCTGTTAGTGTGTGTGTGTGTATGTCTGTTAGTGTGTGTGTGTGTGTGTATGTCTGTTAGTGTGTGTGTGTGTGTATGTCTGTTAGTGTGTGTGTGTGTGTATGTCTGTTAGTGTGTGTGTGTGTGTATGTCTGTTAGTGTGTGTGTGTATGTCTGTTAGTGTGTGTGTGTGTGAGTGTGTGTATGTCTGTTAGTGTGTGTGTGTGTATGTCTGTTAGTGTGTGTGTGTATGTCTGTTAGTGTGTGTGTGTGTGTATGTCTGTTAGTGTGTGTGTGTGTGTATGTCTGTTAGTGTGTGTGTGTGTGTATGTCTGTTAGTGTGTGTGTGTGTATGTCTGTTAGTGTGTGTGTGTGTGTATGTCTGTTAGTGTGTGTGTGTGTGTGTGTGTGTGTGTGTGTGTGTGTGTGTGTGTGTGTATGTCTGTTAGTGTGTGTGTGTATGTCTGTTAGTGTGTGTGTGTATGTCTGTTAGTGTGTGTGTGTATGTCTGTTAGTGTGTGTGTGTGTGTATGTCTGTTAGTGTGTGTGTATGTCTGTTAGTGTGTGTGTGTGTGTATGTCTGTTAGTGTGTGTGTGTGTGTATGTCTGTTAGTGTGTGTGTGTATGTCTATTAGTGTGTGTGTGTATGTCTATTAGTGTGTGTGTATGTTAGTGTGTGTGTGTATGTCTGTTAGTGTGTGTGTGTATGTCTATTAGTGTGTGTGTGTATGTCTATTAGTGTGTGTGTGTATGTCTGTTAGTGTGTGTGTGTATGTCTGTTAGTGTGTGTGTGTATGTCTGTTAGTGTGTGTGTGTATGTCTGTTAGTGTGTGTGTGTATGTCTGTTAGTGTGTGTGTGTGTCTGTATGTCTTAGTGTGTGTGTGTGTCTGACTGTGTGTGTCTGTTAGTGTGAGTGTGTGTGTATCTGCTAGTGAGTGTTTGTTAGTGAGTGTGTGTTTCTGTTAGCTAGTGTATGCGTATCTGTCAGTGAATGTGTGTGTGTGTGTGTATTTAGAAGGCGGGGGAAGGGTTGGTTGGGGGTGGCGCAGGCGGGCGGGATGGGGGTGCCTGAGTTTTGTCCTGCCTAGGGCAGCACAAAACCAGGATACACCACTGTGCCCCACACTGTATTTGTGAGCCCTTACAACTTTCCATCCCTGACTTAAAAGGACTTTATAATCACTAAATAAACTTTAGCTTAATTAAGCAGTTTTGGTGTACAGATCATGCCCCTGCCACTGTTCAATTCCCTGCTATTAATGAGGGTCAAGGCAATCTAAAAAATGGAGATAGGATAGAAAGGAGATGGGCTTAAGTTCAGTATAAGGGTGGTGGAGATGTGGGGAGGGGAAAGCTCAGAACAGAGGAGGTATGTAATATTGATAAAAATTTACAAAAAGTACAAATGACTCATGATAGTATTAAATGTATACTTACTAATGCAAGGAGCCTATGTAACAAAATGGGGGAACTAGAGGCAGTAGCATACACTAAACAATATGATATAATAGGCATTACAGAAACATGGTGGAATGAGGCACATGACTGGGCAGTTAACTTAAATAGGCACATGTTGTTTAGGAAGGATAGGAAAAACAAGACAGGTGGTGGGTTATGTTTGTATGTCAACCATGAGTTAAAGCCAAATCTTAGGCATGTGGAGTGTGACAAGGAAAATGTGGAAGTTTTATGGGTAGATATCTGCTTGGGGAAAACGAAGGGAAATTATTTACTGGTTGGGATATGTTATAAACCACCTAATGTAAATATTAATGAGGAAGAACAGCTGCTAGAGCAAATTGGGAAAGCCGCAAATCAGGGTAACATGTTAATTATTGGAGATTTTAATTACCCAGACATAAATTGGGATAGAGTGACTAGAACATCTGCAAGTTTTTGAATGTGTTAAATTACACCTTCATGTCACAACTGGTACAAGCACCAACTAGAAAGGATGCTTGTCTGGATCTCGTTATAACAAATAATGTTGATCATTTCACCAACATTCAAGTAGTGGAGCATTTGGGAAATAGTGATCACAATATGGTAATTTTTTAAATAAACTCTAAAAAGCAAAAGCATGTGGGTTATACTAAAACATATCATTTTTAAAAAGCCAGTTTCAATAAGATTAAGGCAGCTCTACAGCATATTGACTGTCATAAACTCCTTAGTAAAAAAAAAAAAAAACACTGAGGATAAATGGAAGCTTATTCGATAGGAAAATTATTCGATAGGTACATTTCTCAGTATGTACCAATGTGGTTTAGTAGAGAAGTAAAGCAAGAGATTAAAAATAAGAAAAGGGCTTTTAAAGCATTTCAATCAGACAAATCAGAGGGATACTATATAAGATACAAAAAAGCCAATAATGCTTACAAAAAGGCAATTAAAGTGGCTAAACTAGAAATGAGAAATGGATAGCCAAAGAATGCAAAACCAACCCCAATATTTTTTTCAAGTGCATCAATTCTAAAAAAACTAAAAATTAAAGTGTAGATATACTGTAAGCAGAGATGGGTCTGTTAATGAAGACCAGGAAAAGGCAGAAATTTTAAATAACTATTTTTCTTCCGTATAAATTAATAGTGATGTCGCGAACACAATTTTCGGTTCGCGAACGGCGGACGCGAACTTCCGCAAACGTTCGCGAACTGGCGAACCGGGCGAACCGCCACTGCCTTCAATAGGCAGGCGAATTTTAAAACCCACAGGGACTCTTTCTGGCCACAAAAGTGATGGAAAAGTTGTTTCAAGGGGACTAACAACTGGACTGTGGCATGCCGGAGGGGGATCCATGGCAAAACTCCCATGTAAAATTACACAGTTGATGCAGAGTCTGGTTTTAATCCATAAAGGGCATAAATCACCTAACATTCCTAAATCACAATGGATATGGATTGACACCTGACATATTGACACCTCAACATATGTATTGACACCTGTCCTCAGAGACCCTAATACACACTGACACAGAGCACAATAGGGACTGTTCCCCCTATGTAGGGTCACTTGGCAGATATGGATTGACACCTATCCTCAGGGACCCTGATACACACTGACACAGAGCAGAATAGGGACTGTTCCCCCTACATAGGGTCACTTGGCAGATATGGATTGACACCTATCCTAAGGATCCCTGATACACACTGACACAGAGCAGAATAGGGACTGTTCCCCCTACATAGGGTCACTTGGCAGATATGGATTGACACCTGTCCTAAGGGACCCTGATACACACTGACACAGAGCAGAATAGGGACTGTTCCCCCTACATAGGGTCACTTGGCAGATTTGGATTGACACCTGTCCTCAGGGACCCTGATACACACTGACACAGAGCAGAAGAGGGACTGTTCCCCCTACATAGGGTCACTTGGCAGATATGGATTGACACATATCCTAAGGATCCCTGATACACACTGACACAGAGCAGAATAGGGACTGTTCCCCCTACATAGGGTCACTTGGCAGATTTGGATTGACACCTGTCCTCAGGGACCCTGATACACACTGACACAGAGCAGAAGAGGGACTGTTCCCCCTACATAGGGTCACTTGGCAGATATGGATTGACACATATCCTAAGGATCCCTGATACACACTGACACAGAGCAGAATAGGGACTGTTCCCCCTACATAGGGTCACTTGGCAGGTATGGATTGACACCTGTCCTCAGGGACCCTGATACACACTGACACAGAGCAGAATAGGGACTGTTCCCCCTACATAGGGTCACTTGGCAGATATGGATTGACACTGTCCACAAGGACAAGCTGCAGGCTTCCTGGCAGGGCCCATACAAGGTGGTAGAGCAGGTTTTTGATACCACCTTTGTGATCTGTGGGGTCACAGGCACAGGAGGCAATAGCATGCTCCATGTGAAAATGCTCAAGCCATACCACGAGCGCACGGAAGAGGTAACCACGATCTGTGCACCTGCCACTGAAGATTATGATAATTTGTCACTCCCAGATCTCCTAGACCAAGAGGGCCAGAGCGGAGACCTGGGAGAAGTACAGTTAGGAGAACAGTTAGACCCCCAAGAGTGAACCCAGGTCCAAAGACTAATCCAGGACAAGGGGGCCACATTTTCCAACCTACCTGGATACACTCCGTTAACCACTCACAAAGTTAAAACCCTAGACCAGACACCCCCTTTGCCAAACCGCCTATCGCATACACGAAGCAGTTAAAGAAAATATGCGGAAATAAATTGAGGAAATGATGCAGTTAGGGGTGATAGAGCACTCTGACAGCCCCTGGGCCTCCCTGGTAGTACTAGTACCGAAACGAGACGGCACGACCCGTGTCTGTGTAGACTACCGGAGGCTAAACGATAAAACAACCTCAGACGCCTACCCTATGCCCCGGATAGACTAGCTCCTAGACAAAATGGCCAGAGGCCAGTACCTCACCACAATAGATCTGTGCAAGGGGTACTGGCAAATTCCATTAGCCGAGGACGCCATCCACAAGTCGACATTTGTCACCCTGTTTGGCCTTTATCAGTTTAAGGTCATGCCATTCGGGATGAAGAAAGCCCCGGCTAACTTTCAGAGGATGGTAGATCGGCTACTGGATGGGTTTCAGGAGTATGCCTGCGCCTACTTGCATGATATAGCCATTTTTAGCTGCTCCTGGCCCGAACACCTGACCCACATAGGAGCCGTACTAGACCGGATTAGGGAGGCCGGACTGACCCTAAAGCCCAGTAAGTGCCATATAGGAATGGCAGAAGTTCAATACTTAGGGCACAGAGTTGGGAGCCTGCTACAGAAACCAGAACCCGCTAAAATAGAGGCAGTCGCCAAATGGCCACCCCCCCGCACTAAAACCCAGGTCCTCGCATTCCTGGGTACTGCAGGGTACTACAGGAAATTTGTAGCTAATTACAGCACCCTAGCTAAACCTCTAACGGATCTAACACGTAAAAACCTCCCCAAGATAGTAGTATGGGCCCCAGAGTGTGAACAGGCCTTCCAACAGCTCAAGACGGCGCTCATTAAATCACCTGTACTTTCTGCTCCTGATCCAACTAAACGCTTTCTCGTCCATACAGACGCTTCTATGTTTGGATTGGGAGCAGTACTGAGCCAAGTCGGAGCAGATGGCGGGCGAGCAACCCGGGGCTTATCTAAGCCGGAAACTTTTGCCCAGGGAAGTAGATACACTGCCATTGAAAAGGAGTGCCTGGCGGTGGTGTGGGCCCTCAAAAAGCTGCAACCTTACTTGTATGGACAACCGTTTACCTTACTCACAGATCACAACCCGTTGGTGTGGCTGAACAGGGTGTCAGAGGACAATGCCAGGCTGTTGCGCTGTAGTTTGGCGCTACAGCCTTTTGACTTTACAATTCACTATCGCCCTGGGAAGCAAAATGGCAATGCTGATGGGTTATCCAGACAAACAGACCGTGAACAGTGATCTGTGAGTACTCCTCCGGACATCCCCAAGCCGATCCTGGCCTGCTTCAGGACGTCCTGTAAGCCTGGGTACTTATGTACAAAGCATTGTACGATCAGATTACACACATGTGCCATGCAAGGCACATGTGTCAACTTGCCCAAATTCAATGCCGCCAACAAATTTCTTACGTTGTCACAAACCACTTTGACGATCTCCAGTTGGTGCGGAGTCAGCCACTTTTCCACCTGTGCGTTCAGGGAGGACAGGAGTGCTGGTCCAGTGTGACTCTCTGCTTTCAAGCAAGTCAAACCCAAGACGGCGTGACACTACCGTATCCGGGATGCGGAATAGTACCTGGGGAGCTGGGGGTGTGCCGTTGATGTGGAGCAAGACGCAGCAGCAGAAGAGGACTCAGCCGAGGAGGTTATGGAAGAGGATGGAGTAGGAGGAGTAGAGGAGGTGGCAGCAGGACTGCCTGCAATTCGTGGCAGTGTCACCAACTCCTCTGCAGAGCCATGCATTCCATGCTTGGCAGCCGTCAGCAGGTTTACCCAATGCGCAGTGTAGGTGATCTACCTGCCCTGACCATGCTTTGCAGACCAGGTATCAGTGGTCAGATGGACCCTTGCCCCAACACTGTGTGCCAGACATGCCATTACTTCCTTTTGCACAATCGAGTACAGGTTGGGGATTGCCTGTTGTGCAAAGAAATTTCGTCCGGGTACCTTCCACTGCGGTGTCCCAATAGCTACACATTTTTTGAACGCCTCAGACTCCACCAGCTTGTATGGTAAAAGCTGGCAGGCTAATAGTTCAGACAAGCCAGCTGTCAGACGCTGGGCAAGGGGGTGACTTTCTGACATTGGCTTCTTACGCTCAAACATGTCCTTGACAGACACCTGACTGTGGGCAGATGAGCGGGAACTGCTCAAGGCGAGAGACGGAGTGGCGGATAGTTGAGAGGGGGCAAGGAGGACAGCAGTGGTTGACGTGGCTGAAGATGCTGGACCAGGATAGGATGGCGGTTTTGAGTTTGTGTGCTGCTTGTACTCATGTGATCCCATAGGCGTTTGTGATGTGCGATCATGTGCCTACGCAAAGCAGTTGTACCTAGGTGGGTGTTGGACTTCCCACGACTCAGTTTCTTTTGGCACAGGTTGCAAATGGCATCGCTGTTGTCAGAGGCAGACACACAAAAAAAAGCCACACTGCTGAGCTCTGCAATGACGGCATTCTGGTGGTGAACACAGCATGCGTTGATTGGCGTGCTGTCGGGCTGACCCCGGGTGCCGATGCATGCTGTCTGACTGTACCACTACCTCCTTGCGACGACCTCCCCCTGCTTCCAACTTGTCTCCTCCTCCTCCTCCTCCTCCTCCTCCTCCTCCTCCTCCTCCTCCTCCTCTCTGTCTCCCCATCTGAACTTTCGCCCTGTTCTTCTTCTTGCCGAGCGTGCACCCACGTGACATCCATGGACGCATCGTCATCATCAACAGCTTCACTTGTATCTGACAACTCAGCAAAGGAAGCAGCAGCGGGTACAACATCATCATCATCACACCGTACGTCCATGTGTGTAATGCTGCCTGCCTGAGACATATCCCTGTTATCTACATCCTCTGGCAATAATGGTTGCGCATAACTAATTTCTTCAAACGGATGTGTAAATAACTCCTCTGACATACCAAGTGAAGCGGCTGTGGTGCTAGTTTTGGTGGTGGCGGCAGGCGGGTGAGTGGTATCTTGAGAGGTGCCTGAAGCTAAGCTGGAGGAGGATGGTGCGTCAAGGTTCCGAGCGGAAGCTGTAGAAGATTGGGTGTCCTGTGTTAGCCAGTCAACTTTGTCCTCAGAACTTTTCAAGTTCAGGGTATGTGGCCTCTGAAAACTGGGCATTATTCTAGGGCAAAAGGGAATCACAGCACCACGACCACGATGGCCCCTGCGGGGTGGCCTGCCTCTGCCTGTCATTTTTTTTTTCTATTAGTGGTACTATGCATGCAAGCTACTGTGCGACCAGATATGAGTGGCACTGTGCAGTGGCAGAGGTTGGCAAAGTACACGCTGTAGGCCTGACTCACCCGCTTGAAGACAACTAACTGCTATTCAATCTATAACAGTGAAAAAAAAATATTTTTAAAGGCACGCTATAGAGACACCAGATATGAGTGGCAAAGTGCACTTGCAGAGGTTGGCAGAGTACACGCTGAAGACCTGACACCCGCTTTAAGGACACTGACTGCTATTAGCTTACAGTGAAAAACTTTTTTTCTTTTTAAAGGTACTGTAACGGACCGTTTCACTTACAAGAGGATAAAACCCAGTTTAGGCAATAATCCCCTTTCCAGATGCACAGGCAGCTACTGCAAACACCATTCTCCCGACTGGAACCACATGAACACTGGAACAGCTGAACAAGAAAAGCAGACATCGGCTTACACTCCTGGCAGTCAGCATACAATCCCATTCCCCCAAAGAACGAGACGACACATCGCTTTGAGGGTTAAGCAAGAACTCTGGACTGGGACACCCAGCCTGGCTTTTATTACAAACAGGTACATACAGGACACTCCCAGGGGGAGGATGAAATTAACCAATCACATGGATGTACCTCCCACACATTTCCTCCCCTTAGATTAACACTTAACATAATTATACCGTACACCCTTTTCCCCAATTCCTGGATGTACCCCAAATACATATGATACACCCTTAAATCCAGCATCGCTGGATAGTCCTTATTCAGGGGGACAACATATTCAAAAATCAGGTCATTCGGATGAACGGTTCGGGAGATATGGGGTTCCAAAGATTTGACCGACCGCATGGGTAAAGTATCCGAAAACAGTTCCATGCATTTTGGCCCTGCGGTTGGTCACAAACAAGGGAATGAAAACAGACGAATTGCCTGTGTTATAGAGCCTGGAGAGGGTTTGAATGAATTCCCTTGTTTGTGGGGTTCTTTCTACCGAACGGCGGGTCATTCGGTAGTTTCTATACGAATTTCTGGAAGTATGGAGGTCTCAGCGGTGTTTGCCTAGTCTAGTGTCCGATTTTAGCTCCAGACACTCGACGGCAAAACACCGCTGTTCGGTAGTTTAAGATGGCCGCCGCCACGTGTTCGTTTCCCGAATGGCGGCCACCCAGAGGACAAAGCATACATTACACTGATTGCCAATTACCCGTTTGCAACATTGTTGCAAACGGTAATTGGAGGCACACTTATTCCTGGGTGGTCTGGTTGTTCGGTAGTTTCACTCAATATACTGAATGGAGTGATTCTACCGAACAATCAGAGAATGCTGCATACATATAACCCAGGTTAACTGAACACATAAATGCATACATGATATTAAAGGACCAAAGGCAGTATTACTGTAATATGCTCCACAGTCTTAAAGGTACAGTATCCCAAAAGTCCCAATATGTCCATCGATGATTTTAAAGGGCCAGTAACAGCAATATAAAGTACAATATGCCCAAATATAGTTTTTATAGAGCAATATGTCCAGGGGCCATAGTCGCAGGGCAGGAGGCTAGCAACCAGGCCTCTCCAGTTCACAGTGGCGAAGCTGGTTTCGCCACAGGTACGCTATGGTGACACCAGATATGAGTGGCAAAGTACACTGGCAGAGGTTACTAGAGTACACGCTGAAGGCCTGACACCCAGATGCTTGCAGACAACTAACTGCTTTTAGCTTACAGTGAAAAACGTTTTTCTTTTTAAAGGCACGCTATAGAGACACCAGATATGAGTGGCAAAGTACACTGGCAGAGGTTGGCAGAGTACACGCTGAAGGCCTGACACCCAGACGCTTGCAGACAACTAACTGCTATTCAATCTATTACAGTGAAAAACATGTTTTTGTTTTTAAATGCAAGCTTAAGATATGAGTGGTGGCACTGGGCAAGTGGGCACAGTATCCACTGTGAGCCTGACACAGAAGCTGACAGGCAGGCAACTGCAATTACATTACACAAAAAAAAAGAAAAAGAAAAAGCAGGCTGATGTTCTAGCCCTAAAAAGGGCTTTTTGGGGTGCTGTCCTTACAGCAGAGATCAGATGAGTCCTTCGGGACTGTAGTGGACACTGAATACCCTAGCCTAGCTATCAATTTCCCTATCAAATGAGCAGCAGCTACACTTTCCCTCCTCTATCTAAGAATGCAGCTTCAGAATGAATCTAAAATGGATGCTGTACAGGAGGTGGGAGGGTCTGCTGCTAATTTGCTGGAATGTGTCAAAGTTTACTCAATGATGACGAATAGGGGGCTGATTGAACCGCGCATGTGTTCGCCCGCCGTGGCGAACGCGAACACACTATGTTCGCTGGGAACTATTCGCCAGTGAACAGTTCGGTACATCACTATAAATTAATGAGGATCCCATGGCAAGACAACTTGCAGATAACTTGTGATTGGATGACTTGAGACAAGGTGCTACAGCAATTAAAGACAATGTAAATAAAGCTCTGGGGTGTGATGGTATTCACCCACAAGTGCTTAAGGAGCTAAGTGAACCTCTGTATCTAATCTTTCAAGATTATTTTGTTTCAGGTATTGTACCAGAGGAAGGCAGATGTTGTTTGTCTTGACACAGCCCAAGCCCTGCAGACAGCAAGGCGTGGTATTGTACCAGAGAAAGGCAGATGTTGTTTGTCATGGCACAGCCTGAGCCCTGCAGAAAGCAAGGCGTGGACGCACCTTTAAGAGACCTGGCTGGGTTTGAACTCCCATTTCCAGCATCCCAGTCGAGTTCTCTGCTGTGCTCTCCACCAGGGGGCTTCAGTATCTGTCTGCATAATTCTGCTTCCTCACCCCTTGCCTGGATTAAGCAGTGCTGACCCACCTGCAGCCCTTTTTGAAGTTAGGGTCAGCTGCATCTAATTAGCAGGCTGTAAAAGCAGGCCTGCCTGAAACCTAGGATCTAGTCATTTTGCCTGTTTGGTGTTTCCTGTCGGATCTCTGCTTCGCTACTGACTGATTTCCTGGACTCTGACCTCTGCCTGCTTTACCGACTACGTTACTCTGCTGCCAGCCCTGACTTTTGCTTCTCATCTGACCCTGTCTTTGGATTTCCCCTTAATCTGTACTGCGCTTTTGGTTTTTGCCTCCTTATTGTGCCATCTCCTGCAACTGGGCTCCAACTCCTGGTAAACTGTTACATAAGTCCCCAGGTCACTGTTACATCGTTCCTATATTTAAAAAGGGCTCACAATCCTTGCCTGGAAATTATAGACCTGTGAGCTTAACTTCTGTGACTGGGAAATATTTGAAGGCCTATTAAGGGATAATATTCAGGAATTCATTGGGAAGAACTTTGTTATTAGCAATAATCATCATGGTTTTATGAAACATAGGTCATGCCAAACTAACCTGATTTTATTCTACAAAGAAGTAAGTAGAAGTATAGATCAGGGTGTTGCAGTGGATGTGATCTACTTGGATTTTACCAAGGCATTTAATACAATTCCTCACAAAATATTAGTCTTCAAACTAAAATAAATTGGTCTTGATGAATATTCCTGTTTTTGGGTAGAACATTGGCTTAAGGATAGAGTACAACGAGTTGTCATTAATGGTAAATTTTCAAGCTGGACAAAAGTGGTAAGTGGTGTCTCTCAGGGTTTTGTTTTGGGACTGCTTCTATTTAACATATTTATAAATGCAGATAAATTTGCAGATGATACAAAACTTTGTAAAGTTTTAAAATGTGAGTAGGATATTGCTTTGCTGCAGAAGGATTTAGATAGATTGGGGGACTGGGCACTAAAATGGCAGATGAAATTTAATGTAGAGAAATGCAAAGTTATGTACTTCGAGGTCAATAATGCACAAGCAACTTACACCCTAAATGGTAGTGAATTAGGGATAACCACACATGAGAAGGATTTTGGAATTGTTATAATCAACAAATTAGGCAGCAATATGCAATGTCAATCTGCAGTAAGGTTTTGTCATGTGTGTATATATAGGGGCATAAATTCTAGGAATGAAAATATGATTTTGCCTCTTTATTAATCGCTTGTAAGACCACACCTTGAATATGCTGTGCAATTTTGGGCACCTGTTCTAAAGAAGGACCTCATGGCACTAGAAAATATGCGGAGATGAGCTACAAAATTAATAAAAGGAACAGAGCACTTTAGTTACGAAGAATGTAAAAAAAAAAAATCTCTTTAGTTTGGAAAAACGATGCCTCAGAGGGGATATGATAACATTATAAAAATATATTTGGGGCCAGTACAAACCATTATCTGGAAATCTATTCATAAACAGGGCTATACATAGGACACAAGGTTTAGGTTGGAAGACAGGAGATTTCATCTAAGGCAAAGGAAAAGGTTTTTTTTTTTTACAGTAAGAACTATAAGGATATGTAATTCTCTGCCTGAAGAGGTGGTTTTATCAGAGTCCATAAATATGTTTAAACAGCAATTGGAGAAATACTTCCAAAAACATAACATACAGGGATATCATTTCTAATTAGTGGGGTAATAGCTGCTTGATCCAAGGAGATAGATGACTGCCATTTTTGGGTCAAGAAGGAATTTTTTCTTAGTTTTTTGCAAAATTGGAAGTGCTTCAGACAGGGTTTTTACCTACTTTTGGATCAACAGTAAAAACATTTGTGAGGAAAGCTGAACTTGATGGACGCAAGTCTCTTTTGAGCTATGTAACTATGTAATAAACATTAGATGACTCTTTACAGGAAGTGTTTAGGAAGGATCTGTCAGTCACATGCAGGGAGGTGGGACTAGGTCTGCATAAACAAAGTGATTAAACTCCCAAATGGCAGATAATTGTGCCGTGAGACTGCAGGGGCGTAATCTCATCCCTTTAAAATCTAGTCAGTGCGAATTGCGCCATGGCATTTCTCATGAAGATTAATGAAGCCATTTTCCAGACTGAAATCCTGACTGAAAAATGTATTCCTCCTCTACGTGAACACCAATGATGGAACAAAGTAAAGCAACTGGTATTTAACAAACTTTCTAAAATTTGTAATTCCTCAATGTGCAAGTAACCGAGAAGGGAAGTGGCTTAGGGGAACAAGAGTTCAAATTTCAAATAAAAGCCAGATTCCTAACTAATATATAAAAAAGTTCAAAATTGAGAGAGCCTACCCAAATCTGGCACTGTTGCAGAGTAGGTATTCTTTCTCCTTTCCCAAACCTATTTTATCTATACTAACATTATTTGTCTTGGGAGTGTATTAATTAAAACATGTGAACTGTTTACTTTTGCTGTTCATTTCAAGTATGTTGTTCTTATATGCATTACTTTTCTCAATTTTCCCTGAATCCAAACCAATAACTCAGACAAAGAGATTGATTACTAATTTTACTAGCTAATAGCATCATCAAGCAAGTGCAAAAAAAGTCAATAACAGAGGTAGAAATTGATTTTTAATAGTAATTATGTTTGACACGCATTGTAAACAGTGTCTGCAATTTGATATTAACTAGCAACAAAATCAATATGTTTAAAATTATTCCGCCACGTTTTAATATAATCATACATTCCATCCTTGATTTAATCCATCTAAACATAATATATCTTCATATAAAGTTTAAGGGTCTGGGTTTTAATGCAGATATTGACTCCAAGGGACATCATATATTGAGAAATATGTAATTTAAACCATAATGGAATGTTTTAAACATATGTTTATCATTTATAACACATGAGAAACACAAAAGCACATACAAAATGCAAATTGTAGTCAATTCTAAGTAAGTGATTTTATATATATATATATATATATATATATATATATATATATATATATAATTGATCTATTTGTGGGTTTTGTCCCAGAATGCACTTTAACCCCTAAAGGACCAAACTTCTGGAATAAAAGGGAATCATGACATGTCACACATGTCATGTGTCCTTAAGGGGTTAAGGTTATTAAAACAGACCATTTAAAGTGTCTCTCTCACCTTCTGAGGGCCTTTACATAATTTGCAAAGATCTCCAATGGTGACATCACCGATTGGTAAGCAGTGTCCAAGGGGTGCAGGGGAAGGTATATTTTACTTACCTTAAACTGTCCTTCGTGGCTGCCCCCATGTTAATCAGCTGCATCCTACTCAACTGCGAGGAGCCAATATGAGTACACTGAACTTGGGAGACTTCATAGACTAAACATTTTTTTCCTCAGCCAGCTGGTGCATGTGAGAACTTGATTATAGGTTCACTGTTTAATGATATACCCCAATGAAATAGGCATGCATTTAATTATGTGCACACTAAGAAATATATAAAATTCCCACCACCATTGTAATAAAGTACTGGTGTAGGAATTAATGCCAGCTTCCCCAAGATGCTGTCCCAGGAAGTATCCTTCCTATATTTCAGTACAATCTATCAAGTTATGAAGCTGCTACATCAGTGTTTTCAAATTGTATTTGTGATGGAGAGATATCAGGAAGTCTTTCCGATAGGACAGGAAAAAAAATCCAAAATCACTTTTAAATTATGAGTAAATCTCTCATATTTTTTTTTTTTTAATAAATATTTATTAAGGATTTTGTTCTTTTGTTTTTTACATATAACATGTACATATAACATGTACATGTAAAACTCTCATAATTTAATGTATCTACAAGAGCATAACTACATACATACATAACTTGTCATATGATATTTATTTATTTATTAGTGGCATTTATACAGCACCAACATATTCTGCAGCATTGTACAATTGTGAAAAAGACAATACAATATAAACAGACCAATACAAAAGGTAGAGGGACCTGCCCAAGATCTTACAATCTAAAGGTTAAAATGGGGAGATGAGAAAAGAGGTAGCAGATGGAATTGGAGGTGATGGCAGAGAGAATCAATAGTATAATTACAGTAACTGATAACATGTGAAGGGAATAAGAAGGTGATTGACGGTGATTCCAAATAGCTGGAAGACCATGTTCTATAGTTAAAGGAACTAGAGTGGGCCAGAGGAGCGGTGGGATAATGGGTAGAGCTGAGTAGAAATGAAGTAGCTTTATTTCAGTTGGATTGTGGAATTTGGCCTTAAAGTTGCAATCATATCTTCATTTGACACACCATTTACCCTCAGTCCTCCTAGTAACCCAACAACCTGGCTCTGTCATCAGGTGTCGGGAGTACTGAGGGAAAGTATAGTTAGTATAACTACACTTTTAATGCAGTTCAGTACATTTGAATACATATACAAGTGTTAAGACACCTTTTGTCTCTATTAGTAAATCTCTGTTTAGTTCACCTTCCCCTCTCACCGTATTAAGTCTCTGTTCGTATACTTTATAATCCACGAACCATAACCAGGGGAAGCGATAATCTCCCGAACGGGATTCGTGCATGCACTCTGGTTCCCGAACCGAACTCCACGAACTGCCGCTAATAACCGAATCACGATATCCACCAAGCGGCATAAGTTTCCCATAAACAGTCTCTAAGCATGAATAAGAAATCCCCCCAATAACGAGACAGAAGCTCCGTATTGAGGGTCAAACAGGATCTGGATTTACTGTGGGCTACCCGCCCGTATTTATGCAGGTCTCCCACTTGGTGGACACTCCCCTAGGGGACCAAATGGGAGACTGAAATTACAGATGTACAGTAGGACATTCCAGACATACAGGCATAGACTTTTCCCACAATGCAATAGGGTTTCCTACTTCCTGCCCTGGAGATAATTGGGAAGAAATGCAATTATCTCCAGGACAAAGACCCATCGCCATTTTAAATATAAACCCAGAAAATACATAAAAATATATAACTTTATTATAACTGTATATTCCCCAGCCATATCACATATCCCCAGATAGCCGGGATCTGAGGGCACATTATTGGCGAATAGCGCTCAGATCCCATTCATATAGTTCAATCGCCACGGAGTTAAAGTTCCTAGAGTCTTTCGGCAGGCGATTGACTCCGTGGGAAGGCTATCTGGGTTAAATACTTTCGGTCGACGGTAAAACTCCCGAACAGCTGGTATTCGTATGGTTTGGTCGAGACAGCCGAATGACCCATGGTTTCAGCGGTGTTCGGCAGAAAAGGTGTCCGTTTTTAGTTCCATGGAATCAGAGCCGAACACCGCTGGGCTTTCGTCGGTTTAAAGATGGCCGCTGCCTCGTGGTCGACATGCGAACGGCGGCCACCCTGAAGTCGGCTTAATTGAGAAGTGTCTGAGGTTAACCACAATGTTCTAATTGGGATAAAAATGTTAACCAGCAGCACACTTCTCTCCTGGGTGGCCACCCGTTCGGCAGTTTATTCGGGAAAACAGTCATTCGGATGGTTAGAATACTGGAAACAGTCATTTAGACGGATGGCACAAAATAGCCGAATCCACAAAAGAAATAAACAGACGGATGGTTCTGTCACAACAAGTACTACAAAAGTGAACTTTGCGATGATAATTGTGTTATGTAAAAGTTCCATTTTTTTAGATGTTGACTCTTTATCTGTGTCTCTTTATATGTATGTGCATGTGTCTGTACCTTTGACTATATACATTTATGATGTGACTAATTGTGGTGTCTATATGCTTGTACTTGTTTGTGAAACTTCTAAATAACAAGAGGCAGGAAAGGAAAGCACATCGCTCTCGTCCTGCCGGTCACTTCAAGTAGTGTGGCTGAGCCATGGACCACGGTAGAGGATCTTGACAGGAAGTGCTCACTGAGAGCACTGAACAGCTTTCTGTCAGAACAAATAAAGGAAACAGAAGCTCTGCATGGAAAGAGAGGTGAGCTGGTACAGGTGGGAGAGACCACAAAGTGGCACACAGAGGGCTGAGGGAGGGGGAGGTAAAGAGGCACACAGATGGCTGGGGGGGTAGAGACACACAGAAGGCTGAGGTGGGGAAACAGGCACACAGAGAGTCGTGGAAAAAAGCCCACAAAGGGCTGAGGTGTGGGGGAAAAAGGCGCAAAGAGTCTGAGGGGGGATGAAGGGGGACTGGCACACAGAGGGCAAAGGGAGACAAAGAGACACATAGAATGACTGGGTGGGAAAAAGAGGTACATAAAGAACTGGGGAGAGAAAGAGGCACAAAAAGTTGGCAATTTTTGCTTTGGGTGGAGGGGTGCAAGTAGCTGGTTTTGCCTAGGGTGCCGGCCCTGGGTGAGAGGAATGTACAGATTTATTTTTTATTTGTGAACAACATTCATGTTCCACACATTTAAAGCTCTCACATATTCTATAAACCCAGTACAAAAGAAACAAATCACAGAGTAGTATAATAATTTAGTGAAGTCTCAACAACAATAATGGTAAAATATGATATAAATATATATATATAAAAATAAAGTATGCCCCATTTGTACTCTATGGCTATACATATCAGGATATAATAACAATCATCTGTTCCTTAGCAGTATTTGGTAAATACAACCTCAGATGAATGAAAGCACAGTATATTACACTGTGTCATGCTTTATATCTCTTTCAATGCCCATATTTGTTGGTAATTGTGTCATACATCTGTTGTTGGGTTGATGTTGTGGATGGCAGACAGTTCTAATTGTTATCTGGACAACAATTGACAACAAGTAAAAGTTGGTGTCTGTAGTGATTTTAATGAATTAATTATGTCCTAAATAAAACATAACAAGATTAATGTTTTAGAGGCACGACTAGGGGCAGTATGTAGGATTGATTTCATTATATGGTTTCCTTATGTCATGTGCTTCTGGCAGTGACATTTTAGGATAGCCTACTCTAGGGAGGTTATTTCCTAGAATTTTTCCCACTGGATGTAAATAGATTTTCACCATCTCCTTTGACGATGCTCAGGTTGTAGACCATCAGCGGACTCCTTGACCACAGCCAAGGGCTGGGAACATTTGTAAGTTATATGTTGTTAGTTTGTTCATATTTTATATTGTTATGCATTGTAATTCATTGTTACTGCTATCATTTGTTATAGCCTGTTGCTTACTATTTGTTGTAGCAAATTGACATTTATTATGTATTGTGTTTGTTTATTTTCTATCCACATATTCACCCATAATACCAGGAACTATATAAAATATATTAATGTTGTAACTTATTGTTAAATAATTGTATATTAATTAAAACATGAATATTTATATTTAAAGGATCACTAGAAGGGTCAGGAACACAAACATGTATTCCTGACCCTATAGTGTTAACACCACCATCTAGCCCCCCTGGGCCTCTCATGCCTCCATAAATATAGTAAAAATCTTACTGTATTCAAGCTTGAAGCTGTAACTCGGCATGCTGTTAGACTCAGAAAAACAAGCAGTCTGCTGATATCATTAGAAGTGGTAGCCTAATCCAAACACAATGCTTCCCCATAGAATCGGCTGAGACTGACAAAGAGGCAGATTAGAGGCAGAGCCAGCAGGATTCAAACACACCCCAGGCCAATCAGCATCTCCTCATAGAGATTCATTGAATCAATGAATCTCTATGATGAAAGTTCAGTGTCTGCATGCAGAGAGAGGAGACACTGAATGTTTGGATGCATTTTAGGCAGCCATGACCCAGGAAGGATCTCTAACAGCCATCTGAGGAGTGGCCAGTGAAGTTATCACTAGTCTGTAATGTAAACACTGCATTTTCTCTGAAAAGACAGTGTTTACAGCAAAAAGCCTGAAGGTAATGATTCTACTCACCAGAACAAATTCTATAAGCTGTAGTTGTTCTGGTGACTATAGTGTCTCTTTAAGCCACGACCACAACATTTGGCGATAAAGATGGGATAATGCTTGAATATTGGGGAAATAGAAATGTTATGCATTTTGCCTAATGCATCACAATAAATTGTTGATTGGTTTTACTGGAATTAAAACAGCATTTGGGGTTAGAGAGAGGGATCATATGTGTTTGTAAGGTACCTCTTGCTGTAGAAGATAGTGATGAATGGTGTTGATTTTGGCGGTTTTACCAATCTTTGGTGATTTTTATATAGAGAAACCTTTGACCATGTGGGATTCATTTTCCATTGGTGTGTGTAAATGTGTTAAGATCAGGCTTCATTCTTTGCCCATATTTGGAAATTAAAAGATTTTTAACCAAACCCGTTGCCCAGGTTTTATTGTTGATTATTTAACCCTGCTTGTACTAAAATAATGTTTGGAACTCAGTATGTAAACTAATTTAAACAGGCATGCAAGACTACCCTTTTAACAGTTGCGTAAAAATGTGTACAATTTAGCTACAACAGTGAAGCACATGGCTGGGAGATGGTGATGTAAGTTTTGTGTTTTGTCTAAATTCAGCTATGGCTGGTGGAGCATATGTCCTTGTACACTTTGTTTAGGGTGGGTGTATGAAATAATAAGCCTGCATAGTAAAGGATACATTGTTTTTTAAATGTAAATACCTAGACTAATCATTTTGTGGAGTGTGCTTTTCAGTTTTACTATCCAGCATCAAAGAATCACAGGAAATGTTGTGGATGCTCAGGAACTGGTAAAATTTTTTTTGTCCTATTTAGTCTGGTTAGAATATTTTAACAAGGGAACATTTTTAACAAAGTAAATAAATGGGCTCAGATTGAGATTTTGATTATTTTAAATGCCATCTACATAACTGATTTTAATATTTCTATCCTCTAAATATAGATGTTAATGGAAGGCTAAAAATGATTATGGAGCCACCCATAGCGGTCAGAAGTTCAGATATTGTTTTTGAACTTTGAGATATTTTGGTCTAAAGTCTTTTATAGAGGTGGAAGAGGTATAGTGTATCACTCCTCTAAATTTACATGTCTGTGGAAAGGCTAAAAAGTAATAGGGAGCCACTCATAGCTGTTAGAGGTTTAGATATTGCTTTTGAAATTTGAGTCATATTGGCCTATAACCTTTGATTGAGGTGTAGTGGTTCACTTCTTTAAAACTTTATGTTTCTGGAAAAGGTAGAAGATAGAGAGCATGCATATAACTATTGTGCAGTGCAAATCATATTGGTTGAATTGCAGACATATTGGTCCATACCCTTTAACGAGCTGGAAAGAGGTTGCTGTATGTTCGCTCCTCTAAATAATGGATACTTGGAGGGCAAAAGGTAGGAGATGACCCCATTAGTTCCTGAGAAGGGTAGTGGCTACAGCCTTTAACCCCATAATGATGACACATTTGTGATTTACATAGGCAGTCACCTGTATGTTGAAGACATTTGTGGTTTAGCACGAGGGCAGAAGTAGATGGATCCATTAGTCCCTTTGCAAGGGTATTGGCTATAACCCTAAACCCAAGGAGTGGAGAGATATTAGGCATGTTTAAGTTGGATATGCATTTGTTTATGTGCTAATGCAAACTCAAAGTTAGGACTGTGTATGCAAAGAAGGTGGAGAAAGCAGATATCAGCTGATTTATTTATAAGTGACTAGGAAAAGTAATTCTGATCTGTTTTCTTACCTTTTCAGATATAGCAGAAACCAGACGTAGACATTGGAACACAGATAAAATACCAGATGAAGACTGGTGTTTAAATGTTGACGTTTGATTAGCTGTTGAATGTGTCTATTTGACATGTCTATATTATGATTTTGTGCTTACGTTTCTCTTAAAATGTAATGACAATTTCTCAATACTGTGATAACTAAGGTGACTTATCCAACGCTATTTATTAGGTGGGTATGTAAGGGGTTTTACCTTTTTGTTTAAGCCTTTAACCCCTTAAGGACACATGACAGGTTACATTATAGACTTTATCAATTTTTTTGTCTAAATTCAAAAGCTAAGGAGGAGGGATTGTATTGTGTACCCCCAACATTGCAAAGTATTAGTAATTCACTGTAGATATATGTATTTATAGTTAAGAGGGATATGAGAGACTAGCCACTTAAGGTTAAACTATACATGTTTAAATAGTAAAGGTGGTGAATTGGACTTTATTTTGTATTAGTGGGTGTTTAAGTTAAATCGATGAAATACAGCAATGATATTGTGTTTATCTGTGAATCAGGTGTGCGCTGGATCTGAAGAGATAATTCTCAGGAGAGGTGTAGGCATTTACCTATCTCCATTGGGTAAAATAAAGTTAAAATACCACAATCAAATAGTTACTTGTGATGAATGGCAGAAAGTCCTCTGCCATTTATGTTTGTGTTCGTTATTGCCTGTGTTTTCATTCAAGAACTTTCTAGCAAGGAGATTTTATTGCAACTCATGCGCCAGAAGAAGAAGCTCTGGACACTAAATACAATTGCTGCTGTGTGTAAAAATACTGCTGCTGAGAGTGGTGAGCGTAGGTAAAATAATGCATCAAGAAAAGGATACTGTGCTACATCAAGCTAGTAAATGGAATAAAGAAAAATCTAAGTAACCACAAAAGACACCAAAGTCTCTGCACACATGAACTGTTGTTTTCCAATATCACATGTCTCTGTTTGCTCAAATTATTTATTTCATCTCTATCTCCATTTGTCAAGTTCTATGAAACTTTAAAAAAAAAAACAGTATCCGGTTTTCAGGATTAATGTTTGTGAAATGTCAGCCATACAGACCAGCCATAGACTGCAGGGATCCAGCTCCGGTGACTGTGTCATGAGTTACATGTGTTATAGGTTTGTTATGTCTAATACTTTATTAAGCTCCACCTCACATCCTTACATGAATAGAATATCATTGGTTAATCTAACATAAACATGTTTTAGTTGTTCACTATTATAAGGATGGGTATATGCCTTAATTAGGCCTAATTTTCCCAACTGGTGATGCATGTGCTCCAGTGGTGTATCCTGGTTTTGTGCTGCCCTAGGCAGGACAAAACTCAGGCGCCCCCCTCCCCCCGCGCCACCCCCACCCAACCTTTCCCCCCGCCCCGCATTCTAAATACACACACACACATTCACTGACAGATACGCATACACTCGCTAACAGAAACACACACACTAACAGACACACTCACACTCAGTAACAGACAAACACACTCACTAACAGACACACACTCACTCACTAGCAGACACACACACTCACTAACATACACACACACTCACAGGCAAACACACACTAACAGACACACACACTAACAGACACAAACACTAACAGACACTAACAGACACAGACACTAACAGACACAGACACTAACAGACAGAAACACTAACAGACAGAAACACTAACAGACAGAAACACTAACAGACACACACTCACAGACACACACTCACTAACAGACAGAAACACTAACAGACACACACTCACTAACAGACATAAACACTAACAGACACAAACACACTAACAGACAGAAACACTAACAGACACACACTCACTAACAGACACACACTCACTAACAGACACACACTCACTAACAGACACCCAGTTTAGGCGATATCCCCCTTTCCAGATGCACAGGCAGCTACTGCAAACACCACTCTCCCGACTGGAACCACACAAACTCTGGAATCAGCTGAACAGGAAAAGCATACCATCCGCTTACACTCCTGGCAGTCAGCATACAATCCATTTCCCCCAAAGAACGAGACGACACATCGCTTTGAGGGTTAAGCAGGAACTCTGGACTGGCTCATCCAGCCTGGCCTTTATTTCCAACTCACACATACAGGCCACACCCAGGGGGAGGCATAAAAGAACCAATGAGATAGATGTTACCTCCCACACATCCCCTCCCCTTAGTGTGACACATAATCCCATTATGCATGCAGTTTAAAATATACTTTTACACAACTTTCCTAACTCTAAAACCATACATCACATAAAAATACATATCCACAATCAACCCATTCAGGGGAACAACATATTAAAAAATGGCATTGATCAGACCAGGGGTTCAAAGGTTAGTAAAGTATCTTTTAAAACCCCTGGCTTTCCAGCTCAGACTGTTTTTTACAGAGCCTTCTCTGTGCTGGAGAAGTAATCTAATTATCTCCAGCACAGAGACAGACTCCATTAACCACATGGTTACAGAAAGACATAAAACACTTTAAAATACAGAAAGTTACTTTTTATCCATAACACACAGACATTTCACATATCCCCAGAAAGCTGGGATCTGAGCGCATAAAACTACCGAATAGCGCGCAGATCCTATTCACACAGTACAATTGCCATGGAGCTAAAGTCTTTCCCATAGTCTTTCATTATATGAATAGGCTCCATGGTATAGCTATCTGGGGTATTACATTCCCATAAAGTCTGGTCCATAGTCCAAAGGCAAGAGGCGGGCAATCAGCCCCCTCCAAGGACACGTGGCGAGGTCGGTTTCGCCACACCCACCCACATTAACACATTTTTTTTATTTATTTGTAACACATTTTTTATTTATTTGTAACACATTTTTTTTATTTATTTGTAACACATTTTTTTTTAATTTATTTGTAACACATTTTTTTTTAATTTAACACCCCCTCGCCTCCTTGCCTTTGGGAATGCTGGGGAGGGGGGGTGTCTCTTCCTCCCTGGTGGTCCAGTGGCTGCTGGGCGATCGGGCGGCACTGCCTGGCGGGCGGCCGGCGAGGGAGCACTTCCCCTGAGCTGTCTGCTCAGCTCCCTCGCGCGCCTCAGAGTGAGGCTGGGAGCCGGAATATGACGTCATATTCCGGCTCCGCCTCCCAGCCTCACTCTGCGGCTGGCGAGGGAGCTGAGCAGACAGCTCAGGGGAAGTGCTCCCTCGCCGGCCGCCCGCCAGGCAGTACCGCCCGATCGCCCAGCAGCCCGCCGGCATGTCTGTTAGCCGCAAGGCTAACAAGACATTTGCCTTGGGCATTTGGGGGCGGCTTTTTTTGCCGCCCCCTGGAAAATGCCGCCCAAGGCAAATGCCTTGTTTGCCTCGCGGCTAATACGCCCCTGATGTGCTCAATGGTGAACATTTGAATGGACAATAAAGTATCTTTACAGATAAATGGGTATTGTTCTTCAAAAAAAATGGGTTTTGTTATGGGGCAGGTGATGTTAAAAATGGGAAAGATTCAAGATGTAGTTCTTATATAAATGCTTGTTTTATGACTGTAATAAATGGGGTAAGGAGAGAATAGAAAACGGTCCAGGAACTCCAAGCTGACAAAAAACGTGTAGGTCGAAACGTTGTGAGTGGCAGTGGGTTCAATAAATTTGCCTTTTTTGTATTTCGGAGTGCCTGGACCATTTTCTATTCTCCTTGTCATATGTTTGATTCCTGGTACTGGGACTGGCCTGGTTGCACCCGGATACATACTACTTGGGAATGAGTGCAGTTCCACATCTTTATTTTGGTCATCAAAAGAGGAAAAGCAAAGAAAAAACAATCTAATTGCTAGAACCAGGAGTGGATACCAACACCCAAAGTGTTAATGATAAATATAAATATATATATATATACATTAATATTAGTTAACTTAAATAGTTAAATAGTTAAATAATTATTTGGTCGAATACAATCCTATCAATGCACCATGGATAAGTATAAAAAGACCTTAGTCACAGCTAGGTAAATGTATCTCAATGAAAAAATATACACTGTATCAGTGCATGCAGAAATTGTCCACAGTTCAAATAATAAATAGGGATCATAGGTCTGTAATCAGTCCAAAAGTGTCCTTTCACTGTATGCCCATGTATATAGAGTTTGTATACTCTCTATGAAAACAGCAGGGGAACTGGCCAATGTGAGCTATATATACTCTAGTAGCAAACTAGTATTCCAATCAATAGTAGTATGATGCATAAAAAATTGCAGAGGAATATTACATATGTAGAAGTGTGAGATAGAAAGTTCTACATCTATTATCAGTGAAAATCCTGGAATATTATCTTCTGATATCAATTGTTGAACTGTATGATATTTAGTTCAGAGGCATGACGTTCTTCTTATAAAAAGACTTTATTGAACTAAAAAATATACGTGTATAAAATATGAAATAAAAAATTTGATCACAGATAGCATAAAAGTAAGGGGACCTTCCTTTGGTGTCTTCCTCCCAGCGGTCTGGATACTCTAGAAATGCTGTCTCATCGCAGCCGGCTTCAGAGGCAACTTCAGAGTCCTTGTTGTCAAATGCCCGTCGGGGAGATTCACCGCCTGTGTTCCACTTTGCTTCGGTATGCGTTCCACTGTGAGTGTGTGAAGATGCAGCCTTTTGGTCATACCTGTAATAAGTGGGGTGACTGATTAACAGCCAAACTGTATGCCAATGAAGTGTTGTGTTCTATACAGGTATTCAAGTCCCATTATAGCCTTAGGCAATAATGGAGTCCTCTGTGAAGCACATGTCCTTTCACCAGGTAAAACCAGTTGGGTTGTTGATAAACTTCTCCTCCATTCCCTTCCAGTGCAATCCCTCTTCCCCCAGGAGGCACTCTGGTTTTGTTAGATTCTAAGGGATTGATCGAGGAAGGTGTGTCCAAAAGAAGGAAGGACCATGCTGATAAAAGCCCAGTGAATACCACAAACTCTCTTTGTTACTCTCAGCTGATGATCAATGGAGTGGTAACTGTATCACGTGTCTATGCCTGTTTCACTATGTTAATTTAGTAAACTTTCCATTCAATCAATGACTAGTATTGGTAGCAACATTTACTAGCCTATATCAAATGTATATGTATTGTTTATTTGTTTGATTAGCCTCTATTAATAAATATTATTGAATTACCGAAAGCAAGGCGTGTGATCTCTGACTTTTCACTCGGTTTTTAAGTTATTATTTTTAGTTATTAATTTTATTATTAAGTCCATACGCTTACGTGACAGAAGTCAAAGGGTGATTTTTTGTGATTTTAATTAATGATTTATGTCCTATATAAAGCATAATAAGGTTAATGCTTTAGAGACAGCACTAGGGGCTGTATGTAGGATTAATTTACATTATATGGTTTTCTTTATGCCAAGTGCTTCTGCCAGTGACATCACAAGAGAGAAGTTACCTCCCAGAAAGCTTCCCACTGGGAAAAAAAAACAGAGTAATAGATTTTCACTCTCTCTCTTGACTGTGCCCAGGAAGTAGACCATCAGCTGACTCATTGGCCCAGGCCAAGGTCTGGGGACATTTGTAAGTTATATGCTGTTCATTTGTTCATGTTTTGTATTATTTTGTACTCTGATTTATTGTCACTGCTCTCATTTGTTATAGCCTGTTACTTGCTAGAATTATTGTAGTCATTTGACATTTAATATTACATGTGTATTTTTTTTATCCACGTATTCGATCATAATGCTAGAAAGAGTACTATATGAACTATAAAAAATAATAATGTTGTAACTTATTGTTTAATTCTTGTATATTAATTAAAAGATGAATATTCATATTTAAGCCACGGCCACAACAGTGTCAAACCCCATTTTAAGTGTAACCCTCTTTAAAGTGTATTTCATTCTCGAATACTATGGATTTTATTATAATGCTTATTAAACAGGTATAAACCTGCTGTAAATGCAGAAAAATAGACACAGAATTAAAACATGAAAGCCCATGCCTATTCTTACTATTATACAAGTTGTGATTTAATCACTAAACAATGGATTGCAATTTAATGAAAGCTAAATTCCTAAATTTTGGCACAAATAGCCAAGTTGTGAATATAGGTGAGTTATATAATTTTTCCAAGTAAACTATTTTATTTGTCAACTTGGTTGATAATACGAATCAGAGACTAGCACATGGCCATGTAAACAAATAGAATGTTTGGCCAGTAAAAAAAGCTCACAATCAGCCGATCAATCCCATATCACTTGGCTATACATATCTTATCCAGCCAAAATTACATATATATTTGAAAGTAGTATTTGAACGTTAATCAAAACTTCTTGGTGCCTTTGTGCACTTTTATGGCTCCAAGTGGAGTCGTTTCAGTTTTCACCTACTGTTCCATTGTTAATTTATATTAGGAGGCAATACAAGACAGATGAAAGTGTCATAGTTCATGTGTTTGAAGCTTTCTGACAAAGAGAGGTGGTTAGAGGTTAGACAGGCATTGCTGTGTTTTTTATTTATACAAGAAACACAATTATGGCAGTGTATTGCTCAGATAACTCACCATATATGTGATTCAAAGTCACATTCCCTTTGCAAACAGTTTTTAGTTACAACTTGTCCTGGATTTACCTGTGAACTTTGATACTAATGGTACTAAAAGCTATCTGAAATCAGCTGATGACCTGTTTTTTGCAACTATAAGCACGATCATTAATTTAACAACTTTCATAATTACTTGTTTTTTTTTTGTTTTACCTTAGAGTTCCTGTTGTATTCTGCTACCTCTTAAATCCCAGTCAGGGGAATCTCTGAGCTATTTTCCTTGTTACCGTGCATGAGATCAAATGAGTTTTTTCTTTGCCTGTAGGCTGTTCATCTGTCTGAAACTCTGACAGTCATATCTGCTAATTAAAACAATATAAATGGGGACAGATACTACTCTTTTATAATTGGATTCAAGCAGCTTTTTCTTTTTAATTTACAGTGTCAGGTAAAAATATGTTATTAATGAACCTTTTTTGACACAAGATTGATATATGTTTTGTGATTTCAAAAAAAAAAATCATTAATCTGTATATAGAGCACTAATATAAAATTGTTACTTAGCTGTGTGAGGGGGCAGTGTGTGTGTGTGAGGGTTGTAGTGTGTGTGAGGGTTGTAGTGTGTGTGGAGGGTGTAATGGGTGCATAGGGTCTATGCTATGTGAAGGTGGGTGAGATGTGAAATCTATCTTAATGTCTCCCCCTCCCTTCTTCTTTTCTTTTACCAGGGATGTGAGACATAATGCTGCAGGCCCTGGTAGTCCAGTGGTGGCATGTTAACTTTAGCCTGCAGCTCCTCCGGCTGCAAGCTGACTCTCCTGTCCAACTCTGAGCACAGCACTGTATCGGAGTGTTGTCATAGTAACGTGCGGCATTGCTCCGATCAGCCTTTCCGTTGGTGGAACACAGAGCCTCCCAGGCCCTTCCCTCCCTCTGCTGGAACTAAGTGCTGGTGGGCCATTGAAGGAGATTTTTGATCTCCTCACCAGCCTTAGAGGGCTTACAGCAAGGCCGGCTCTGCATGGGCCGGAAGGGGAGATGAAAGGATCTCATCTGTTGGCCAATGTCCACAGCCATCGAGGCCCATTGGGTGTTTTCTGCAGAAACCAATACTGCCCACCTGAAATCCCAAACCGCCCACTAGTGGGCAGTAGGGACCAGGTTAACTACCCCTGATCTAGCTTGTTCCACTGGCAATAAATACACTTCAAGGAATATGGTTCCTTAGCATCACTTAAACTTGCATGTATTCCAACCAAGACCTCCGCAAAGAGACAAGACACACGCTTCATGCTGTCAACTTGTAAGATCACTCTTTATTTCTGAGGTCCCTACTTTCTTAAAAAATCGACAGCAAAAATAAGTAAATATATTCATTAAGTATTAATAATAAGTAAATACTTTTATTTAGGTACAGTTACTCCTTGATGTAATAGGTCTGTGGTCTCTGGTTCTTGGCATATACACAGCTCTGGATGGAGCAGTGGTAACTATTGACATTTTAAGTTGGTGGGGCACCAGGCGGCACACATGGATTTGACTCTGCTGCTAAACGTTATTAATCACGAATAGGAATATTTCTATATGGCTCTATTATCTTCAGTCTACGTGGATGATCCCATATATGGAGAATAAACCATATAGCCATTTTAAGTGAGTTAAATAAGTTGACCATTTTGAGGCTAAATTCAAATTACAAGTGTAACACAGAAGTTAGTGACATTATGTCATCAAATGATTAGTTTTAAACATTATTTTACAGTAAAATGCTAGATAGAATTTCTCTAGCAAAAAATAGATGATTTGATATTTTGAATTATTACAGATTCTCCTGAGGAGATTCATTGAGTGGCCACTGATGAATATGTGCCATATTTCTCTGTAAATAAATAAGGATTCATATGATTATTTTGAAATGGACCATTTCCATACTCTATGAATTTCGATCTGCCATATGGGGTCACTGTGATAAAGCAAAAACACACACAAAAAAATACATAAAATATATTGAGTGTAATTTTGGAATTTGCTCTGATCCAACTTTGGATCCAAAAATCTAAGGTTTAAAACAAATAAAAATGATGTTGGCTATTGAATAACTTCCTCTCTCTAATAGATATCAAACTGTTCCGAGATTGTTTTGTGATTATATGGACAATAAAGTTTTGTGAACATTTGGAACGCACGAAATGGAACACAAGCCGGAAGTGTAGCGGCCACATGGAGGAATACACAACAAAGATTGAGAGGATTACAATCAGCAGTGTGAAGGATTGGTTAATTAGAAGACAACACCCACAAACACATCAGACGGAATCAGGAAGAACCCTATTTAAGAAGGGGTGGAAAGAGAAAGGTAGGACTTGATATTGTTAGACATATTTTTATGTTTTTATGATTGTATAAAAGGTGGTCCCTGAGGAAGTTTCCATAGAAACGAAACGCGTAGGACTGGTGATATACCACCAATTGTAATATATCTATTTTATTCAATTTATTTGTGATAAATTATTTTTTACCTACCTACCTCATTCCTGATTTGGATCCAAAAGCATCATTCTGACTGAGAGACCAGACCTCCCCTGGGGGAAGGCATCCTTGCGCTCTTCACATGGAAGTGGAGACAACTTTTTAAGACTTGATAAAGAGAGGAGCTTAAAAAGTTGTCTCTAGGGGGGGCGGGGCCTGACAGCCAAGATGGCCGGACGTGTTCTCTGAGGGCTCCTACAACAGGGGGCACATTAAAGCTCATATTAAACATAACGATGAAACCCACGGCACATGCTGCCCATAAAGTGAACCGGGAACCAACACAGAGCAGAATGACACCAATCCCGAGCCGAAACGCCACGGAGGTACTCGAACCGGCCACGCGGCCTAAACCGGAGCGGAGCCCAAGGCATGGGGGAGGCGGCCGATCCCCCGGCATAGGGCTTGCTCTCACACGAGGGAACACTAATGCCCTGCTACCCCCCCCTTTGGACCGGCGGGGGATATCCCGGTCCACACTGGGAACAACCACCCCAGCGACATTGCATGATCAAGCGACAAAGCTCACAGTCAAACGAGACCAGAGAGGCCCAAACAAGATGGAGGCACAAACGTGGCCTGAGTCGCAGCGCACACTGAATAAGCCTCCCAAAAGTGGAGCAGAGTTCTTCAATAGGCTCTGTGCTCACCTCTGGTCAAAGCTCCGCACCCGGGGACAGGCCTACCGGCTGGTGAGGAAAGAAGCAGCAGCTTGGATTCGCCCAGCAACCAGACGGCAGATAGGTGGAAACACACCACGAACCCCCAGGGGGGCGCTCCAAGGACAACGCTGGAGACCACTATGGCGGGAAAGCTCAATGGACACCGGCACTCACGCCCGCATACACCGGAGTGAGATCCGCAAACGAGCCCAACCGGATTGCCAGACGGGGGTTCCTAGAATCGCAGACCAGCAGAAAATTAATTCACACAACCGTATACACACTGCCTGCAACAGCGCCCACCGAGCCACAGCATGGATCGCTACTGAGAAACGTAACAGAGGCCGGAGAGCGCCACCGCGACCCGCCGGAGTAGGAATTTCACAGGGACATCAACCCTGCCTCCAACCCCGGCTTGCAAGCACAGCACACCGGCAAAGAGCCCACTTTCAGCCAGCAGAGGAAGGGATCCCAAGAGACTTTCCGGGCTGGGCCGTACCAATACCGACCGCAGGAGTAGGATGATCCCCACTGATACACGGTGACCCGACCTGTGGCCACGCAACTACGAACCTGCAGTCACAGGGGACTTTGTCCTATGTTAAAAGCAACTTGCTTATAATTTGTGTAACACTGAAGACTAGTGCTTACACTGATCCTAACCCACTACACCATGATACTGATGAGTATGCAGATCTATAATGTTCACAAATAATCTGTTAGTGTTCAATACGTTCCACCTTATAGAGTTGCTTGTTTAAATTACTCAGTTAAGGTCCGGAATAGCAGTCAGACCTGACCAGTTGGCAACCACCTCTCCTATTAATGTGATCTTGTTCAATCATAAGCGTTGTCTGCTCTGCTGTAACAGTGAGCAGACTTATATATCATGGGGTGTCTAGGCTATAGCTGTTGGCCATCGGGTGCTCTCACATGTTTTGTTTGCACTCACTCTAACACTCTAGTTGTCTAGGCTAGTTAAACTTATACGGAATATACAAATTCCCAGTCTCTCACTGCATAGGCAACAAGCGTGATTTAATGCTAATAACTCAACTGTTCAAATGCTCTTATATGTACGTTTACTGCACGAGCCATGTTTTTTCTCTTTTGTCCCTCTCCTACCTATTCCTGCATGGAATGTGCATTATGCTACCACCTTGAAAACTAAACGCCAACCTAAACTATCGTAAAACTATAATAACTATAAAAATGTGCCTGTATACCGTATGCCATGACCTGTATTACCTATGTTTACCGATTTTACTGGATGCCGCTGTTGTGGCGCATACCGGCTGCCTGTTTATTCTGTGCACACCCAAAATAAAGAATTAAAAAAAAAAAAGTTGTCTCTACTTACATTTTTCAAATAAAAAAGGCTGACTTTAAGAAGAAATTTAAAGAAAACTAAATTGAAATTTGCTGCCAAAATTAACAGGGCTGTGGACCTCATACCTGTGCCTAGTCTTATCTTTTATATCATCCTACCTTGCAAAACACATTCCATCCTTTCAGGTATATACAGATCATTCTATTCCCTCACTTCCTTCTGTGTATTTGCCCTCATCCTTTTAGATTGTAAGTTCAATTGGCAGGGACCTCTTCACTTAGTGTTCACAAATGCCATACACGTTTTGTTAAAATTAATTGTACTTCTCACAGTGTCTTAAAGGCTTGTGCTTCAAGGGTATCATATGTTAAGTTAGTGATTGTAGAAAACTAAATGTATCATGGCTTCCTCTATAAGCAACACGTGACTCTGGTTACATGAGCTCCTCAAACACCTGAAAAACATGAATAACCTGCTTGCTAAATGTCCAAATACTGAAACACCTACAATAGGATTGACATAATTTGACTGGAAACCTGGAAAATGTCCATATCCATATTTCCTTGTTTTAAATGTCCATTTAAAAATAAATGAATAAATAAATAAATAAACACACACACACACACACACACACACACATTATTTATATATATATATAGTATTGACAAGGGGATCATACATATCAGGCTGAAATGGCAGAATGGCAGAACTTAAAATATAGATTAGCTGGAGAATTTGGAGAATTATAAATTGACAATTTGGCTACTGTGGTCTAATATGTATTCTTGTTCCCTTGTAAATTCTAAACAATTGCTGGTTTAGTGAGTCAGCTCCAGCAAGAATGTCCCTCTAATAACACTTTTAATAAGGCACAAATAGAAATTGTATGGTTATGTATCACTGTGTAAGCTGTGTATGGTAAATGAAAGAGTAAAAACACCAAGGTAATTTAATGTTGAATGAAAAACATAACGTTAAAAAAACCATAATAGATTAAAAAAAATGATAAAATGAGTTAGTTTTTTTCTTTATTGAGAAACTATTTGAGAAGTAATCAAACAAAACACATTTCCACATAAATTAGTAGAATGCAGGAAAAATGATAATTCAGTTTTGTCTTTTCACAGACAGAGTACGAACATTTTAATGAGTAGAAGCAGGTTTTTGGATGAAATACAACCTAGAAATTCCTCATGTTCAATTGATTTACTTTTTGCTTCTTCAGCATATCCATTATACAAACAGAATTTTTTTTTATTAAAGTCCTGATAATACCATAACAGTAGTGAGCACATTAACTGTTCAACAACTATATCTTGTTAAACTATATTGAAGATTAAATATGTAATGCAGTGGCATTTAACCCCTTAAGGACACATGACATGTGTGACATGTCATGATTCCCTTTTATTCCAGAAGTTTGGTCCTTAAGGGGTTTTAATGGAGCGTTTTTTTCCCCCCTTAATAATACGCAAAGATGAGATTTTTGTGAAATACTCAGACTGACTGTGTTGGAATTTCACTGAAATTCACTTTAATGGGAATGGTAATTAATCTATATATTGTTAGCCCATGCAGTTAAAATTCATATGCTCATAAATGTGTTCCTACTCGCAAGTGACACATTAACATTTCACAATACCTAGTGTAAGCCATTTAGGGGTGAGAATACTGCACATGTAGCTGTCCCATGTACTTCGAAATGCACTCTCGGGCAATGCAAACTCAGATTTATTTTTATGTTTTAAGTTATATATTCATTTATGGATTAAATTTACATCTAATAAAATGGCAAACTAACACTAGATAACCTTGCCGTTCATGTGTTTCCTGATGCATTTAAAGAAATGCATTTAAAGAAATGAATACATATAACTATGCAAATGATCAGACATTATAATATGTTTTCAATTTATTTAGCTATGGTTTTGGTATGATAGTGCTCGAGTTATGAACAGGCCTTTGTGTACTGTATTTAATAACTAAAAGACTAAAAGATAAAATAGATTTTAGAGTTTCTTCGTGTAGGCCAAAATATGGAAGATCAAAATATTCATCAACTGAGCCGATCTGGAGACCAAATAGAGCATGGAATGAAGCACAATATTGCAGGAAAACTCATAATTTAATTATTATTTAAAATAGAAGTTTACATGTCCTATAGCATTTTTGCTTTTTACGTTTTCATGCATTATCTAACTATCTCTTTTCAGCGCATCTCGCGCTTTTCACTTGCTCCATGCAAAGAAGCCATGTTTAATGTGGTTTGATCATAAGCACAGTTCATGAAACAAAACACTATGCATGTAATCAAGAGTGTTCTGGAATCCTGGCATCATGTGCAAGTGCCTGCCATCTCAAAAATGCTCTGTGGGATGTATCAAACTTTTTGCATGTTCTAAGGAGATACTGTAAGTGATGGTTCTGATCAAATATATTTAAATATAGTTGTCCCAATGCAGCAAGGGTAAACTAGGAGATTCACTATAAAAATATCTATATTAAAGGAACAATATAACATTAGGAAAACAAACATGTATATCCAATGCTATAGTCTCATACTAACTGCTTAATTTTCTTGCCCCCCTCCACCCTCTTAAGTTAAAGAGCATATTTATTCACCTTTTTAGCCTCAATACCTTGCTTTTCTTGCTGCCAGTCCCACCTCCTTGCCTGAGATCATCAATCTCAATAAATCTAAAATGCATAATTAAATATGTATAAGAAAGAATATAAGATAGAAAAATACAAAGTTAAACAAATTGATTTTTTTTAAATATAAAAACTAAATTAAAAAAGATAAATATTTGAAAATAATAGAAAAAAAATGTGTGGCATTAATGTCAAGCTCCCCATTGGATGTACAATAATTTTTATAAATGTTAATAAACAAAATCTGTATTACTGAACTGTAAAAAAAACCCAATCAAATCAAGCCCTATTTCTCCTTAAAAAAAAAAAAAAAAATATATATATATATATATTTTTGCGCCTATGCATATTATATATATATATATATATATATATATATATATATATATATATATATATATATATAATATGCATAGGCGCACTTAACCAGAAGGGGTAATTGTGGTATAATGAATGCATGGCAAAAGTGCGTTTGGTTACATAAGCATCACATGAATGTTTCTTAGAACATTGGAAAAAATTATCACTGGAAAAATAAACAAAACTATGCAATTCAGTCTATTAAAAAAAACAAATGATTAGTAAATAATATTCTATAAATTATTCTAATCTAATTTGTATCCACATTGAGATAAAGAAAAGTTTTAATATTTATCTCTGGGGGTGGTGCAAGAAGATTTTGAGAACATTTCGTAAAAGGGTCTAAACTCTAACTTAACTAGAACAGAAAAAAGGGGCTTTTTATTCATTAACCAAAAATCATGACTTTGCAATAAACAACAGTGGTATGGTAATTATGAGCACAGAATATTCTATGCTAGATGCATATAGACATTTAGGAAATTAAAATACTATTCAAATTTTATCTACAAATCCCATACAAATTTGTTTTAAGAAAAATTCCAGGACTTTTACAAAATTGATTAGATGATCATATTTTACTCAATAAGAAGTTTTTTTTTTAAATCCATATAGTAAAACAGCTATGTTATATTTTTCCCAAAACTGCATATAGATCCAAATAGACCCCTAGGATGCCCTACTGTTAGAGGGATAAATTTTGTAATGCACAACTTGTCTCAATTCATTGATTTCATTTTAGAACTGTCTGTTGCCCCTATTGTAAAAACACAACACATATTTTACAAAACTATCTATCAGATGGAAATCAGATTATATATTAGCTACAGTGGATGTTAAGTTATTAAATCCCACACCAGTAAGACATTAAAAAGATTTCAAAACGTAATCTATGTAGCATCACGATAGGATGAGATAGCCTCCCAGCTGTAGTTCCAAGAAGATGGTATTCGATTCCCAATAGGACATACAGTATATAAATTCACTGGGCAATAGATGGGCATGAACCTTGGGCCCATGGTGATACCACATAGCTGTAAAATATAATGGTCATCAAACCAAGATAAAATCCTGGTAATAACAAATTGGTGCAAGTTAGAAACATCGGGATCTGTAAAGTGCTTATATCTCCATGAGCAACTAAATGTCAGGATCCTATCCTGTTGTTTCTTTTCTGCTTCTTTTTTCCCAACAATTCAAGTTTTCACCACTAGTGGCCTCCCTAGCCACTAGTCTAAACCAATTTTCTCTCACCTGCTTAACATGATTATTTCAACCTACTATAAGAGGACACACCCTGCTAAGCAAATTGCCTTTACATTGATTGTAGTTTGTGTTCTGATCCTGACAAGACTACTGATCCCTGGCTCCTACTGCAAAAACGTGCTATATCCTGGATTTCATTCAATTAACCTGATTTATCATTTCTACCTACTACATTTCCAATCAGCTACTGTCAATAAGCTTGGGGACAATCTTATCTACACTACCAACCTGCTCAATTCAATACTGGACTTTAATTCATTATTGCTTTGTTGCTACCTACTGTTCTCCTACCTAAAATTACGCATCTTACCTGGATTAACAAACATTCCTGATATTTGCATCTAACCTGAAAGACCTGTTACTGCAGTACGACCTCTAAACCAAAAAGGCTGATCAACTAAATGTATAACTTACCTGTATTACTTAATCCTTTATATTTCTGTTTAGTTCTGTTTAGTTTTATCTTGTTTACCTAAACCTATAATTTCACTTATAGGTTTTCTTTCTCTTGTTTTACCTATATTCTCTTATAGGTTTCCTTGTTAACTAATTTCCTGTCTGGGGCATATTGCCTAACTCCTAATTTCTGTTTTCTCTCCATATACTCACCTGTAATTTCACTTATAGGTACTCCTTTTTGCTTCTGTCTATAATTTCATTTATAGGTTTACCTGTTACTTTATATCCTGTCTGGAGCTGATTGTATAAACCCTTTAATTCATAGCCCTCTTCATACTTACCTGTAATTTCTTTTATAGGTTATGAATTCTACTTCTCTCCTATAATTTCATTACTGGGCTTTATTTGCTAACTGACCTGTATTAGACTTGTTTCCCCCCTTTTCCCTCTATTTTTGTATTCTCCTTTTTGCTTTCACTTCCCTTTCAGTGCGGCTATGCTTATTGTTTCAAGTAAAACATGTCTAAGAATTCTAATAAAGAAGAGAAGTTTTTTTATTTTTTGCTTTTTAGTTTTATATATGCAAATAGCAAATATATATATATATTTAAATTTTTATATTCCTTTTGGGTGCAATATTCACATTAAATATGGTCATTAAGTTGGGTCTGTGATATTATTTTTTTCTTTAGTAGATATAAAATATCACTATTTGTTCTGCTCATTAGTGCTTTTAAATACTACAAAGTGGGCGACCCCCAGAGGGCAGTATGCAGATACATCCGATCTTTGCCGAGATGGAACGCATAATCATTTGGAACGTGGAAGCACAGGATGGAATGTACTTCCGGTTCCGGCTACACACAGACGCGCCAGTTTAAACTGGGATGAAGACGTGATGAATACTGACACCTGAAAAGGTATTGCACCCACACCAATGAAATCAAGGATGGATGGAAACACCCATGGATCCACCAATGGACACCGGGATTAGCCCTATTTAAAGGGACTCTTAGATGGGGGGTATTAAAATATGTTTGTTATTAAGGTTGTTTCTGTTATAATTTTACTATTGTTTTGTCCCTGAGGAAGTTCCAATTGGTACGAAACGCATAGGACCTATTGTTCCTCTATTTTATTCAAAGGCTGATGGTGATTGTTCACCATTAACCAAAATAAAGCTGCTGAATTTTTTTAACCTACATCTACTTGAGTCCTGTGTCATATATACTACCTTGGAGTGGAGAGTGGGATAAATAGCCCACCGCCAACATTGCTAAAATGTACTTACATAGTTCTGACGGATGTTGGAGATGCAAGAGATTAAGGGGAGATCCGATGCATATATGGTGGAACTGCCCTTTGCTAAGCTCAATATGGCCTAAAGTTGATTAATTTTTTTCTGAATGGTTAGGACGCAAATTGAATCTTACGCCCAATAGGGCACTTCTACACTTGTCTTTCGAAGGGTTGACTCAAGAAGAGAAAAAAATATTTGTACACTTAATGACAGCAGTAAAATTGAATATAGGAAAAAACTGGAAATCAATGAATGTAATTAATTGGCCTATGTTTTAAAAGCCAGTTTATTTTCCAATGCAGAATGGAAAAGGGTATTACGATATACTCCAGTAAAGATAACACTCGTTATAATTTCTGGAATAAGATTCTTAAGGAAATGGGAGAAGTCAGGTAGTTCGAAGTGCCGATTCGAACCGCTTCGGGAGTTCGAAGTGCCGCTTCACCAACAGTTTATTACAGGGGCCATATTCACAGGACAAAAGGCTGGCAAACAGACCCCCCCAAGAACCAGTGGTGAGGTTATCTTCGCCACAATCAATTTCTCTACTTCTTGTATTGTAAAAGGTTTATTGATCTCCTCTAGCGCCCCCAGTGATGGCCTTGAGAATACTTTATTTCTAAAATATTCAGAGGTTACTATACAACTAGCCCTTACTGGTAAAGAGTATAAAGACTTATAATATCTGCTGAATGCCGAACCTATCTCTTCTGGTGACAAAAATGTCTCGCCATCAAAGGTAATTTTTTAAATCTTTGATTCCACCTGTTACATTTTTTACTTATTTGATAACATTCTATCGGCTTTGTTACCTTTGTAGTATCTTACTGAGTTTAGTGCATTTAAATTACGATTTGATTTCTCAATCAGCTGATTGTTTACTCATGTCACGTTTAAACATTTCATATGAAGGAACACAACTGCAGATTTCTTATAGTTCGAATATTTATTAGGAGTAATTGGTATTGACTTTAATTCCAATATACAGGTACTGTAGCATTAAGTATTAAACGATAAATGAAGTCCACAGTTATATGCACTGTAGCTTTAAGGAGTAAACGGAACTGAAGCAGCAAGAGTCCTTTAGTAGTATTAATTAATTAGATGATAAGAAGTTACAATAGCTGTTCCATAGACTTTAACTGAAGAAAGATAGATGCAGCTAACTGAGACAAGTATGTGTTGAAGTTAGCTGTAACGGTTGGCTTTAACGAAGGACTTTGGAGACAGGAAATAACAGCTTTAGATGCAACGTTTATCAGAGAAGTTTTACTTAGCTTCCGGCTTATAGAACACTGGTTCCCGAGATTCCTCAGAGGCAGATTATCCTGCATGGATAGAGTTCAGCTTTAGCCGTGGATGAGGAGAGGCGAAGGGAACTTGAAGTCTTCTATTCCGGTCCGGTAACAGCAGGTTTTCACAACTAAGTTGCAGCCGGTTCGTGAGTACAGAACGTAGTTCATTAATCCAGCCTCGATCAGCTGGTGCGGTCAGATTAAATAGGGAGACCGGGTCATGAAGGGGTGTGGCTAAGCTCCGTGGAACCAGGAAGTAAGGGGATATTATAGTTAAGGCATGACAGTATCCCCTCCTTAATGAGCAACCTCTGGGTGCTATTGACTTGGTTTAGAAGGGTAGCGTTTGTGAAACTGGGAAACTAATTTGTCAGCATGAACGTCAGAGGAGTTTTCCCATGTATCTTCATCAACTCCATATCCTTTCCATCTGATGAGATATTGTAAGGAGCCACGATGGAACCTTGAATCCAGTATACTTTGAATCTCGTATTCTTCTTCACCCTGGACCAGTATAGGGTCAGGAGAAGTAGTGACATTCCTTTGGAAAGGGTCAGGATGATGAGGCTTCAGCAATGACACATGAAAAACAGGATGTAGCTTTAAAGTAGGTGGAAGTTTCAATTTAACAACATTACGGTTGATAATCGATAGTATTGGAAAAGGACCAAGGAAAAGAGAACTTAACTTCTTTGATGGACGGTTTGTAGAAATGTTCTTTGAGGAAAGCCAGACAAGATCACCGATTTGATAAGAAGGTGAAGGTTGTCGTTTTGTATCAAAAAACTTCTTTTGAGTGGAGGAGGCCAATTCAAGATTGTCATGCAATTTTTTGAATAAAGAGGACATATGAGAGATTTGATTCGAATCGGAGAGATTAGATGAAGAACTTGTCTGAGCAGGAAATGAGGAAGGATGAAATCCATAATTGGATAGAAATGGAGTCATTTTACTGCTGGTATGAAAAGAGTTATTGTATGCGAATTCTGCCATAGGTAACCAAGTTATCCAATCGTCTTGTAAGTGAGAGCAATAACATCGTAGATATTGTTCTAAGCATTGGTTGACTCTTTCAGTTTGTCCATCTGTTTGAGGATGATATGCAGATGATAGTTTACGTTGGATATGAAGAGTGGCACATAAGGCAGTCCAGAATTTGGAGGTAAATTGAGTTCCTCGGTCTGAAATGATTTCGTCTGGCAGTCCGTGAAGTTTAACTATGTTGTCAAGAAATGTTTTCGAAAGTTCAGAGGACGAAGGTAACTTCTTTAAAGGAATGAAATGAGACATTTTCGTGAAACGGTCTACCACCACTAAAATGGTAGTGTGATGATGAGAAGGAGGTAATTCTACCAAGAAATCCATAGAGATGGATTGCCAAGGTCGTTCAGGAATTGGTAAATTCAATAATTGACCAAATGGTTGATGATGGACATGTTTTGATCTTTGGCATACAGAACAAGATTTGACATAAGATTCAATAGTTTGGTCTTGACGAGGCCACCAATAGTATCTTTTGGACAATTCAAGGGTCTTCTTTATACCTGGATGACCTGCCAGAGGAGAATCATGAATAAATTCGAGTACTTTAATTCTGAAGGATGGAGGCACGTAAATCCGGTCTTTGAAATAGTAGAGACCGTTTTTCTTAAATAATTTAATTGATTTAGGAAGTTCGAGAGCATCTTCACTGAGATCTTTAATGTCGTCAATAAGAGAAGATAAGATTCCAATGACTTTAGGTGAAGGAGGTTCAATCTCAGTGTCCTTATGGATCCTGGAAAGGGCATCAGCCTTTTTGTTTCTAGACCCAGGTCTAAAGACGATTTGGAAGTTGAACCGGGAAAAAAAGAGATTCCATCTTACTTGTCGAGCAGACAGTGTTTTATTGGAGTGAAGATATTCGAGATTTTTATGGTCAGTATAAATGATTAAAGAGTTCCGAGCGCCTTCAAGAAGGTGTCTCCAGGTTTCTAAAGCCACTTTGATACTTAGTAATTCTTTTTCTCCTGTAGGATAATTCTTTTCATCAGGAGATAATGATCGTGAGAAGAAGGCGACAGGATGAAGAGGGTCTTGAGGAGTTTTGTGTTGAGAGAGGACAGCTCCAATTGCAAATTCCGAAGCATCCGTTTCAAGGACATAAAGATATGAAGGATTGGGAAGTTGAAGAATAGGAGCTGTTGTAAACTTTCTCTTTAATTCGGTGAAGGCAGTTTGAGCCTTCTCGTTCCAATTGAAGGGATAATTTTTTCTGTTAAGTTGATTGAGTGGGTGAACTATCTCAGAGTAGTTTTTAATAAATTTTCTGTAGAAATTGGCGAATCCTAGAAATCGCTGTAATTCTTTAACTGTAGAGGGAACAGGCCAGTTGATGATACAATCGACTTTTGCATTGTCCATACCTATTGAATGAGGGGAGATGACATAACCTAAGAAGGTAATTTCTTTGACATGGAAAAGACATTTTTCAGGTTTAGCGAATAATTTGTGAGTTCTGAGTCTTGATAACACCCATCTGACATGTTTTCTATGTTCCTCAGGAGTGTTGGAGAATATGAGAATATCATCTAAATAAATGATGACACAGACGTCCAATAGGTCTCTAAAGATATCATTTATGAAGTGTTGAAAAGTTGCAGGGGCGTTGCAAAGGCCAAAAGGCATTACCAGATATTCAAAGAGGCCATACCTTGTTCGGAAAGCAGTCTTCCATTCATCATTAGCCTTTATCCTGACGAGATTATATGCCCCGCGAAGGTCAAGCTTAGTGTAGATGGTAGCAGTTTTCAATCGTTCAACCAGTTCATTGATGAGAGGAAGAGGATAACGATTTTTAACTGTTATTTTATTTAAGGCTCTGTAGTCAATGATAGGACGTATAGTCTGGTCTTTGTTTCTTACAAAAAACATACTTGAGGCAGCAGGTGAACTAGAGGGTCTAATAAACCCTTTCCGTAGATTTTCATCTAGATATTCTTTGAGAATTTGTAATTCAGCCTCAGAGAGAGGGTAGATGTGCCCAAATGGTACTGGGGCACCAGGTATGAGGTCTATAGGACAATCGTAAGCACGATGAGGCGGGAGCGTTTCAGCTTCTTTTTTACTGAAGACATCTGAAAATTCTGAATAACAAGAGGGTATGGTTGGTTCTTTAGAGATTTGAAGAATAGGAATTTGTTGTAAACATGTTTCTTTACAATAATGTGAGTTAAAGGTGATGGAGAAAGGAGACCAAGAAATTTGAGGGTTGTGGTTCCTTAACCAGTTGATCCCTATTATAACGGGATAGAGAGGTGACGGAATAACATCAAATACTAGAAATTCAGTATGTATGTGATTTGTGGTTACCTTTAGAGGGATGGTTTCATGAAGAATCGGTCCCGAGGAGATAAAGGAGCCATCAATCACTTTAACAGGAACAGAGTTAGCTTTTTGAACACAAGGAATTCTATTCTTTGTTACAAAGGTTGAATCGATGAATACTCCATGTGCACCAGAATCGATGAGAGCTTCAGTCACAATTCTCACCTTATCCCACTGTAAGACAAGGGATACAGTTAAGAACGGATTGTTTGATGTTGAAGGGAGTGCACTGAAGATAGCAGAGGTATAAGCTTGTCTACCGGCCTTTGTCCGTTTTAATAAGGGACAATCGGAAACCAGATGATCTTGAGAGGCACAATACATGCATAGGTTTAATTGACGTCTTCGGTTCTTCTCTGCAGGAGTAAGAGGACTTCGTATTACCCCTATTTCCATAGGTTCACTTGGTAAGGAAGTCTTTTCTGGAGCTTTTGAGGGAGTGAAAGGTTTGCGGTCTTTAGAATGTAAAAGGGCCTTTTCTGCCTTTCTTTCTCTTAATCTTCTGTCAATGCTGATTGATAAGTGAATTAGAGCGTTCAAAGTAGTAGGAAGTTCTGTTCTAGATAATTCGTCTTTTACAGCTTCAGATAACCCAAGTCGAAATTGGTTGCGCAATGTGATGTCATTCCATTGCGTTTCTACAGCCCATCTTTTGAATTCAGCAATATAATCTTCAACGGGTCTATTTCTTTGCTGTAGTGTTCTGATTGTTAAATCAGCTGTAGCTTGTTTGTTAGGATCTTCATAGAGAAGAGACATGGCTTCAAAAAATTCATCCAGTGAGCCTAAGATGGGGTCATCATTGTCCAAAAAGGTATGGGCCCAGAACATAGGTTCACCTCTTAGAAAGGAAATAACTGAAAAAACCTTAGATCTTTCTGTGGGATAAGCTCTAGGTTTTAAAGCAATCAATAGTTTGCAGGAATAAAAAAACTCCTTATATTTGGAACGATCACCATAGAATTTTTCAGGGTTACATACAGCAGGATCGCTAGCCGAGTGCAGAGTAGTATGGGGAGTATGAGTTTGTAAATCTCTGACATAGGTGAAAAGTCTTTCGTGAGTAACTTGCAGTTCTTGCATACCTTGGACTAGTGTATCAACTCTTTGATGCAGCGTAGCTATAGTAGAATCGAAATCTGCTGGATCCATTACAATGGCTGGATTAATCTGTCACGTTTAAACATTTCATATGAAGGAACACAACTGCAGATTTCTTATAGTTCGAATATTTATTAGGAGTAATTGGTATTGACTTTAATTCCAATATACAGGTACTGTAGCATTAAGTATTAAACGATAAATGAAGTCCACAGTTATATGCACTGTAGCTTTAAGGAGTAAACGGAACTGAAGCAGCAAGAGTCCTTTAGTAGTATTAATTAATTAGATGATAAGAAGTTACAATAGCTGTTCCATAGACTTTAACTGAAGAAAGATAGATGCAGCTAACTGAGACAAGTATGTGTTGAAGTTAGCTGTAACGGTTGGCTTTAACGAAGGACTTTGGAGACAGGAAATAACAGCTTTAGATGCAACGTTTATCAGAGAAGTTTTACTTAGCTTCCGGCTTATAGAACACTGGTTCCCGAGATTCCTCAGAGGCAGATTATCCTGCATGGATAGAGTTCAGCTTTAGCCGTGGATGAGGAGAGGCGAAGGGAACTTGAAGTCTTCTATTCCGGTCCGGTAACAGCAGGTTTTCACAACTAAGTTGCAGCCGGTTCGTGAGTACAGAACGTAGTTCATTAATCCAGCCTCGATCAGCTGGTGCGGTCAGATTAAATAGGGAGACCGGGTCATGAAGGGGTGTGGCTAAGCTCCGTGGAACCAGGAAGTAAGGGGATATTATAGTTAAGGCATGACAACTCATTTCTCAAGCTCAGCAATTTTATTAGATGTACCTTTTGAGCGCCTTTGTTTATTTTCCCTCTTCAGATTAAATAATTGGACATAAAGGTCAGAAATATTAATTTCTGCCCGTTTTTTTGCTTGAGATCCCAATTTTATTAGATAACCTCGCACTACACTCTTATATGCTGTCCAAATCATAGAATAAGAGATTTCTGGAGACAAATTTTCTTTGAAATAAAATTCTGTCATTGTTTTTATGTAATCCCTATTTTCTTGAGATTTTAATAAAATATTATTTAACCTCCAATCTCTTTTTACCCTGAATAATTTGTCTTTTAGATCTAAAACAACTGCATTATGATCATTCCAGGTCAGTTCTTGAATCCTTGCGTTCTTAACTTGATTTATAGCCCCTAGGTCTCCTATAGACAGGTCTGTTCTTGAATAGGAATAATGTGTTTTAGAGAAGCATGTAAAATCTCTTTCCTCTACATGATATAATCTCCATATGTTGTATAGTGAGCTTCTTTCTAATATCTCACAGAATTTTTTTGCTTGCCTTATCACATTCCCATCTATGTTCTTATTAAATTAAATCTTTTTATCCAACTTGGATCACTACCTCTCTTGCAACCAATATTGCTACCCCTCTTTTTTTTTTTATTAGGAAGCGAAGAAATGAAAACTGTCTGATAGCTATCAGATTTTACATTTAATTTATTGATTATCCTCTAATGTGTCTCTTGTACACAACAAAAGTCATTTCTTTCCTTGTATAAAATTTGGGATAGTATGGACCTTTTTTGTGGAGAATTTAAACCTTGTGCGTTAATCGTATGTAACCTAACCATATTTGATTACGTTATATTTTTAACACCTCCTCTAACACCAAGTCCTTTACAGAAATACATCACATTTACAAGAACACAACAAATTACATTCACATCGACTAACATAAACATCCAACCTACTTACCCCATATAGTAGTTGGGATTCCATGCCTTAAAATTATTCCCCTCAGGCTCAGCATTGAAATAATGAGCCATAACTAGTATGGCTCAAAGAGCCTATTCAGTGAGGAAACCATTGATTTCTATTTAAGGAAAGCCCGAGATCTGGGAGCGAAGGAGAAAAATAAATTAAAAAAATCAATGAAGTTCTATGGTATCCAATTCAAATCATTAATATAAACCTCTCTCCTCTGTTATCTATTTCTTTAAGTGCCATATTTCACTCTGTGCTTATCACAAACCATTTCCATTGTATCACACTTTGTACTTACCAAAAATTACTAATAAAAAAAATATATAATAAAAATTAATTCCAAAATTATAGATTCTGTGATATCTACATAAATGATTAATATAAACCTTTCTTCATCTGTGTTCTGTATACTCTTCCTTTATCTGTTTCTAGATTTCACTTAATTATTTCTTATTGTCTAATATTTATTAAAGTACCATATTTCACTCTGTGCTTGTCAGAAACCCTTTCCATCATATTTCACCTTGTACGAGACAATATTATTAATGAGGAATAAAAAGGAGAATAACTTATGTCTCTCAGACCAATTCTCCTGCAACCATAATATTTTTTTCTCTTAGCCATATCTTCATTTTTTCTGGCGATTGAAATTGTGTCCATCTTGAATCATACCAAACTAGGATTTGAGAGGAGAATCCCCACTTGTATCTTATGTCCTTTTCCCTAAGTCTTAATGTGTGGGTAGCAAAAGAACATCTCTTTATTCTGGTATAATGTGACAAGTCCAGAAAAAGCTTAATGTTTTCATACGGTGGTGATGGTGCATTTTCTTTTCTGGCTTTTAAAATAGATTCTCCTTAATTTGATATGAAGAGCAGCATACAAGCACATCCCTTGGAATATTATCTGGCAATAGTGGTGCCTTAAATGTCATGTGCCATCATTGGAAGTACTGGTGACAGCCTTCTTTCTCGATTCCCAAGTTTAAAATAAATTCTTCCAGAAATTTCCCAAAATTCACATTGGCGACAGATTCTGGAATAGTCTTATATTCGAGCGTGTGGATCGGTCTTCCAAGTCTGCTATCTTGTTTTGCAGATCTAATATTTTATTCTCATTTTGAATATTCCTCTCTTGTTGAGACAAGATCATAAAATCTAGATTTTCTATTTTTTCTTCATTGTCTTTTACTTTTTTCGTAAGGGTAATTAACTCAGATTTTATTTCCTTGATATTCAATTCAATTTCTGTTTTAATTTTATCAAATTGTTGGTCCAAAGCCTCGGTTAATAATTCTAAAGTAATTGAATTATGTATTGGGCTCGCTGAGCATTCTCTATGGCTCTCTTCATCTTCTGATTGTTTATTGGATGATTGATCTTGCAAAATGTACCGTATTTATCGGCGTATAACACGCACCGGCGTATAACACGCACCTCATTTTTAGAAAGAAATTCCAGGAAATTTCCCCCCTCCCATAGTATTCCCCCCCCTCATCCCATAGTATTCCCCCCTCATCCCATAGTGTTCCCCCCTCATCCCATAGTGTCCCCCCCCCTTTCCATAGTATTCTCCCCCCCATAGTATTCCCCCCTCCCATAGTATTCTCCCCCCCCTACCCTCCCATAGTATTCTCCCCCCCTCCCCTCCCATAGTATTCTCCCCCCCTCCCCTCCCATAGTATTCTCCCCCCCTCCCCTCCCATAGTATTCTCCCCCCCTCCCCTCCCATAGTATTCTCCCCCCTCCCCTCCCATAGTATTTCCCCCCCTCCCCTCCCATAGTGTACTTTCCCCCCTCCCCTCCCATAGTGTACTTTCCCCCCTCCCCTCCCATAGTGTACTTTCCCCCCCTCCCCTCCCATAATGTACTTCCCCCCCCTCCCCTCCCATAGTGTACTTCCCCCCCTCCCCTCCCATAGTGTACTTTCCTCCCCCTCCCCTCCCATAGTGTACTTTCCTCCCCCTCCCCTCCCATAGTGTACTTTCCTCCCCCTCCCCTCCCATAGTGTACTTTCCTCCCCCTCCCCTCCCATAGTGTACTTTCCTCCCCCTCCCCTCCCATAGTGTACTTCCCCCCCTCCCCTCCCATAGTGTACTTTCCTCCCCCTCCCCTCCCATAGTGTACTTTCCTCCCCCTCCCCTCCCATAGTGTACTTTCCTCCCCCTCCCCTCCCCTCCCATAGTGTACTTTCCTCCCCCTCCCCTCCCCTTCTCTCCCATAGTGTACTTTCTTCCCCTCCCATAATTACTTACCTGTCCTGAAGCGTGGGCCGGCTTCACAGCGCGCACCGCGGTACAGGAACTTTAATTTAAGGTTCCGGTTTCCTGCGGGACTGAAAGGAAGTGTGCACACTATTGTGCACACTTCCTTTCAGTCCCGCCGGAAACCGGAACCTGAAATTAAAGTTCCTGTACCGCGGTGCGCGCTGTGAAGCCGGCCCACGCTTCAGGACAGGTAAGTAATTATGGGATATCGGCGTATAACACGCACCCACGATTTTCCCCCTATTTTCAGGGGAAAAAAGTGCGTGTTATACGCCGATAAATACGGTATTTTTCTCCTTCTCCTTTGAGTAATTGAGGTGAGAAGAAAGAAAGATGTTTCTTGACCTTTTGTATCCTTTTCCGTTCTGTCCCTTTTAGTCAGTTGTTTAGTTTCTTGGCCCTTTCTAGCAGCCATTTTCTTAAATTTCTCTCTTACCTAAAACAAACTTTCACTCTAAGTTTCCAAAGTTTCAAATTTTCCATCCGCTTCTGAGATTGCAACAGATATTGCCTTTGTATCTTTTATTTCTTAATCTCTGTGTAGGAGGGAGACACCAAGAAGTGAGAGAAGGAAGAGAGAGAAAAAAAAAATGAAAAAACACACAAAAAAAAAGAAAAAACAGACCTTAATAAGCCGGTCTTCTTTCTCTTTCTCTGCTTTGAGATTAAATTATTTACTCTGCAACATCTTGTTGTTTATTTATTTGAAAGACCTGGTTTTGGAAGGTAAATCCTTAGTAATTTAGCTGCTAATTATCTATTTTCTTTTCCTTCCCTTCTTTAGCTCCTTCTCTTTTCTCTTTTGTATTTCTTCTGTATATTATCTCAGAGTTATTTTTTTTCCCTCTCCCCGCAGCGTTTTAATACCCAGCTTGTGTACCATTTGGAGAGGGGGAAACAGAGTCGGCAAATTCAATATGTCACAGTCAGTTATAATATAATATAAAAATATCGACTTATCTGGACTGCCTTGTCCTTTTGCTCTTTGCTTTCAGTGTCTCCTCTCTCATTCCTTTGACTTTAGCTTCCTTGTGTTCAATCAGTGGCCATAGATCTTGCTGTCTTCTGCCCGCAATCCACACACCCTCTTCCCAGTGTCACTTGTGAAGAAAAAAAACGGTGGAACTGATGCCAAACCTCCCTCTTCATCAAAGTACCCGGATATCTCTCGGGATATCTTTTTTTCCGTCAGCTTCTATGGAGGGTACCACCAAAGCCGCGGAGGTATTCCCAGGCTCCCTCACTTTTTCGGCTCCTTAAAGCCGCGTGGCATGTTACGTCATCGCTCCACCCCCAATCAGGAGTGATAAAGAACCTAAAGTTAACCACAGTTTAAGTCTCATATGTGACCAGATCCGAACCATGACACTAAAATCTTTTTAATGTCTTGTATGCCTTTCTGATGTGGGATTTAATGACTTAATATTCACTGTAGCTAATATATAAATCTGATTTCCATTGGATAGATAGTTTTGTAAACTTCAAAGCTTGAGCAAGTAATGCAGCTCTGTAAAATTGAACAGTATCAGGAACACCCAAGTCCCCTTGGACAAAGTCAGTGGACAGTCTGGCTCTTTTTCCTGCCAATAGGCCACATCTGAGGTTAATGAAATCACTAAGTGGTAAATTAATTGGATGAGCTCAAAACAAGTATATCTTTGGGAGTATCATCATTTTAAGAGAATAGACACATTTTATAAGATAAATACTGTAACGTTTCCATTTCTTCATAAGAGAATCTAAGTGGAAAAACCTTTGAGGGAAGTTTGAGGTATAAGAGTCTGTTTCTATCTAGTAATGACCACTCCCAAGTGTTTCCATTCTTCTTCTTCTTCTTCTTCTTATTATTATTATTATTTATAAAGCGCCAACAAATTCCGCTTTGCTGTACAATGGGTGGACAAATAGAAATTTATTTGTAACTAGATGAGTTGGACACAGGGACAAAGGGAATTAAAGGCCCTGCTTAAATGGGCTTACAGCTACAATCAAAGTTAAGTCCCCTTGTCAAATGGTTTAACCCCAAATTCTGGAAAAGTGATTAGCTGAGAGCAGTCAGCAGACACTCTCATCCAATCAGTGGCTATCCATTCATAAAAACATCTTGAAAAGGTATTTATGATTTCCTATGATTGAGAACCAGAATGGCCTAAAACACGTTAGGAGTTTGGTTAAAGGACCACTATAGTGCCAGGAAAACATACTAGTTTTCCTGGCACTATAGTGCCCTTAGGAGGCCCCCACCCTCAGGGTCCCCCTCCCACCGGACTGAAGGGGGAGGAAGGGGTTAATCCCTTACCTTTTTTCCAGCGCCGGGCTCCCTTGGCACTGGGCACTCTCCTCCCTCTTCTGCCGTCATTGGCTGAATGCGCATGCGCGGCAAGAGCCACGCGCGCATTCAGCCAGTCCATAGGAAAGCATTCTCAATGCTTTCCTATGGACGCTGGCGTCTTCTCACTGTGAAAATCACAGTGAGAAGCGTGGAAGCGCCTCTAGCGGCTGTCAATGAGACAGCTACTAGAGGCTGGATTAACCCTAAAGTAAAAATAGCAGTTTCTCTGAAACTGCTATGTTTACAGCAGAAAGGGTTAATCCAAGGTGGACCTGGTACCCAGACCACTTCATTAAGCTGAAGTGGTCTGGGTGCATATAGTGGTCCTTTAATTTGAATTTACTTCCCCTTGTGGTGCCTTCAATAAACCTTTTCCATCTCATACTTAGTGAGCACTTGTTAGGCGTTTTTCGTACAGGCGCTTTTTCACATTTTGCATAAAGGACTTTGAGTTTCTTCACTGGGTGCCACTTGTGGAGATTTTTTCTATTTATATACACAGTTTTGCCCATTTTGACACAGTGCAAATTTAGATTTTTTTTTTTGTATGCCTTGTTCCCATTTTTCCTGTTTAGATGAATTTGAGTTTACGTTGCCCCAGACTGACAGATGCACTGTATACAACACTCAAAGTAAGTGCTGCTTACATCCTTTTAAATAGGCATTTAAATTCCAATTGCTTCATTGTAGTGTGAGCAGGGTTAAATACCTGCTAACACCAAGGAGACCCAGGTATCAATCAATCAATCAATCAATCAATCAATCAATCTATACCTGAGCCTCACCTCTGTAAGATGAGACCACATTTAGACTGACAAATGTGCTATATATATATCACTCAAAGTGAGCTCTTCATACAGCCCTTTAAATTCCTTGAGAGAAATACGGCTGTGTGTGATTAAGAACAAAATGGCTGAGCAATCTCGCTCAGCCACAGTGATTTTGGGCTTGCAGTTACTAAAGGGATATCCAACACCAATCACAGTGTAACCATGCCTTAGTTTCAGAATTATAGGAACATCCCTGGGTCCATTAGAGTTATGTTATGTTAGGGTTTCCTTAGGGGCAGGGAAAGGTTTAGTTTTATGGTAGGGTTAGGGTAGTTATAGGATTAGGATTATAATTTGTGTAGGATTAGTGGTAGGGTAAGGTATTGATAAATGCTGGATTAGAGTTAATGCTGTTTTAGAATTATGGATAGTGTAGGGTTAAAGTTACCGCAGGTATACAGTTAGCTAGAGTAAGCATAGGGTTATGGGTAGGGCTGGTAGAGCATTGGGGGGTTGGTATTGGATTAGCTTTGACTACAAAAATGTAATTTAACAATTAGGACTATTATGTGAATCTATTTATAGCTCCTTTTATTTTGTTGTACTGAATATGTAAAAATTATCATAAGCAAAAATGTAAAAGAATTGTTTTTTTTTTTCTATTTTTTTTCCAGGTTTTAAAAATGTATTCACGCTTAAAAGGACAGCTTAAAAAGACTGAAGGGACATGCTTTAGAAACTAGAAAACCAGAGCAACTACATTAAGCTGTAGTTGTTATGGTCTCTACAGCGTGTGCCTAACAGGCTTTTTAATGTAAATACTGCATTTTCAGATAAAAGGTAGTGTTTACTTTACTGCTTAGTAACACCTCTAGTGGTTTTCACACTCTGCATGGAGACGCTGATTAAATGCATCTCTATGATGGGCACAGCGCTGTGTTTTGCTACTCATGGGCAATATCTTCCCAATGCTTTCCTGGGAGAAAGCATTGGATTGGCTGAGAGGTGGAGACAGCTTCAACGAGACCGTGTGGTGCTCAAAATAATGTGCGCAAAATCACTTTTTTAATGGGGGGCAAGAGGACTAGACCCTAAACAGGGATTTTAGGAATATAGTGTAAGGAATACATGTTTGCATTCCTGACACTATTGTGTTCCTTATAGTTCTGTTAGGTATACATATAAGATATTAAAGTCTTTTCTGCCCTTTAAAAAGCAATATATTTGTATAGGTGCACTTAAAAAGAAACTCTTAAATTATGGTGGAATAATTCTAGATTTTGTTTTGGTTCAGAACTTGGACAATTGCCTCTATCTTCCAGGGGTTAATACAGTTGCCTTCCTCTGTTTCACATGGCATCGTGATATTTTCTCCCAAAGGACACACTGTTAGCTAACCAGTCACCAATGTTTTCACCTGTAGTTCATGTTTAATTCATAGAATGCTCAGTTATTTCTGTCCAAGTTTATCCTTGAATTGACTCATTCACATCAAGAGCACTCTCACATAATGTTTGGCATGCTCTTTTTGTCATCTCCTTTTCTATTACTGAATTGTGATGGGACATCTTTTCCACCTCATCTTCTCAATTGGAAATAGAGGGACATTCTTCGTGATACCTCTTGAATACAGTGTACATTTATTTAAGATATTTATGCAATCCTACTGACATTATCTGTTTGTCTGTGCATGCATCTGTCTAGTGAACTAATATTCTGACCTATATATTATGGATTACTATATTTCTAAAATAGAAATAACTATATATAAGTAGTGATGTCGCAAACATAAAATATTCCGTTCGCGAATGGCGAACGCGAACTTCCGCAAATGTTTGCGAACGGGCGAACCGGGCGAACCGCCATAGACTTCAATTAGGACTATTAAATTGTATGCTGTCTAGGAGGTGGGAGAGTCTGGGAGGGAGGGTCTGCTGCTGATTGGCTGGAATGTGTCTGCTGACTGTGAGGTACAGGGTCAAAGTTTACTTAATGATGACGAATAGGGGGCGGACCGAACATCGCATGTGTTCGCCATCTGTGGCAAACGCGAACAAGCTATGTTCGCCAGGAACTATTCGCCAGCGAACCGTTCGGGACATCACTATATATAAGCTATAGATGATAACAAATACGTCAATAAAATGCTCATACAACAAAGAAATATTATAAAATATTGTAAACAATATAACATAATGGTTTATATGGTTTAATTTATATGAATCACAGATTATAGAATGGAAAAAACACTATACTGTAGATATGGAATGTCACCTGTCATTACAACACCTTGAAAATTTCAGTTAGGTTTATGGTGCATTGGAAATATTTACTCATGCACAGTACATCTGTGTTTGACTTCCATATTCTGCAGAGGGATGTACTGTGCATAGAAATGAGGAAGACCTGCGGGAGAGACACATTATTAGGTATGTTGCTATTATTATTGTAATTAATGACATGAAACATGTTAATGCATTATGTATACAATTAAAAAAAGGTACAATGAAATAATTGTATGAGTTTTCTTGTACTGGGTGGATTATTAAAGAATATGATTTTGCCAAACCGCAAAAGAGGAAAAGGAAAATCAAACAAAATAAGCAAAAAGGGATTGATATCTGTAGGGATATAATAAAGAAATAACTTTATCAGCTGAAAAGCAATAATTAATCAAAGTAAAGAAAATAAAGCAAGTCTTAACTAAAGCTAATATGAATCTATGCAAGGAATCTAATTGTATTTTCATGAAAATCATTATAGTTTCTATCTTGAACATGATGTAGTTAAAAATGGAAACTGAAAAATGATAGAGAATGTAATACATACTGAAATAACATATCAATGTCTCATTTTGGCAAATATGTTATACAAATACAGTTATAGGTTGACCAAGTCTTTCCTGTGGTAGGGAATGAGAATAATTTTTTTTAGATGGTTTCATCTCTGTGCTAAAAAGGTTTAAGCTCCCCTCTTCATGTCATGACTCAAAAGTACCTCTTAAATGACATAAAACAAAAAACAAGAAGCATCCTTTGATTTTTCCGCATAATATAAATTGGTAGTTGCTTTGCATTGGTCTTGGCAATTCTGTTATTATGATATCCTGGCAATAACAGCAATAGCACTTGATCAATACTAGACTTGTACATGGCAGTATTGTTTTATCCTGCAATTCATTTTTCCTGAAGTTGAAATTTTGTTCAGGACCTCCAACACTTGTTCATGTGATGATTCAGCTCTGCCACACATCATTCAGGAAAAGTTATAGGGAAAACATTTGGGTATACAAAATAAATGCACCAGTTTATGTGCTATATTATTGAATAGATGCCATTTTTGCTATGCCTGTTGTGAGTTATCAACTTGTGATAATTCCAATAATTTATCTCTATTAAACAAAAGGAAAATAACTTTTATAAGTTTTATATTGATGATTAATTGTTTCCTTTTTGAAATATATAGTAATGAATAATAGGGAGCACTGTAGGCACTCAGACCACTTCAGCTCATTTAAGTGGTCTGGCTGCAATGTCCCATGTCCCTTAACCCTACAAACTGCAATAATTACCTCTGAGGGTTAACTCCTCCTCTAGTGGCTGTCTATCAGAGAGCCACTAGAGGGACTTCAGGAATCCAAATGGACCTTTGGTCTGTTATTTGATGCCGGACATCATCACGCTCTGAATGAGGACCTCCAGCGTCAGATTTTCCCCATAGGAAAGCATTGAATAATGCTTTCCTATGGGGAAATCCTAATGCGAGCGCGGCATTAGGTCTACCTCGCCAACGAGGAACATGGACTGAGTCTGACCAGGTGCCGAGGGACATCGGTGCTGGATTCAGGAAGTGACATCTGTTTTTTTTTCCTGGCACTATAGAATCCCTTTAAGTTGAAAATAAATCAGAGAGCAATTGATGACCCACTCATAACTTCCACCCTGAGAACAACGAAACTTTCCCACTCAATTAGTCAGCTTTAAAAAAATAATAAAAAAAATGTAATGTAAAACAGTGCCATAGTTACAGCAGAGTTTTTTTTTTTTTTTTTTTTTTTTTTTTAAAAAGGGTATTTTTCTAAATAATTAAAGTGTAGAACAGGTGAGTGGATCATCAATTGCCCACTCACCTTTTCCTTTTTAGACTTTGAAAAATCCTCTCTTTTAAAATTAAGTTACTCCTACTGCTGCTCCTTATTTTTAAACATGCCAATAATATTGTCTTGGTGAGCACTTGTTTGCCATTTTTGAATGGATACTTTTTCTCTTTGTGCAACTAAAATTGGCCCCAGCTGACAAAGGGACCCCCAGGTCTCGATAGATACCTGGTTCTCCTAGTGTGAACCTGGATTTAACTCACACTGCATTGCAGGCAAAGACGATTTAAATACCAATTTAAATGGCTGTATACAACATTACCAGGATTTTTGCAGTTTTATTTTACAATTTTATGAATGTATCATCAAGAGCCTACTAGTAACTTAACATTTTGTTCTATAAAGCGTTTCTGCTAGGTCTTATTAGTATGATTGCTGCCCTTAAGTTTGTGCGCAAAAGACTGTATGTTGCATAGGGCTCTTAATATATGTGAATTAGCCTCCATCTTGCTCTATGAAATATACAAAAAATATTGTTAGACTTCTGCCCAGTAGAAAAATATGTTTTGGCATTATTATTTTATTTAAAGAAAACAAAAAAAGGTATTCTGTCCAACCGAATTAAATTGATGCGGCAGTTCGGCTCTTCTGAATATTGTCCATGCAAACAATTTGGTAAAACCTATTCAGACAAAGCACAAGGGCAAGAAAAATTAGCTTATCAATGTACTGCAAAATATAGACTTAATATTTATATATGTGAAGTATATTTTTTCACATATTTTTAATGAAAAAAAACACAAGTAGCGATTTGTTTGGCTAACCTGTTTCTGCTAATTATGTGTATATTTTCCACCCTTGTTTTTGTCTCAGTGTTTTATCAGCAGGGTGTTGCGCTTTAGTTTTAGGAGAGGCTTCTAGACCAGTTCAAAGTGATCTTCCTGCTACTCCCTTAAGTGTCCCCTAAAATGTAAAGTCCTTTGTCATTGTCTGCCATTGCTATTTTAACATTGCTCTCTATTTATTAATAGATCAATCAATAAATGAGTTGTCCTTTCACCAAGACTAGTATTTAGTATTTGGGTATACAGTTGGGACAACTATATATCACTCTATCAAGTGGTTGACTGATGGTTGTGAGGTACCATTGTCGGAACTCTAAATATTTGGCACGTAGTGCTGAGATGCCAGGTTGGTGTGGTAGCTCCTGCAGGATCCTGGTGGTATAGATAAGGAATGTACAAAGTAGCAGGTCCAGCTCCAGTTCCAGAGTAGCAGGTCCAGTTCTGACTCAGAAGTTAGGGCCAGGCACCCTGATCATTTTTACACGATTTACTATTAATAGATGATGCATACTTTGAAGAAAAAAAAGATTTAATTAAGTAATCACAGCAGCTAATTATCGTGTAGAGTGGGAAATATACTAAAATGCATGTTGTGAGAGAAGAGAAAGTCTAAGTATAAGTAAGATAAATTATACTGTGGTGTCTTGTCAAAAACAAGCATGTGAACAACCTGTGTTTAGTGTGTCAACAAAAAGCATCAATCTTAACTTCTTCTTTCAGTCCCAACATTCTGTTTTACTCGCCTGCACACCTCATTATGCATGTGACATTCTTAAAGGAGAGTTGGGAACTGGTAATTACACAAATTAGGTTAGTGGGAGACTGAAGTGAACGATCACTGTAGTCATTATTATTAAAGTGTCATCCCAAGGTGGATTTGACAGCTCCTTTTTACTTATGTTATCTATATAAGAAATAAAAAAATAAACTCAATCTGAATGTCTCTCCACAAGACATGAATGTTCTCTCCAAGAAGCCATTAGGATGCTATGAAACCATATAGCTAGAATGAGGTGGTGGAAATAGTTGAACCAGTGAGTGATTTTCCATACGATTGAATGGGAAGGCAATGTAGATGAAGGAAATTGATGTCAAACACATAACTAATAAAAATAGCAACAGCATTTTAACCACGTGTGCAGTGCAAACACAAAGCTTTCCATGGGTCTTAATGGAAGACTGTGCAGCTGTACCTGCTCATGGCATAATCCTTGTTACTTATAGTCAACTTGCTGCGGAAATAAAAATTGATATGAGAGAAAGTTGGCAAAAGTTTTTTTTTTTCCTGCCAAACTTATTTTGTTTTATTCTTTTTCTAAAAATATCTCCATGCCTATCAAGCAAAGTAAGTAAAATTATCCATCTCCTCAACAAGTGAAAAATATGTCTAGGTGTTTGATTGATGTGCTCCTTTAATTGTAAACATCACTATATATATATATATAGCATTGTTAAACACATATCTGCATACCAGCCAAGCCATTAGACTTGCTTTTACCACAGAAATCTCCCTTGAACAGTTCTCTCACTACTGCAAGGGATTCTGGGTTGGCATATGCAAATGAGCTCAACAAAGAACCACATTTTTGCCTCAATTTTTCCACTTTGTAAATTAATTCCTTGAAGTATGTGTCTGCCGTATACAAAAGCTTTGAAACAATTCAGGAAGAGGTACAAAGTCAGTGAACCACTCAAGGACAGTTGTTTCGTTGTTAATTCAATACTGGCTTTCTATGAGGTTTTGCATAACTTGTGAAGCACATACCAAAAGAGTTGTGCTTCACTCTTTTAGTGTATATATATTATTATTATTATTATTATTATTATATTATTTATATAGCGCCATCAGATTCCGTAGCGCTGTAATATATATATATGTATATGCACTGCTCAAAAAAATAAAGGGAACACAAAAATAACACATCCTAGATCTGAATGAATTAAATATTCTTCTGAAATACTTTGTGTGATTTTGTTGTCAGCACATTCAACTATGTAAAGAACAAACATTTAAAAATGGAAATCACATTTTTCAACCCATAGAGGTCTGGATTTGGAGTCACACTCAAAATTAAAGTGGAAAAACACACTACAGGCTGATCCAACTTTGATGTAATGTCCTTAACCCCTTAAGGACCAAACTTCTGGAATAAAAGGGAATCATGACATGTCAGACATGTCATGTGTCCTTAAGGGGTTAAAACAAGTCAAAATTAGGCTCAGTAGTGTGTGTGGCCTCCACGTACCTGTATGACCTCCCTACAATGCCTGTGCATTCTCCTGATGAGGTGGTGGATGGTCTCCTGAGGGATCTCCTCCCAGCTATGCCCCCAGCTATGCAAATTTATTTATGGCAGACTGGGAATCCACAACTATTTATGATGCAAACATGCTGAGGGCAAACCTAGTCACATATTTTAGATACATCGATGACCTCTTTTTCATCTGGGATGGACCTGAAGATAGCCTAATCTCTTTTATCAACAAGCTTAACACCAATGATAGAGGTATAATTTTAACACATGAATTCAGTAGGAAACAAATCAATTTCCTAGATTTTAATATATTTATAAAAAATGAAAAAATACAAACTAAAACTTTTTTAAAAAAAAGTCTGTGTAAATACGGCTATCGATAGAACTAGTTGCCACTACAAACCTTGGCTTGCCAGTGCCCCCAAAAGCCAGTTTTTATGCTTACATAGAAATTGCACCGAATTAGAAGATTTAAAAAAATAAATGTATCGAAAAAAATTACTCAGAGACAGATCTAATAGAAAGTATTAATAAGACTAAGCAAGAAAACAGGGATGAGCTTCTAACCTACAAGATAAAAGCAAACAATGAATCCACACCTCTCTCTATCATTTTTAACTATAACAAAAAAAGTGGCGAAATTAAAAGAATTATTAAAAAACATTGGAATATTTTAAAACATGACGACAAACTCAGCCAAATCATTTCCGAAAAGCCTAATATAGTTTTTAGAGGAGCACCCAATTTTAGATCCATCTTAACCACTAATTTTACTAAAACAATCCTACCCAAAAACACATCTTTTTTTCCCCAAGTCAAAGGTTTCCATAAATGCAAATCATTGTATGTAGAACTACCGATCCCAGAATACCGTCCAAGATAACACAATTTACCTCAAATAGGACTAAAATGACCCATTATATTAGAGAATTTATAAGCTGCAATACGAAAAATGTTATCTATCTGCTTAAATCGCCCATGTGGCTTCCAGTATGTTGGAATGACCACAAGGTGCTTGAAAACTAGATTAAGCGAACATTGCAGAAACATTAAAAATGGATACTTAAACCATTCTGTATCCAAACATTTTATTAAATCACAATAAAAATCCAAAAATGCTTGGAAATGTCCTAGGAAAAGTAGAAATGGAATGGGTCTACACGCTGCAGACCCTCACACCCCATGGTTTAAATGCAGACTTTGATCTGCAAAAAATTTTATAATCATCTTCATTGCCATATTTTATTTTTTATTATTTTTTTTTTATTTTGTATTATTATACTGTTTTTATGGAATTCCTTTATCTTCTTTTAATTATATAATGAAATGTTACCCCCATATTAAGGACACTCTTTTTACCTCTCTCTTATATAAGTTCTGTACAATTTTTATTCTTCTATATATGATGCTTTTATGTATACTCCCAAGTGATATGTTTACATGTATTTTGTTACTTCAATATATGCATGATTTGATTTTCTTCATTCTTGGTTAGGGTAGTGGGTTTTCCACTTTACCCCTGTAAATATGTGGTTTCCGACGGCATGAATAAACAGTGCCGCCTTCGGTTTCAGAGCGGCATATTTTACACTGCCGCCTCCCTCCCAGCCCCTCCCCTTGTATTTGTAGTCTTATCGATTACTGGTGCGAGCAAGCTGCTCGTTACACTTCCCAATCCCGCCCCCCTTCTGCCGGCTAACGTCGACCGGCGAAACTACATTACCCATGGAGCTTAGCTCCAAATAATGCCGGTCACGTGACGCAATCCTTCTTACTAATATTCCAGTACACAGACCTCGTTTTTAATATATAACTACACTATCTAGTTCATATTTGCTTAATCTATCTAGCTATATGTGCTATTGTTTGTTTTATACATGTCTTTTAATAATCTGTCTCTACTGGCTGATCCAAGTTTTGGCGCCAATTTTAAATTTACATATCCTTATATATACTCTCCATGCCAGGAATATTGTCATCTACCATTTTGATAAAGCCTTAAAGGTGAAACGCGTTAATGGTTTTAATTGTGCATTTTAAACAATAAAATTATTTTGGTTATGCCCTTACAAGGACCAATTCTCATTTTATCAGATTTTATATGCACTTTTTTATAATTTTTATAATTTCTCTTCCTGGCACCTTTTGTATCCTGACTCAAGAAATCATGTTGCTGTATTGATAGAGCAGTACTTCCTGCTCTGCTCTTGTGAGTATATTTTATATATATTTTATTTCTTTATTCCTATATACTGAGAGCACTATTGATGTCTTTTACTTTTATTTTGGAGCACTGATTCTACCAAGCCTGAGTGACAGACGTACCTCTCCTATGTATCCTCTAGCGGGGATTATACCGCTACACGCCCATCATCCCAGAGCTGGTTAAAGCTCTCACAAATGTGAGTGTATTACTTTCCTTTTATCTATTTTACTATTGGATTTTACAATATTACGCTATCGGCTGCTTGTCGTACTCTCCTTTTTTTGTCTCCACATATACGGGAATTTTATCAATCCGGACGAATCATACCTTACTCAACGTATTAGTGAGACTTTTTTTTTTTTTAGACTTTTTTACCTCGATTACATTTCATTATCTGGACTAATTCACTTTGATTCTGTTCACTTATTATGTATTTTATTTTGATTCTGTTGTTTTAAGTGAGATTTTCCCTCACTGTCAACTATTTATATATAGGTTTATCTGTTGGTGTTTTATCCTTTTAGACCATTTTTGTTTGGTCTTTACTACTTTTAGTCTACTAATATAGGCCTTTTAGCGTAGCCCTTACCCCCATCTTATCTTCTCCCAGACCTAGACTAAAGCATCTGCCAACTCCTGGACAGTCTGTGGTGCAACGTGACATTGGTGGATGGAGTGAGACATGATGTCCCAGATGTGCTCAATTGGATTCAAGTCTGGGGAACAGGCGGGCCAGTCCATAGCATCAATGCCTTCGTCTTGCAGGAACTGCTGACACACTCCAGCCACATGAGGTCTAGCATTGTCTTGCATTAGGAGGAACCCTGGGCCAACTGTACCAGCATATGGTCTCACAAGGGGTCTGAGGATCTCATCTCAGTACCTATTGGCAGTCAGGCTACCTCGGGCGAGCACATGGAGAGCTGTGCAGCTCCCCAAAGAAATGCCGCCCCACACCATTACTGACCCACTGCCAAACCGGTCATGCTGGAGGATGTTGCAGGCAGCAGAACATTCTCAACGGCGTCTCTAGACTCTGTCACGTCTGTCACATGCGCTCAGTGTGAACCTGCTTTCATCTGTGAAGAGCACAGGGCGCCAGTGGCGAATTTGCCAATCTTGGTGTTCTCTGGTAAATGCCAAACGTCCTGCACGGTATTGGGCTGTAAGCACAACCCCCACTTGTGGATGTCGGGCCCTCATACCACCCTCATGGAGTCTGTTTCTGACTGCTTAAGCAGACACATGCACATTTATGGCCTGCAGGAGGTCATTTAGCAGGGCTCTGGCAGTGCTCCTCCTGTTCCTCCTTGCACAAAGGCGGAGGTAGAGGTCCTGCTGCTGGGTTGTTGCCCTCCTACGGCCTCCTCCACGTCTCCTGATGTACTGGCCTGTCTCCTGGTAGCGCCTCCATGCTCTGGACACTATGCTGACAGACACAGCACACCTTCTTACCACAGCTCGCATTGATGTGCCATCCTGGATGAGCTGCACTACCTGAGCCAGTTGTGTGGGTTGTGGACTCCGTCTCATGCTACCACTAGAGTGAAAGCACCGCCAGCATTCAAAAGTGACCAAAAGATCAGCCAGGAAGCATAGGAACTGAGAAGTGGTCTGTGGTCACCACCTGCAGAACCACTCCTTTATTGGGGGTGTCTTGCTAATTTCCTATAATTTCCACCTGTTGTCTATCCCATTTGCACAACAGCATGCGCAATTGATTGTCACTCAGTGTTGCTTCCTAAGTGGACAGTTTGATTTCACAGAAGTGTGATTGACTTGGAGTTACATTGTGTTGTTTAAGTGTTCCCTTTATTTTTTTTGAGCAGTGTATACATACATACATACATGTGTGTATACATATTACATAGTGGTAATCAAAATTATTACATTTAAAATGCAACTTATAATGACTTCTCCCGTATCAAAATTAGTCAACCCCTGAATAGAAGGCCTCACAACAGCACAAATATGCAAGACATGTGTTGTCTCAAAGAACAATATCATTAATAAGAATAGGGTAGAGAAATGTTACCTGTATATAGAACTAACTGCGACAATTATAATGTAGCATATGTATATGTTAAACATAGCCATGTCAATCTACTCTGTTTAATTCATTCTTAAACTTTGTTCTCTAAATCTTCTCTGTAATTATATACCCCATCATCGTAATATGCTAGAACTGGCTAATGGAATTAACATGTAAACTTCCATTTCCTGTTTTGCAACCCTCTACAATATTATGGTTACTTTTTGCTAAGTTTTAAATTGCTTTAATGTGCTCATTGTATGGTTTAATCACATGTACTTTGTTTAGAACCAAACTAGATTCAGACACAGGCTCTGTGCTGATCCTTTCTAGAGGCACTGGAATATATTTTTTTCATTTACCACTAGATGGAGCTATTGCGACTCATATCAGTTTGACAAACTATCAAAAGTGTAATTCAAATAGAATCTGTATATTTAATTTTCCCAGCACAGACATTTTATATAAATAGATTTTTTACGTACTCTTAACTTAATGTGTGTAATCAGTCCCAACATCTAACTACCAGTTATGTTAATATGCAAGCCATTGTAATAAAGCACAAGGTATTTTAAAGGTAGCGAGAGAGCTTAAACTACCTCTGAATCTATAAAAATAAAGCAATTTCTTTTATTTTCAGACCTCAAGTATGTAATTTAATTATACTAAACCTTCTAAAGTAAACAATCTGCAAGGTATTGATTTATTTGTTTTCTAAATGGATATCGCCAAACTGAACTTTCGCTTATTTCCCAACAAACAGGTTTTGTTTCTATATTGGCCACACAAATAGATTGTACTATCATTTTATTACAAAACATTAGTAATTAAAATAAACTCCATAATGAAAAGCCACATATGCATTTTTTTTTTTTATATAAAAGAAGCCAGTCCTTCAATAAGTAATGAACACAACAATGCAATGATTACACAGGCGGAGATGCATTTTGCAACATACCCCTGACTCCCTTCCCCATGAGTAATTCCATTCCTATTCACTCCTGTAGTGTGGCTGGAGTGTTCCATCACTCAATGCTTCCCCTCCCCCCCCCCCCCCCCCCTTCTTGCAGCCTCAACACATCAAGGAAAGTAGGTAAATAAGATTCAATTGGGTTTATGAACTACAAAGGGTATAAAAGGGATTGATGAAAAAAGCAGAAAATACTAGAACAGTAGCTTACCCTTTGGCTAGTCCCCGCTCGCATCTCAAGAAGTCATTACTTACTTATATCATTACAGAGAGAACTTGTACAAATTGCATATCAGATTGATCCTGTCCATGAGTACAGTCCAGATCCAAAATGCAAGCACACTCCCTCTGCACATCAGATACAGCAACCCTAGATGATAATTTGAGAATTCTTAGAACCCGATCAGTGAGGTGTAGCTGATATCCCTCTTAAGCACAGGTCCATATATAGATTACCCATTTTACTTCGTAAGTACCTAAGCCAGGGGCAGGCAACCTTCGGCACTCCAGATGTTGTGGACCCATAATGATAGCAAAGCATCAGGGAAGATGTAGACAAAATCATCTATGGCGTCAAAGGCTGTCTAACACTGCCCTAAGCAAATTAGTTGAAATAAAATCAGACAATAAAGGAATATATGGGAACTCAACACCTGGAACACTAAAAACGGCCTAACCATCAAAGGACTGTGTAGGGGTTAGGTTGTTTTAATATAAAACCTATAAGGAACAGTTTGATATAAACTAAGGGTCTTCTTTGTACTAAAGAACCAAACCTATCCTGACCCTTCTCTATGATATTAATTGGCTGGGAGTGAGTGGGGTTAGGTTAGTCCAGCAATTTCAACCAAGCAATGCTGGACAAAAATAACAGTGAAAATACATCAGAGTTAATTCCAAATTATGAATGTGACCAAGAAGAGTCAGTCCCTCATTGTTGAGATGGCCCTTAATTCATACTAGAGGACACTGCCAGGAAGCTCTAAGCATAATAAACTATACAGCAGTGGTTCCTAACCCAGTCATCAAGTACCCCCTACCAGTCCAGGATTAAGGGATTACCCTGTCATATATAAAGTTTTTCTTTTTTTTTCTAAAAACACCTTAGACACAAATGGGTGAAACACAGCTCTCCTTGCTCCATACCCAAGGTCAGTATAAATTGGAGCACCCAGAGATTAATAAAGAATTCAGGCATTTGTCTAAACCTGTGTTCCAGAAAAGACTGCAAGGCACTGTTAAATAATATAATCTTTACCAGGCAAACATAAACAAAAAATAAATCACACATTAACCAAAATCCACCAAATAACAGAAGTTGCAATCATACATACCTATCTCCAATTGTTCAGCTGCCAAGGACAAGTTAAATAGATATGTATATATTTGTGTACTTACTTTATTTATTTTAAATAATCAGGTTCTGCAAGTTTCCATATGGAACAAAAAACAAATTAATTATTTTGTCAAGTATTGGTTAATTGGCTAAATCTTTCAGTGACTGTAGTAAATTTGATAGCATTGCTTTAAGAAATTATCATTCTCTGGTGTGTATACCTTTTAAGATAATTTATTGGTTTTAATGTTGTTCCTTTAACCCCTTCAGGACCAAACGTCTGTAATAAAATGGAATAATGAAATGTCACACATGTCATGTGTCCTTAAGGGGTTAAGATACAATGACAGCTTATGTTATTGTATAAATACATTGGGTGTCAGTGCCTCCATGCACTATTGTGTCCGTGTGCTATTCATGTGTGAACTAACTCTCGTTCCTCAAGAGCTTCTAAATATGAATCCTCCGCTGAAACTTCCTGTTTACCTTAACAGCCATTTTGGAAAGGATTCTCTGGCTCTCTGATCTGGCTTGGCTTTCACTTTGCACTTGGCTCACCCTTTCATTCAGATAGGATCTCTGGCTTTCCAACCTGGCTTGGCTTCACTCTCTCATTCAGCCTGATTTAAATGTACTATCAAAAAGGATGGCATTACTTTATTTCTGTCTTAAAGGGACATTGTAGGCACCCAGACCACTTCAGCCCAATGAAGTGATCTGGGTGCCAACTCCCATCACCCTTAACTCTGCAAGTGTAATTATTGCAGTTTTTATAAACTGCAAAAATTACCTTGCAGGGTTAAGTCCTCCTCTAGTGACTGTCTAGGGAGGGAGGGGATTCTCCAGGATTCTACAGTGCCAGGATTTTAGAGAATCCCTTTAAACTAATTTCTAAAACAAGAGGGAGGACTTTTACTTTACTGTTTAGCGTGCTTTATTCCATGATTCAGTTGCTTACCTGCTTTAAGCTGTTTTCTTTAAATTATTTTACCATTTATTTTCTAAAGGAATGCAACTCCCATTACTCAAATGAAGTTTGGGAAAGGTTTCTGTTTGTTTTTTTTTTTTTACCTTGTCTAGTTCTGGAATAAGGAACGTTCTTTTCTTTTAACTGTGATGCAAAAATGAATAAAAGTGAATTATACTTCAAACCCTCAAGTTTATTATAAAATGTTTTGTGCAAACCCAAATAAAATCTAAATCAATACTGTCTTGCACATGTTAAGTACTATTGATGTATGTTGATGCAATCTTTAAAAAAGTATACTAAAGACAGCATGTGCAATTTTTTTGCATGGAAATTTGGTGTTATGTATTGTAGGCCAGTAATTACTTTCTTAAACCTGACCAAAAGTACTCTCAGATGTGATAAAGTTCGAAACATAAAATCATGAATTATAATCTAATAAATAATATATCGGTTCCCATTTTCTGTTCCTGGAAAACTTGCTATGCAGAGTAGCTGATTGCTGCTCGTTGTAGCGATTTGTCTCCGTGACAATCTTTTCAATGACGTCATCTGTGAGAAATAATTTTAGGTATGCCAAAGGATCATTGTGCTCAACGTCTACCTTCATCCCAGGTGATCCAGTAAACGGAAATCTTGGCGGCGGTACCTCATCCATACCGCAATCAATAAGGCACCAAGTGCGCACATCACTGAGCTCGGGTGCAGAATCGTCGCTGTTGCCACTTCTCTGGTCACTGTCAGAGTCGGATGACGAATCTTGCCACGAATCGCTATCGCAGTCGCTCAATTCTGTGAGGGGCTCTGTGTCGCTGCCGCTGTCACTCATCTGATCCAAACCCGCTTTGGAGATGCTAAAGTGACGCTTTGATGCCATGGTAAAATATTTATTTTATGGGCAGAAATTACAGCAAAAAGGGCAGGCAGGGCAGTGTAGGATGATCAAATTTCAAATCTGAGGTATTACTGTGTCAAATCTGAGGTGATACAATGTAATCTGACAGGATTTCACTGTATCACCTAACTTTATGTGTGTGTGTCACTTTTATGCTTGAAACATTTGAATTACCCGCCCAGTTCCGCCCCCATGAGCCTCTGCGGCTCACAGAGACGGAACCAGGAAGTCAGATGGAGGCATCCGCCGGGGCTCTAACCGGCAATTACAGCGCGGGGACATCGCTGGATCGCAAGGAGAAGGTAAGGAGACTCCGCTGCCAGCTCTGTTATTTACCCCGAGCGTGACTCGGGGTTACCGCTTCGGCAGCGAAAATTAACCCCGAGTCACGCTCGGGAATACCGCTAGCCTGGTTAATAGCCGGGTGCCAACCAAAAGACCGCTTCAATATCCAAAAAAGAGAAAATAGCACAGTCAGTAAAGAAAGGGGACAAAACATTTTTTTAGATACATAAATGAGAAAAGGAAAGTAAAACAAAGATTAGATTTAAAACAAAAGAAGGAAGGTATGTAGAAGAGGATAAAGATCTAGCTGATTGCCACAATGAATATTTTTGTTCAGTATTTACAGATGAAAATGAAGGAAAGGGACCTCAGTAAGGAAAAAGGACAAATGAGTCATTTGTTACATGTTTACAGAGGAAGTGGTTCTATTTTAACTGCCAAAAGTAATGACAAACAAGTCAATGGGGCCTGATGGAATATACCCAGAATTATTAAAAGAGTTTAGTGGTATACTAGCAAAATTATTAACTGATTTATTTAACCATCATTCTTAACATGAGTAGTCCCAGAAGATTGGAAGTTAGCGAATGTTGTGCCCATTCACAAGAAAGGAGGAGTCGGGAAACTATAGGCCAATAAGCCTTAAGTAATGGAAACCTTGTTAAAGGATAGGATTGTTGAGCATCTAAAAACCACATGGATTTCAAGATCATAGACAATAGTGCCTACTTCAGCAACTTATACAGCAGGAAATGCTCTTGACTTCATCTTCATCAATATCTGTACCACCACCAATTTCTCCACTGTTCCATTTCCTTTATCTGACCACCATTTGCTGACCTTTGACATCAGCATACCCCATACCCAAATGTCACCACCCTCAACTCTCCAATCTCACAGAAACCTACACTGCCTTGATCTTCAGCATTTCTCCACCAAACTCCAAACTCTCCTTTTACCCATCTCAAATCTTACTAGCCCTAACTCTGCAAACTCACTCTACAACTCCACTCTCTCCTCTCAACTAGACATCATGGCACCTCCTACATTTAAACAAAGCAAGCTTTCCCACTTACAACCCTGGCACACCACGCTGACCCAATATCTCCAAATATGTTTAAGAACTGCTGAACACTGTTGGAGAAAGTCTGACTCTGCACCTGACTTCCTACACTATAAATTTATGCTGTGCTTTTACACTCTGGCCCTTTCTTCTGCAAAAGTAAATTACTTCAATACCCTCATAACCACACTCTCCCGCGAAACCACGCAACTATTTCACACTTTAACTGCTCTCCTTCACCCTGTTGCTCCCCCTCCTCCTACCACCCTGTCCACCTAAAACTTTGCAACTCTGGCTGCTAAATCTTGCAGCCATTACTCTATCATAATTCTCCTTGATCTTTCTGCCGCTTTTGACACTGTTGATCATCAACAGCTTCTTCTCATTCTCCTAAATCTCTGTCTACGGGATACTGCTCTCTCCTGGGGCTCCTCCTACCTCTCCCAATGCTTTTTCAGTGTTTCTTTCTCTGGCTCTGCCTCTTCTCCCCAACCCCACTCTGTTGGTGTTCCCAAAGGTTTTGACCTTGGTCCCCTACTGTTCTCTATACTGCCTCCCTTGGTAAACTCATCAGCTCCTTTGGCTTCAATTATCATTTATATTCAGATGACACACCAATCTACCCATCCTCTCTTGATCTCTTTCCGCCCATCTTGACCCGTGTCTCTGACTGCCTCTCTGCGATTTCCAACTGGATGGCTGCTCACTTACTTAAACTCAACCTATCCAAAACAAAACATCTGGTCTTTCCTCCCTCAACTGTTGCTTCTCCCGTGTCAGTCTTTCTCCTAGTCAATGGCGCCACCATCACCTCTACCCGGCAGGCTCGCTGCCTTGGTGTTCTCTTTGACTCCGACCTCTCCTTCACCTCTCATGTCCAGGCGATCGCCAAATCCTGCCGCTTCCATCTCAAAAACATAGCTCGCATTCGCCCTTATTTAACACCAGGCGCAGCTAAGGTGCTGGTCCATGCCATTGTTCTTTCTCGACTTGACTACTGCAATCCACTTCTCAGTGGTCTTATGTGTTCCCAGATTGCACGCTGCAATCTATAATGTATGCGGCGGCAAGGCTCATTTTCCTGTCCACTCGCATCTTCCACGCCTCCCTGCTCTGTTAGTCCCTACATAGGGCTCAATTTAAGATTCTGGTGCTTTCTTACAAGTCCCTACATAATGCTGTTCCAACCTACCCATCCTCCCTAATACACAAATATGTCCCGTCGAGGCCCCAGCACTCTGCCAAAAACCTACGCCTATCCTCGGTCTGTACTCCCACATCTGATGCTCGCCTCCAAGACTTCTTCAGGGCTGCACCTTTTCTGTGGAACTCCCTTCCCTTCTCTATTAGACTTTCACCCAGTCTCCACTCCTTGAAAAAAATCTTTGAAAACACACTTCTTCAGGAAAGCATATCATCTAAACTGTTAGCGGATTTTCATTCCCCCCACCCCCCATGACTCCTCTCCTGCAACTGTTAAAAATTAATCTACTAAGTTTTCAGTGATTACTTTTCTAGCAACCTATTTCATTACCCCTACTTATACCCTTTGTGTCACTATACCACACTCCCTCTAGCATGTAAGTTCATTGAGCAAGGCCCTCAACCTCTCTGTTCCTGTGCATCCATTTGTCTGGTTATAATTACGTGTCTGTTAGTCCACCCATTGTACAGCGCTAAGGAATTTGCTGGCCCTATATAAATAATAAAATAATACTTAGTGATATTGCAAAAGGTCTTGATGGTAAGGTAAGTATTTTTGCTGATGATACTAAGATATGTAACAGGGTTGATGTTTCAGAAGGGTTAAGCCAAATGGCAAATGATTTAGGTAAGCTCTAAAAATTGTCAGAGCTGTGGCAGCTGACATTTAATGTGCATAAGTGCAAGATAATGCATCTTGGATGGAAAAACCCATGGGCAGATTACAGAACATTTGATAGAGTCCTAACCTCAACATCTGAGGAAAGGAAGTTAGGGGTAATTATTTCAGATGACTTAAAGGTAGAGCAGCAGGAACTGCTTGCAGAATGCTTGGTTGTAAAGGGAGAGGTATTAGCAGTAGAAAGAGGGAAGTGCTCATGCCATTGTACAGAACACCGATGAGACCTCACTTGGAGTATTGTACGCAGTACTGGAGACCGTATCTTCAGAAGGATATTGATACTTTAGAGAGAGTTCAGAGAAGGGCTACTAAACTGCTTCATGGATTACAGAATAAAACTTACAAGGAAAGGTTAAAGGATCTTAACATTTATAACTTGAAAGGAAAGACGAGACGGGGGGATACGATAGAAACATTTAAATACATAAAGGGACTCAACACAGTAAAGGAGGAGACCATATTTAAAAGAAGAAAAACTACCACAACAAGAGGACATAGTCTTAAATTAGAGGGACAAAGGTTTAAAAATAATATCAGGAAGTATTACTTTACTGAGAGGGTAGTGGATGCATGCAATAGCCTTCCAGCTGAAGTGGTAGAGGTTAATACAGTAAAGGAGTTTAAGCATGCGTGGGATAGGCATAAGGCTATCCTAGCTATAAGATAAGGCCAGGGACTAATGAAAGTATTTAAAAAATTGGTCAGACTAGATGGGCTGAATGATTTTTATCTGCCGTCACGTTCTATGTTTCTAAAACGGAATATGGTGTAGTATTTTTGATGCTGGTACTATAAATAAAAGAAAGGAAATGCACTTACAATCTTCTGGAGCTTGAAATCAGCTCCAGATATATGCGCTTGGACGGTAAAATCCCCGTCTGTGGATATGCTGATCTTGGTCTCGGTCTTAATCTTTGTGGAATGGTATCCTTAGGCCGGTCGGCAGCGTGTTGTGATCAGTTTCATAGAAGTGGTCTCTTTCAATATGCCACTTTATCACAGTGAGACTTCACCAGTGTATAAAATGAAAATAAAAACAGAAGAAACAGGTCTGGAAAAACCTGTGTGAAGGTGAAACACTATACTATACTTTTGGTTTAATTATTTTAGTTATAAAAACAAATAGTTTTTTTTTTTAAACCAAATTTGGACCTTCCTGTTTTTATCTCTGAAGATTTGTACGTGGAGGATTCATACTTTATTTCTTAGATGGGGAAGATACCACTTAAGCAACTCTGCTCTCTGTTAGTGAATATACCTCCTTTTATTTTATAATTTTTTTTAGCTGTACAGAGAACACTATCTTCTGTTTTTAGTTTCATTTTATACACTGGTGAACTCTCACTGTGATAAAACGACATATTGAAAGAAACCACTTCTACGAACGCTGACCACCACACGCTGATGGTCCACATAAGAGTAAGACTGAGACCAAGATCAGCATATTCGCTGACAGGGATTGTACTGCCCAAGTGCATATATATATATTTTAATTGCATTCCATTCTTTAAAGGGACACTATGGTCACCTGAACAACTTCAGCTTAATGAGGTTGTTCAGGTGAGAACTTTAGCTCCTTGCAGCCTCTCTCATGTAAACACTGTATTTTCTGAGAAAATACAGTGTTTACATTGAAAGCTAGGAACACCTCCAGTTGCAGTCACTCAGAGTGAACCAGAGGGACTTTGGAGTTGATGGAGGCATAATATGCCTCCATCCACTCAGATCTGCTGTCAGCAGAGCACAGGGCAGCACTGTGCACGGCATCCTGTGATTCAGTATCTCCTCCCTCTGCATGCAGACACTGAATTTCCCTCATAGAGATTCATGGATTCAATTCATCTCTATGAGGAGATGCTGATTGGCCAGGGCTGTGTTTGAATCATGCTGGCTCTGCACCTGATCTGCCTCTTTGTCAGTCTCAGCCAATCCTATGAGGAAGCACTGTGATTGGATCAGGCTACCACATGTCAGCAGACTGCTTGTTTTTCTGAGTCTGACAGCATGCGGAGTTACAGCTTTGGGCTTGAATACAGTAACATTTTTACTATATTTATGGAGGCATGAGGGGCACAGGGGGGCTGGATGGTGGTGTTAACACTATAGGGTCAGGAATACATGTTTGTGTTCTTGACCCTTTAGTGATCCTTTAATTCATAATCACCAGCATCAGAAATACTACACCAAAGTTACAAAGTTATGAAAGTTATGATGGTGTATTGTGTCTCCTCAGCGATACATTGAGGATAACTATCATCCTGTGAAGTGTGATGTACTAATACGATGTGAAAAATGTTTAATGCAAATCTGCAACTGTACAATTTGTCTAAAATTATCTAAAACTCAATAAAAAATATTACACAAAAAAAGAAATACTACACCATGTCCTCTTGTTTTTCATATCGTTCTATCTTTATTTGAGTTGAAGACACTTGTAAAGGCACTCCCTTTCTATTAATAGTAAAAATAGGGCTGCACTCATGCTCTTCCAATGAAATGTTCAATTTATTAAAGAAGCATATTAATATTTGTATATATTAATTCTACATGTATATTTATGTATTATTTTTACATAGTTAAGTAATTTTAATAATTATATATTGAGGGACTTGCCTGACAACCCAGGCAGAAAGTCCATAGAATTTGCAAGGCTTATATTTAACCCTGTGACTTTTTAAAACTCTATGAAACCTAATATGAGTGTTTGAAAGCAGTAAAAACGTATGTCGATGATTTTATCAGTGAAAGTCCAGTTTTTTTTTATAAAAAATGCAACAAAAAAAAATAACACTAAGTTTGGTAGGGGTTTGTGACTAAGTGGCTACTAAAAAAGACTAGAACCTTTATGAATACTCTGGGTAGTCTATGTTTGCAAATAGTATGCCATGAAGGGGGTAATTCTCACTCCTAGGCTGCCATATGGTCTCAAGACAACATAACAGCAGGTACTGGGCAATCATTAACTTTAGGAGTGTTTTTGTTTGTTTTTCTATAGTTAGTAATGTGTTATGTGTGGGACCAAAATAAATCTTTCATTTCACATAAAAGAGTTAATATTTTCTATGTTTAAACTTCCAGTGTTTAATTTGTTTCTAGATATAAAAGTGAGTGATCTGTGTCAAAAAAAAAAAAAAGAACTGTCATACATGATCACCTTCTGTTGGTAGGTGTGCATATCAATAGGCTTCACACTAAATATGTGACAGGAATTAAATCAGTTTCGATGGTAACATAATCATACAACCATATGCGATTATATTTTTTCCCTTAAAACCAATACCATAACACCATTGCATAACTTTACATCAAAATATGTCATTAAACATTAACAAGCAAAAAGGATAAAGCTAGATAGGTAACCAGGGAGAGGTATAGTGATATTATACATGAATAAAGAACTGTTTAAGTTGAAGAAAGCTTTGTGATATTGGATCAGTTACTTAAGAGAAAATATTGTCTTTCACTCCTGTTTGAGAATCGTAGGTAAGATTAGTGGTATGTAGCAAATCTAGGTAGGCTAAAGTAAAAAGTAGTATACAGCTTATATAGAGAAGTAAAATTTAAAAAGAACAGAAATAATGCCCTACCTGTCTAAGACATCTGGTCTGTGCTGTATCACATATGAGGCTGTCTTTGCCATGATTTTGAGGACACTTGCTGCAAAAATCCAAATTGATATAAACACAAACACAAAGCTGAAACTAGAGACTACATATCTGTATATATCTGCTACATTAGCAAAATAAAAATCAAATAAATCAAAGAGACCCATTGACGAGTTGCCTGACCAGCAAAACATGTGAGCTCTTTTGCAGACTTATTTGATTTTTAATTTGCTAATTCACCTTAACGAACACATTATGGTCTGTGTCGTCATGCAGTGCAGAACGTTAACATGCCTTGATGGAATAGACCGTTGCTAACTGTGGCCCCAGACCGACTGATCAAAGGGAGTACTGCTCATAGCCCTTTAAACCTTTTTAAATACTGCGACTGAACGATCTCTCTCAGCCATGGTATTTCTGATTCTGCCCCCAACCTGCAGCTTAAAACAAAGGGAGACCCCAACCTGACATAAGAGCTAAGAAATTCCCAGATTTTACTATTAACATGACGTAAAGTCATGATTTTATTAATGACACAGAGGCGAGTATTATGCTCTCTCTTTCTTACTTTATTCCTCAGCAGCAAAGAGAAATATAACTGAAAGAGAAAAATATGTAGAATATGAATATATAACAGATACAACCATATCTGCCTAGTAACAGGGCAGCCAATCAGTCTCTAGGAACAGTCCATAAATCTCTATCCTTGTACTTCCACTTCCTCTTCTTTGCCTTCTGAACCGAAGACCCAAACCGAAACATCCATTTCAGCAACTAGTAACTTTCAAACTGGTAACTTCCACATAACGAAATCAAGCTGTAAAACAAAGAAATATGTGGTAAACTCCAAACTTAGGATCTGAGTGTAACATATCATATACACATGACCTGTACATAACGAGCATCCTAGTTAGAATAGTATGAATATATGTCACACCCTACAAGAATCATGCACTCAATACAAGTAAACCAAGCGTACTCACCGTGAGAAAAGAAGATCACCCCGATTGAACCATAATTGTAAACTTACCCCAGAGCCACGGGCGTGTGGGTGGGAATAATACTCGCCTCCATGTCATTAATAAAATCATGACTTTACGTCATGTTAATAGTAAAATCTGGGAATTTTATTAATGACACGGAGGCTCCTATTATGCTAGTTTAAAGCTGAGCCACAACCAACGAAGAAACATGTTCAATCGGGCGGAAATAGAAATCACGGAACGTAGATTCCTTAGACCAGTCCGCCGCTTTCAAGATATCATCCAGGCGACATCCCATCGTAGAAGCCTTCGATGCCATGGCACCCCTAACCGAATGAGCCGAAAAAAATCGAAGTATCAATTCCTGCAGCAGAAAGTAGACCCTTAACCCATCGGGCTAACGTAGTCGAGGAGACTGGTAGAAACGGTGCCTTAAAGGAAATAAATAGTGGAGGCAAGTCTGTTGACCTCAACTGTCGAGTATGAGACAAATAAACCTGGAGACAAGCCACAGGACATAACGCGGGTCTGACGGAGCATCTAGGGTAGTCCACCGACTTGGAAGCCGACTTAGTCCTCCTTGAGATATTAAACGACACACCTTCGGGGGTGAACGAAATCGCGTTCCAATCCAGAGCCCTGACGTCCGATACCCTTTTGCACGAAAGTAAGCACAGAAGCATGACTAGTTTCCATGACAACTGTTTGAGAGTCAGGTCCTCATTACAGGGCCAGGAGTCCAAGAAACCAAGGACAACGTTGACATCCCAAAATGATGAGTATCTAGAGCTTGGAGGCCTAGCGAAACGAATACCCTTCAACAGTCGGCACACAACAGGATGTTGTCCAATCGGAGATCCATCTATCCCTCTATGTCCGGCCGAAATGGCCGATCTATAAACATTAAGGGTACGATAGGCCAAACCCGAATCGAAACGTTCAGTCAGGAAACTGAGCAGTGCAGTTAGAGGAGCAGAAAGTGGATCCAGCAATCTTCCCAAGCACCAGCTAGACCACACGCGCCATGCGGACTTGTAAGCCTGTGTGGTACCTGGTGCCCAGGCATTCTCCAAGAGTCGAGCAGTCGCCTGCGAAACGTCCGTGACACACCAGGGTCCCCTGAGATCAGCCAAGCCGTGAGTTGGAGCAAGTTCTGATCCACCAATTCGTGCGAGTTCCCATCCGGGTCCAGAAGCACATCCGGCCTCATTTCGATCATCCGTGGGAAGTCTATGGCCATTTCCAGGAGACGGGGAAACCACGGTTGAGATTGCCATAGGGGAGCCACTAGTACTAACGTGCAATCTTGTCTGGTCGCGTACATCAGCGTCCGGGATATCAGATTGAATGGTGGGAACGCCACGTCTGTAAAAACGCGTCCACCGCAGCGGCTGCTGGGTCCGGCCTCCAACTGAAGTACTGGGGCAGTTGGGAGTTCAGTCTAGACGCGAACAAGTCCAGGTGTAGAGGACCCCATAGCCGATCTATCCTTTGGAAGGTCGAGGATAGTAAATGCCAATCTCCTGAATCTTTCAGGTAACGCGAATTCCAATCCGCCCATTCGTTGTCCATTCCTGGAATATGTTCGGCCGTAACCGATATAGCGTTGTGGAGACAAAACTGCCAGAAGTCCCTTGCCAGGTTCGACAGCTGTTTCGATTTCGTGCCACCCAGGTGGTTTATGTACCTGACTGCGGACACATTGTCCATGCGCAGGAGTACGCAGCAATTCCCTTGAGTCGGAGATAGGCTCCGAATGGCGAACGAACCTGCCAGAAGTTCCAGGCAATTTATGTGTAAAGTCGACTCGACCTCGGACCATCTTCCACCGGTGGAGACACTGCCACAGCGAGCGCCCCAACCGTGTAGGCTTGCGTCCGACTCCAACCACCACCGTAGCTCGTCTCTGGAGTCGTCGTCCAGGGTCAATACGCTCTCGTACGAGCCCCCGGCTCGAAGATGGGAACCTTTCAAACGTTGTAGGGCCCGATAGTGTAATGGGCCTGGGAAAATCGCTTGAATTGATGAGGCCAAGAGCCCGATCACTCTCGCCAGTTGCCGGACGGAGAGAGAGGTGGCCCGTAGTGCACGCCGTATCTCCTTCTTCATCGACCGAAGTTTGGTCTCCGGTAGGAACAGAAACTGGGTGACCGAATAGACCTCGAAGCCCAGGAATTCTATCTTCTGTACCGGTTCCACAATGGATTTTTCCCAATTCACGAGGAAGCCCTGGCCTTCCAGGAGGTTCACAGTCCATCCCAGGTGTCTGAGAAGTTGGTCGGGGGACGAAGACATAATCAGTATGTCGTCCAGGTAAATAATCATGCGGACCCCCCGAGCCCTGAGGAAAGCCACCACGGGCTTCATCACTTTCGTGAAACACCATGGAGCCGAAGATAGACCGAATGGCAGACAGTTAAACCGTCATCGATGACCTTGCCACGTAAAGTGCAATAAGTCCCAGTGCTCTTTTGCCATGGGTATAGTCAAGTAGGCATCTTTGAGGTCCAATTTGACCATCCAGTCTCCCTGACGGAGCAGGTCCCGGAGACAGTGGGCACCCTCCATCTTGAAGTGATGGTAGCGGAGGAAAAAATTTAGGTGTTTGAGGTTTATCACCGAGCGGACCCTCTGCCTTTCTTGGGGACGAGAAACAAATTGCTCAGAAATCCTGGGTGGTCGTAGGGGATTTCTTGAATGGCAGACAATTCCGCGATCTCCGCGGTAATTAGCTCGGATTGTTCGTCCGGCAGTCTCAGTTCCTGTGGGATAAAAGTCTGGACAGGGGGAGACAACAGATCCAGGCGGAAACCCCTGACCGTCTCCAGAACCCATACATCTGTGGTGATCATACCCCACATATCTAGAAATAGCGCTAATCTGCCCCCCACACTTGCTCTGCAAAACATACGTTTTGGGGTACTCACCGTAAGGGCGTCTGTATGAGGGTTGTCCACGACCTCCTCGACTTTGCCACGGTCTCCCACGTGAGGGGAAGAAGGGTGCTGGCTTATACTCCTGGTAGGTTCGGGGGGCGGAAAAGGAACCTCTGTGAGTCCGCGAGGGACCTAAAGCTCCACGGCCGGGCGGACGGCTCCTATACCTCCCGGCCCCATGGAAAACCTTAGGGCCAAAAACCCGCTTTAGGTTTGACTGCGCTTCATCGAGAGCGGTGAAGGTACGCACAAAGGAGCCCAAATCCTTGACAAAACACTCTCCAAAGAGCATACCTTTGTCCGAGGCACCCGGCTCCTTCACAGCAAGGTTTACTAACTTTGGCTCAATTTTGAGCAGAATTGCCTTGCGGCGTTCAGCCTCTGGACCCACCCAATCGCTTCATCTAAGTTGATGGGTTTTGTTCCAGCCTTAGCCGCTTCCAAAAGCTCATAGAGCTTGGAAGCGGGGCCCAGGGTGTCCAGGATCTTGTCCTGGCAATTATGCAGTGAAAACTCCAGCCCCTTCCTGGGTTTCCAACCTGTTTTAGCCAGGAACTGGGAGATCTGAGGGTCAACCTCCGGCGTCTTGCACGCCGCATAAGGCACGGAAGGCCTCGGGCACTCGGCCCTCAATTTACTGCGCCCCTCTTTGGAGAGAGGGGTACGCATACGAAGTGCCAGATAACTGGCAATGTGCGCGGGCGGGTCCCATTCCGCAGGGCGAGGATGGCGAAGGTCATCGGGATCGAACAGGGGGTAACCCTGAGGATCACAGATGTCCTGCCCCTCACCCGGAGGAAGCGCCGAAGCGTCAAACTCCGCCTCATATTAAACCACACTGACTGATGATCACTGGATCCTAAACTTTCACCTACAGTAATATCTGATACCAAATCTCCATTTGTTAACACTAAATCTAGTATGGCCTCTTTACGAGTTGGCTCCTCAACGACTTGTTTTAGAGACAATCCCAGTAGGGAGTTTAGAATTTGTGTGCTTCTAGCACAAGTAGCTATTTTTGTTTTCCAATTTACATCAGGAAGATTAAAGTCACCCATGGTGATAACTTCCCCCTTCATTGTCATTTTAGCTATTTCTTCAACTAGTAGATTATCTAACTCTTTAATTTGTCCTGGGGGCCTATAAATCACACCTACACGAACTACTGTGTGATTACCAAATTCTAACGTAACCCAAATAGACTCTATGTTCGTCTCACTAACCTTTATTAGGCTGAGGGTTGGATTAGGGGGAAGAGGTATAAATGTAATAGATCATTGTAATCAATAATAGTAGTAGAATACAAATACAAAATGTTTACAATAGTGGTGATGTAGAATTATTAAAAATCCTTATTGAACTTGTATTGAATTATTGTACTAACTCCATTTTAACCTCACACTGTGACAAACCCTCCATTTTGTCCTCATTACCTGACAGATCCTCCATTTTAATCCATCTCAAACTACATTACATGACAGAGTTTCCCAGCACATTTAACACAATGAACAGAGACTGTATTCTCTATAAAGACATGACTAACCCAGGAACTGCTGAATTTCCCTATAACTTGCAACATAGTATAGTTTGAAGGCCATGAGAACATTGTGCTAATGAAATGTTCTATTCATAAGAGAACCTTGCACCTGACCGCAAGACTTGACATCACTGACTGTGTAAAATGACGCTCAAGCCCCCCTTTCCATCGAGTAAACCTCATGCTAGGGAAGATGGCGCTTGAGCCCTCTGTCCCCACCCGTGTCCAGAACAATACCACCTATCAGTGGGTGGACACTTAGCTAACCACTTAGTTTTTGAGCCAATTAATTATATTGATAGGTGGACACTAACCCAGACACTTAACAATTAATCCAATTAATGATGTTTATTTACTGATATTTTGATAATCAATGATGACGCAAAATGCCTCTTAAAAGGGCCTGCGAGCCCGCTCTTGCTTCACTTGCCAATAAATTTCCTCGAAGTTATTTTAACCTGAACTCCGTGTGTCAGTCTGAATTACTTCAGCGTATATACGCAATTTAATTTTCTCTAATTTGGACAGGAACAGATAGACATTTAAACATCTTTGTTTATTTCTAAATTACACTATAACAGTGGGGCATGCAATGTTTGTGAATTTACCCAAAATAAAACGTGGTAAAAAAAAAATAAAACAAAAAAATAAAACTTATGATAAAATAGTTTAATAAAAAGTGTCAAAATGCTGTTAGTTACATAGCCTGGGGTAGCCTGCTTTCTACAAATATATACCTTTGTGTAGTGGTTTTGGATTCTGTGATTATTATAAAAGTTGCAGACTCAGCATTACACATTTTGCTCATTTTACCTTAAAACAGAATTCACTCCTTGCAGTATTTGTTTTACAAGTTTAAATTACCGTATATACTCGAGTATAAGCCAACCCGAATATAAGTTTTCCCAAAAAAATGGGAAAACTTATTGACTCGAATATACGACTAGGGTGGGAAATGCAGCAGCTACTGGTAAATTTCTAAATAAAATTAGATCCTAAAAAAATTATAATGAATATTTATTTATAGTGTGTGTATATAATGAATGCAGTGTGTGTATGAATGCAGTGTGTGTGTGTGTGTATATGAATGCAGTGTGTGTGTGTGTATGAGTGCAGTGCAGTGTGTGTGTGTGTGTGTGTGTGTGTGTATGAGTGCAGTGTGTGTGTGTGTGTATGAATGCAGTGTGTATATGAGTGCAGTGTGTGTGTGTGTGATGTAGAGCATTGGTGGGGGGTGGGCATTTTTTTATTATTATTTAATTATTATTATTTTAATATTATTTTTTTTCTTACCGTATATACTCGAGTATAAGCCGACCCGAATATAAGCCGAGGCCCCTAATTTTATCCAAAAAAACTGGGAAAACTTATTGACTCGAGTATAAGACTAGGGTGGGAAATGCAGCAGCTACTGGTAAATTTCTAAATAAAATTAGATCCTAAAAAAAATATATTAATTGAATATTTATTTACAGTGTGTGTATAATGAATGCAGTGTGTGCGTATGTGTGTGTGTATGAGTGCAGCGTGTGTGTATGAGTGCAGCGTGTGTGTATGAGTGCAGCGTGTGTGTATGAGTGCAGCGTGTGTGTATATGAATGCAGCGTGTGTGTATGAATGCAGCGTGTGTGTATGAATGCAGTGTGTGTGTGTATGAATGCAGTGTGTGAATGCAGTGTGTGCAGGGCCGGTGCAAGGATATTTGCCGCCGTAGGCAAAAAATTTTTTGCCGCCCCCTCCCCCCCCATATGTCCTGACTTCCCCTCCTCCTCCCTCAGTGGTCCTTACCTCCCCACCCCCGTGTTCCTTCACCCCCCCCCAGTGGTCCTGACTCACCCCTCCCCTAGTGGTCCTTACCCTCCCCTCCCCTAGTGGTCCTTACCCTCCCCTCCCCTAGTGGTCCTTACTTCCCCCTCCCCTCCCATAGTGGTCCTTATCCCACCCCCTCCCTCTCATAGTGGCCCTTATCCCCCTTCTCCCTCCCATAATGTTCCTTATCCCCCCCATCCCTCCCATAGTGGTCCATATACCCCCCCCCTCCCTCCCATAGTGGTCCTTATACCCCCCCTCCCTCCCATAGTGGTCCTTATACCCCCCTCCCTCCCATAGTGGTCCATATACCCCCCCCCCCTCCCTCCCATAGTGGTCCTTATACCCCCCTCCCTCCCATAGTGGTCCTTATACCCCCCTCCCTCCCATAGTGGTCCTTATCCCACCCCCTCCCATAGTGGTCCTTATCCCACCCCCTCCCATAGTGGTCCTTATACCCTCCCTCCCTCCCATAGTGGTCCTTATACCCCCCCTCCCTCCAATAGTGGTCCTTATCCCCCCCCTCCCTCCCATAGTGGTCCTTATACCCCCCCCTCCCTCCCATAGTGGTCCGTATCCCCCTTTTTTTTGTTATTAATTTTTTTTATTATTATTATTTTTTTTTTTTTTATTTATATATTTATTTTTTTTCGTCCCCCCTCCCTGCTTGATATATGGCAGGGAGGGGGGCTCCTTCCCTGGTGGTCCAGTGGCATTGGCAGTTCAGTGGGGGGGAGAGGGGGGCTGGCAGAGCTGTAACTTACCTGTTCTGCAGCTCCTGTCAGCTCTCTCCTCCTCCGCGCGGTCTGTGCAGCTCCTTCTATCAGCTCACACTGTAAATCTCGCGAGAGCCGCGGGTCTCGCGAGACTTACACTGGGAGCTGACCGAGGTGCTGAACGGACGGCGCAGAGGAGGAGAGAGCTGACAGGAGCTGCAGAACAGGTAAGTTACAGCTCTGCCAGCCCCCCTCTCCCCCGGTCTGTATTATGGCAATGCAAATTGCCATAATACAGACAGTGACTCGAGTATAAGCCGAGTTGGGGTTTTTCAGCCCAAAAAATGGGCTGAAAAACTCGGCTTATACTCGAGTATATACGGTATATTATTTTTTTATTTTTATTATTATTATTTTTTATGATTAATATTTTTTATTTTATTTTTTTCGTCCCCACTCCCTGCTTGTTAGCAGGCCAGGGAGGGGGGCTCTCACTCCCTGGTGGTCCAGCGATGTGCACTGTGTAGGAGGGGGGCTGGCAGAGAGCTGTAACTTACCTTTCCTGCAGCTCCTGTCAGCTCCCTTCTCTCTCCTCGAGTCCGGTCAGCTCCCTCTGCAAGTCTCGCGGCCGCGCGGAGCGTTGCCACGGTAACCCGTGGCAATGCTCTGACCCCGCGGCTCTCGCGAGACTTGCAGAGGGAGCTGACCTGGGAGCTGCACGGACCGGAGGAGAGAGAAGGGAGCTGACAGGAGCTGCAGGAAAGGTAAGTTACAGCTCTCTGCCAGCCCCCGGTCCTTGTCTGTATTATGGCAATGCAAGTTGCCATAATACAGACAATTGACTTGAGTATAAGACGAGTGGGGTTTTTTCAGCACAAAAAATGTGCTGAAAAACTCGTCTTATACTCGAGTATATACGGTAATTGAAATCCTAGACATATTGGGCATTTTAACAATCAAGACCAGAGGCGTAACTAGAAACTTTGGGGCCCCCGGTGCGAAGATTGCCCTGGGGCCCCCCTGTATGTCTACCCCACACCACCCTCCCCATACGTTCCCCTCCCCCTCCCACATGCAAACAGACACATAGACATGCACGCATATACAGAGACACATACAGGCACACACACACACACACACACACACACACAAACACATACAGACACATACATAAAAACACACACAGACACACACACACCTTTCCATGGAGTCCAGTGGCTCAGCCTGATCCTTCCTCCCGTGTGGCTCTCCATGGTTGCTGGAGGAAGTGACAGGTCAGTCACTTCCTCCCAGCTTCTGACAACAGAGGGGGCCCAGTCGCGCTGTTAAAGCGCTGACCAGGCCACTGGAAATACATAGCATCGGGTGGCCCTAACAGCACGGGCCACCCAATGGGCATCTTCAATGCGGCCCCGGCGGTTACACCGCGTGGACGGTGGTCGCATTACTTTGGCGGCGGGACCCGTGGGCGCAGGGGTCTACAGGGTAGCCAGGCCCCCTGGAGTGACGGGCCCGGTCGCAGCTGTGATCCCTGCGACCGTGGTAGTTCCACCAGTGGTCAAGACTAATTAGTGAATCTATTGTGAGTAAGTATTCATCACTTGCACTTGGTGTGTAGAAATTATTAAATGTAAAACGGAGGGGGAAAAAGTTGTTTTTTGTTGTTTTAAAAAAATGTTTTAATATTTTATTTCTATTTAATATTGTAACATATATACATATTAGGAATCAAAAGAAAGACCAATTTCTCTTTTTAAAAAATATATTAAACAAAAATGGTGAAATGGTAGAATGAACACAAGGCACACGTGCCAAAAAGGCTTTAGTCACAATCAGTCACATCTCAAAAAAGCCCTTAAACAGTATATATATATATATATGAATTAGAATATGAGATGTACACCTTCAGGGACTAACCATTAGAAGGGCTAGTCCCTAGAGGTGTTCACCTCACATTCATAATGCCATCAGTCATCCTGGTTGCAATGGACGTACAGTAAACAGATTCAGAATCTCTTAGGCATGCACATTCATTTCTACATTCATTCATGTGTACTAGCTCCCCAGGCTATATGTGTATATTAGAAAGAGACAGGGCCACCATCAGGGGAGTACAACCCCTTCACATGTCAGAGGCCTAGTGAGCCCAGGCCCTATATCATATATATATATATATATATATATATATACACATATACATATATATACACATATATATACATACACACACACACACATAATTTATAATATCTTTTCATGTGACAACACTGAAGAAATGACACTCTGCTACAACTAGTAAGTGTACAGCCCTTATAACAGTGTAAATGTGCTCTCTTGTTTTGCCTTGTATCTCTTGTCTTGTTTTATTTTGTCTTGTATTCCCAGTTCATATACAGTGTTGGGGGGGGGGAGGGGGAATATATGTTTGTGTGTGTGTGCATGGGTGTCTGTGTCCATAGCTGTCTGTGTGCATGGCTGTCTGTATGTCTGTGTGTATGTATGTCTGGCTGAATGGCTGTCTCTATGTATGACTGTCTGTGAATCTGTGTCCATTGCAGTGTTTATGGTTGTTTGTGTGCATGGCTGTTTGTATGGCTGTCTGTGTCAATGGCTGTGTGCGTGTGTGTGTGTATGGCTGTCTGTGTTTGTGTATGTCTGGCTGAATGGCTGTCGGTGTGTATGTATGTCTGGCTGAATGGCTGTCTGTGTGTATGGCTGGCTGTGAGTCTGTGTCCATGGCGGTCTGTATGGCTGTGTGTGTGTGTGTCTGTCTTTGTGTGTGATTGAGTGTGTATGTCAGTGTGTGTCTGTGAGGGAGCCTGTGTGTCTGAGTGATTGTGTGTTTCTGTTAGTGAGTGAGTGAGTCTGTGAGGGAACCTGTGTGTCTGTCAGTGTGTGTCTGTGAGTGTGTGTCTGTCAGTGAATGTGTGTGTCTGTGAGTATGTGTGTGTCGGAGTGATTCTGTGTGAATGTCAGTGAGTCTGTCTCAGTGAGTGTGTGTGAGGGTTTCAAGGAGTACCAGGAGGATCTGTTTTTGAAAGGTGCAGATGGGGCCATTGGGGGTATACCATAGGCCGAACTCCAGACACTGCTTGTTGGCTAATGTTTATTTTATTTTTAAACAGGGGCAGGGGTTTAGCTGACGTGGGGACTGGGATTTAGTAGACGAGGGGGAACTAAGATTTAGTAGATGGGGGGGCTGTGATTTAGTAGACGAGGGGGAACTGGAATTTAGTAGACGAAGGGGGGACTGGGATTCAGTAGACGAGGGGGGGGACTGGGATTTAGTAGACGAGGGGGGGACTGGAATTTAGTAGACGAGGGGGGGGGACTGGGATTTAGTAGATGGCAGGGGGCTGCAGTTTAGTAGACATGGGACAGGGGGTTTAGTAGAGGGGGACGCTGTTTTTTTTTTTATACTGTACTTTTCAAAATAAACCTACGTTTCTATTAAAATTTAGCCTTTACGTTTGACATGCTTGGTGTACATGTTCTGGGTTCTGCTTTCTGTCCTGCTCTGGTTTTGGGTTCTTCTAGTCTTGTCTTGTTTGCTTGTTTGGTGCCTGTTCTATTCTTATTTCTAGTACTGGATACATATCAGCATATCATCTAGCTCCTGGCTTCTAAGTCTAAGTCTAAACTCTAAGTCTGCCCTCAGTGGCTGTCTACCAGCCACTGGGGTCGCTTCCGGACTCGAAATGGACCTTTGGTCCGTTATCTGATGCTGGACTTCCTCACACTCTGCATGAGAACCTCCAGTGACAGAGTTTCTGAAATAGAGGGGGGCACAAGTTAGGGGGGACCTTTTACACCTATAGTGCCAGGAAAATGGCTTTGTTCTCCTGGCACTATAGGATCTCTTTAAATTTAAAGTTGAAATTCCCACTTTAGTTAGTAAATCTGTGAATGTATATCATTATGTGCAGTATTAGTGAATGCTTCCTTGTTTTTCCAAATGTTTTGTACAGCATTTGTGTGCATATATTTCTTGGAGCTGTGCTGTGTTGACATGCGCACTGTGACGAACTAGCCCGTTAGATATTCAGTGCTACAAAATATATGTATTTTATACTTAAATATCACCAGTGAAATTAAGAGAAGCAAACATCTTTACAATAACAAATAGCTTTTTACCAACTATAAATTAAACTGGTTAACACATTGTATTTGAAAGTTATTTTCGTTACAGTCAACTGAATATCAAATTATCTTCAGAAAGAAAAGCTGAAAATGCTAAGTGCCAATCGATACATGGCCAAGTACATTGGCTTCAAATAAAGAAAGCTTTATTAGATTTACAGGAGCACAAAGAATCAATATGTAGTAAACTTTAGAAAACTTGTATCATCCAACGAATATATTAAAAAAAAAATCAGCAAACTCTAGCTTTTGTCCTAGTTCTAACCTCCCTTGCAGCACACATTACATTAGTAAATATATGCTAATGCTTTAATGAAACAAGTGTACCATTGATATTATTCCCACTATTCCATTGTACAAATTGCATCACTGAATTACTGTACTCACCCTGTCTTAACTGTACTCCCTCAGGCAGTTGGTATAATCATTAGAAATACTTTTCATTAATGGGACTGTTACTTTCAATGATCTGACTCCTGAAACTACCATAAAGTTGGTGAAATTACACAGTTCATGTCAATTTCTATCATTTAAATAGCCCATTATCATAACACGCATTTGTTCTGTCACATATTCTTGCAAGACATTTTTACAGTCTAGTCTGTGCATTGCCAAAAGAGCTCAAAGCAGTTATTTGTTGTTGTCCCCTGGGTATATTAAAATATTAATATTAAAACACATCCCCAGGCTGCATTATTTGAAAACATTTTTCTTTGACTTTTAATTGATTACCTTGTGACTGTGATTGCAAAAAGTAACTCATAGTCTATAGCAGGTGTGCCGAAAAGGACGTTCCCTAGATGTTGTAGGACTACAATTCCCATGATGCTTTGCATGCTTGTAGAATGACAAAGCATCATGGAAGCAGTAGTTTTAAAACATCTGGGATATACCTTTTGGAGACCCCAGGCCCAGTGAATTCTGGTAATTGGAGTCCCACACACCTTCATCACCAATATTGGGTCGTTCTGGTTTAGAGTTAAGCACCATAACTTTTTTGTTGATCCTGTTCATAAAACATATCTTGCCAAGTTTGTCATGATAAAGTAATTCGCTTAGCCATGTTTTGGCTGAGCATAATAGGAAATTCAGTTAAAAACATCTCTGCCCAGGTTCATCTTGACTTTGTCGAGACGAGGTCAAAGACAGCAGTTCCAAAACTGAATCAGTTCTGCTGTACAGCAAAGAACACTGTACGCTCAGCTTATGAAGTACAAAGAAATGCATCATGGGAATAAATCTTAAACCACATTAAGCAATTATACAAGCTGTCATTATTAATTAACCAATTCATCACAATCAAATATAATATTATGCAAACTATTTCTAAGACAACAGGATGCCACGATTACAATGGACAAATTAACACATTTACCAGAGAGTTAGGAAAACCCATTCAATGTAATAGCCCCAAGGAAAATACAAAGATTACTGATGAGACAATACCATTATTGCCCAATAAAACAGGAAAGACTAATATCCTCCGGGACACAGAGATTAAAACAATACCATCAGTCTGTAATAGGTTTTAAGGCTGCTTTTATATAGTTTGTCTCTTGTACAGACAACTTATTGCTATCTGTGAAAGTATTGATTGGTAAAAGATAGATTCCAGCGTTGCAGACAAAAAAAATATTTTTCTTACCATTTGCCATTTTTCTTTTTAACATCCAGCAAGATTAGATAAAATAGATTTTTTTCACTGCAATGTAGCATTAATATTAATGCTGCTGTTTGGTGTATAATATGGTACAGGCTGGATTTTAGGAATGCACTTGGCCTTGGAAAATAACTACCGTATATAGAATAAGCAAAAACAATGTGTCAAAGGTACAGTAAAAACAAGGAAAAAAACGCTTGCATTCTAGTTATTTCCGATTAAAAGCTCCTAACAGTTTTATCTCATCATCTCTAATTTGCAATCTGGGGTTCTGCTTCTAAGAACACAAAATAACTAGTCCAAAGAAGGTACAGCACAAATGCATCATTAGATGAGGTTGCATTGTACAAAAACAACATCAAGATTAAATGCCCCTTTGGCTTGTCAGTAGCCTGCCCCATTGAGACTAACACACCAGGGCACAAAATTACAAGATGCCTCTGCTCAACACCAAAATAAGGCAGTTACACTAAGTATAATGAATTTATTAACTGTGGAGAATGTATGATGAGCAAGATGAGCAGTACTTATTTCTTAGTAGATTTACTAAGGAGTTTACTTAGTCTGGCAAGTGTGATACTGGATAGATTTTTTAACCTGAGAACCCAATAACTTCAATGGGGACTCTGAAGCTTACAGTCCTAAATAATATGTTTAATCATGAAACTATCTACATGATTATCTATTTAAGAGCAACACTTTGAAAGCTGCTGTTTGGTTCTATACATTACAGATCTCCTCATGCAGAGGGAACTTGCTGGCATTTTGGATCTGGACTGCCCGTATGGGTGGGACCAGTCTGATATGTTTCAGAGATGTTCTCTCTGTAATGGCACAAGTTGAGCTATAACCAGCTTGAGATCTGAGTGGGGGACCCACCGAAGGGTAGGCTATTTCAGCTGTTGTCCATTCTCACCTCTCTTGCTACCTATTTTTCTATACATTTACAGATATATAGAACAAAGAGCAGAATAGAACTTAATATTTTTAACATCTTCCCGCAAATGAGCATCAATTGACTAATTAGCATTTGTATTTCTATATAACATGTACATAATAAAATAGTAAAAGGCAGATAAATAAGAATCATGGTAAAAAAAACTTTACTTGGGGGGGCGGGGCCGGACCGCCGAGCGGGAAAGTCGCATGAAAGAGCAGCTCCTGCTAATCATAGGCCATAAGAGCTAATATTCGAGGAAAAAAATAATAATTGTGGACCGACAGCAACTGCAATCAGTGCGAAGAGGTGCTGGATCCAGGGAGAGGCCGGCTTACCAAGTTTCAGTCCCCTGGAGGGAAGGTCGCCGCCAGACTGATCGGGGCCTTCGCCGGCGGTGAGTGGGGTGGACGGCCGCTGCCCCACTATCCTGCCTGACAGCACCCAGCCAGAGACCCAACCCTGGGCGGATCCGGCCCCGTCTTCCCCCCCTATGGACCGGGGGGGTGATCCCGGTCCTCACCCACCGGCTCGGCGAGCCAGGCCCAGGGACGATACCGCTTCACATGATTGCCCAGGCACAGTACATAAAATGGCGGACGCCATGTGCGTCGCGGCGAGAGAGAAGAGCTACTACTACAACGAGCCCCCAGCTAGACTCGGTACCTCCGGACGGAACCTTGAGGAGGCAGAGAAGCCGGCGCCCCGCAGTCCTCGCATCACAGACCATCGAAAGAGGTCTGCACTAACCCACCACCGAGAAACACTGCGAGTATGCAGAGCAAATAGCTCGTCTAAGCCGCTGGCTACACTTACTCACCTTGGGGACCAGGGACTATTGCACACAACGGCATGCTTCCGTAAACCACCTATAGGATTACCCGATGACCATGAGCTCTACTAAGCGGCAGCTCCAGCGAGAGGACACAACTGGCACCCAGCGACAGTCTTTAGGGACTTACTATTTACCCCAGCGGACTCTGCAATGCTGATGCCCGACCTGGATGACCCGCAGGACACCAACTTCTGGACTTTACCTGAACCTCCACTCTAGTAGCCGGTAACTATGCCCATCAACGCTACCAAGCTAAACGAGACATCGGTTGAGCAAGAAACGGCGCGTACCGGAGTAACAACCTACCAGCCTCACGGACAATCCCCAGGGCCTAAACCAACCCGTGCAAGTCAGACCAGCCAGGGTGACATTACTTATTTACACCCACCTATATAATAAGTTAAGCCTCAGTAATCTACATCGTTGCATATTATAGCGTAAGCAAACACACAGTCCTTCCACTGGCCTGCTACTTATGCATTGCTTTACAGACAAGCTGCAACCCAGCTAAGATAGCTTAACTCGAGACAGATTAGTTAGACCTGCTTTCACTATTGAAATAATCAACTCAGCGTGTTTATATGTATGTCTAGGTTGTCCCCCTTTTGCAAACTGATGTTAGCAGCAGAGCCTAGATATATCTTGCGACCATGTTTATACAATCTTAATTCACTTAATATGTTTCTTAATATTTGTACACAATAACAAAAATGTGCAATGCATATCGACCCCCTATTGTAACCAATGTCATAAAACCAACATATGGAATGCCGTTGGGGTACCATGTGTATGCCTGTAACTACAATACGCACTACAAAATAAAGAATTAAAAAAAAAAAAAAAAAAAAAAAACTTTACTTAAATATGTATGTATGTTTATAAAGACAAATAGCGATGTCCACTACTGGGATTTATATACCTGTAGACAGTTATACCAGCTGATTAAAAACTGGGACTACTTTATTAAGGCTCATTGAAAATGAAAAACCATTGGTAAAGCTGCCAAATAGACTTGTTATAATGTAACTTTAAAATATAATATAATATATATTCTTGACACGGTCTATTCCACCGTAAAAACTGAGACAATGATTAATTTTGATGTCAATTGCTACATAATATCTTTTCTGAGACTTCTTTAGATATTAAGTATACAGAAGACAGACTGTGCCTTTGGAACACACTGTTGAATGCATACATCATCAGAAAGTCACTCAGGGGAATAATACTTATGATTGTAGAGATTATTAAAAACATCAAGTGGTGAAAACGACTTCAATGATTAACACAGGACGGAGGAATGTGAACTACAGGTCAACAGGAACACAGGATAAGAACTACTTATACAGACACCAGGGGGATGGTTTTGTATGCGGCAAATTTGTTTACGGCAATTATTTGCTTTTATTGCATTTGTACACTGAAAAAGTCCAAAGCGATTGGACGAAATGCATAGGATCTTTTTTTGCTTTTCATTTTCATTGTAATACATTTTTTTTTATTTAAATGGTATTCCAGAGTATTCCCATGAAGCCCTTCAAAGAAGGAGGTGTACCGGCAGCCCCCTGAGAAGTCCAGCTTTGAGGTACTATATCTTCCAATGTGTTGTGAGCGCAATTGATAACTATCTGGACTGGACTCCAGATAGTGCTGCAATAACACAGTGTTGCAATAATACACTATTATTTGTATTTATATCTTCGTCTTGGATCAGCAGAAAGTTTTTTGCTGGATGTGAAATAGGCTTTTCAGGAGGAGTCTTTAAGAGGTAGCTGCCACTACCAATACACCTCTCTTTAGCAAGCTAAGTATATATATCGGTATACAGCTTTTAGGATTTTTTGGCTATATTGCATCTTGTGTACTTGCTTACACGTGCCTGACCACTAGGGGGTACCTGTTTTCGACACTTATAATGAGCCTATTTGAGCTTAAAGTGCCAGTGTAAATGTAAGAGGGCTTTGCAGAAATCGCTGCTGGGGGTCTGGTGGCAGTTGGCAAAGGTGAGTTCTATTTACCTGAACCTGTCGCTCATGGGCACGGACATCTTCTTCTGGCGGGTCCTCTTCAGCTTCTGGTGCTTCTACGTCAGGAGCTGACATCACTGATTCACTTGACTCAGCACTTAACTTAAACCTGAAAATAAACCTTTTACCTTATTATTGTGTTATTTATATGGCGCCATCAAATTCTGCAGCGCTTTACAATGGGTGGACGAACAGACATGTAGTTGTAACCAGACAAGTTGGACACACAGGAATAGAGGGGTTGAGGGCCCTGCTCAATGAGCTTACATGCTATAGGGAGTGGGGTAAAATGACACAAAAAGGTGAGGATATTATTAGACTAGTGACAGTTGCAGAAGATGAATCAGTCAGGAGCTATTAACAGTTTAATTGATAAGCTTTGATGAAGAAGTGGGTTTTTAACGATATTTTGAAGGAGTGGAGACTGGGTGAGCATCTAACGGAGGAGGGAAGCGAGTTCCACAGGAACGGTGCAGCCCTTGAGAAATCTTGAAGGCGAGCATCAGAGGTGGGAGTACGGACAAAAGATAGACGTACGTCTTCAGCAGATTGTAAGGGCCTAGACGGGACATACTTGTGTATAAGGGAGGATAGATAGGTGGGAGCAGCATTATAAAAAAGATAAGGAGAAGAGACAGCGCTGGTTAACCAACAGGCAGCATCCCTTTAAAGGGAATCCCTCCAAACCCTTTTAGAACAAGACAAATAGAAAATAAAAATAAAAACAAGGGCTGTGCCACAGTAAATAGTAAATAAATAAACACTGTCCAATTCCAATAATGGAAGCAAATATAAGAGAAAGTCCAACCTAGGTATCCTCACTGTCATCTTAAAGTGCTGTGTACAGGGGCAAGGTCTTCGGACGTTTTTATAGTTCCACTTTTATGAAAGATAAAAAAGAGGGACAACCAATAGTGCAATATGTATAGCTCAAATAAATATACTGGGTAAAATAATGGTAGTGAACTCACATTTATAAGAGCTATATCCAGCTCTAGGGTAAAGCGCGTACAGCGGTATAATCCCCGCTTGTGGGATATATGGTGAGTACCTCTCCGTCACTGGTGTCCAATACTCAAAAGAGAGGAGATAAAAGAGACAGACAATAGTGCTCTCTGTTTTAACAGTCTCAGTGGTAATTAATTAAAATGGTACTTACAAGTGAAGAGCAGACCTATTGCTCTTTGATGTCAGCGTTGGTGAAATGATCCCCACCTAGGATTTCTTGGGGTACAGGAAACTTCCAGGGGTTATAAAACCAGGGTAGTAAAAAACAGGATAAAAAAAGCAGGATAATAAAAGGCCAGGATATAGTAAAAAAATAACGTGTATATAAAAAAAGATAATTGGCACAAGCATAGAAACATAGAAACATAGAATGTGACGGCAGATAAGAACCATTCGGCCCATCTAGTCTGCCCAGTTTTCTAAATACTTTCATTAGTCCCTGGCCTTATCTTATAGTTAGGATAGCCTTATGCCTATCCCACGCATGCTTAAACTCCTTTACTGGGTTAACCTCTACCACTTCAGCTGGAAGGCTATTCCATGCATCCACTACCCTCTCAGTAAAGTAATACTTCCTGATATTATTTTTAAACCTTTGTCCCTCTAATTTAAGACTATGTCCTCTTGTTGTGGTAGTTTTTCTTCGTTTAAATATAGTCTCCTCCTTTACTGTGTTGATTCCCTTTATGTATTTAAATGTTTCTATCATATCCCCCCTGTCTCGTCTTTCCTCCAAGCTATACATGTTAAGATCCTTTAACCTTTCCTGGTAAGTTTTATCCTGCAATCCATGAACCAGTTTAGTAGCCCTTCTTTGAACTCTCTCTAAGGTATCAATATCCTTCTGAAGATAGGGTCTCCAGTACTGTGTACAGTACTCCAAGTGAGGTCTCACCAGTGTTCTGTACAATGGCATGAGCACTTCCCTCTTTCTACTGCTAATACCTCTCCCTATACAACCCAGCATTCTGCTAGCATTTCCTGCTGCTCTATTACATTGTCTGCCTACCTTTAAGTCATCAGAAATAATCACCCCTAAATCCCTTTCCTCAGATGTTGAGGTTAGGACTCTATCAAATATTCTGTACTCTGCCCTTGGGTTTTTACATCCAAGATGCATTATCTTGCACTTATCCACATTAAATGTCAGTTGCCACAACTCTGACCATTTTTCAAGTTTACCTAAATCATTTTCCATTTGGCTTATCCCTCCTTGAACATCAACCCTGTTACATATCTTAGTATCATCCGCAAAAAGACATACCTTACCATCAAGATCTTCTGCAATATCACTAATAAAATATTAAAGAGAATGGGTCCAAGTACAGATCCCTGAGGTACCCCACTGGTGACAAGCCCAATCTTTGAATATACTCCATTGACTACAACCCTCTGTTGCCTGTCACTCAGCCACTGCCTTACCCATTCAACAATATTGGAATCCAAACTCAAAGATTGTAGTTTATTGATAAGCCTTCTATGTGCAACAGTGTCAAAAGCCTTACTGAAATCTAGGTAAGCAATGTCTACTGCACCACCTTGATCTATAATTTTAGTTACCCAATCAAAAAAATCAATAAGATTAGTTTGGCATGATCTCCCTGAAGTAAACCCATGTTGTCTCTGATCTTGAAATCCATGTGTTTTTAGATGTTCAACAATCCTATCCTTTAACATGGTTTCCATCACTTTCCCCACTACTGAAGTAAGGCTTACTTGCCTATAGTCGCCCGACTCCTCCCTATTACCTTTCTTGTGAATGGGCACAACATTCGCTAACTTCCAATCTTCTGGGACTACTCCGGTTATCAATGATTGGTTAAATAAATCTGTTAATGGCTTTGCTAGTACACCACTAAGCTATTTTAATAGCTTTGGGTGTATTCCATCAGGTCCCATTGACTTATTTGCCTTTACTTTTGACAGTTGAAATAGAACCTCTTCCTCTGTAAACTCACGTGTAATAAATGACTCATTTATCCTTTTTCTTAACTGAGGTCCCTTTCCTTCATTTTCATCTGTAAATACCGAACAAAAATATTCATTGAGGCAGTCAGCTAGACCTTTATCCTCATCTACATACCTTCCTTCTTTTGTTTTTAATCTAACTAATCCTTGTTTTACTTTTCTTTTCTCATTTATGTATCTAAAAAAAGTTTTTTCTCCCTTTTTTACTGACTGTGCTATTTTCTCTTCTGTGTGTGATGTGGAAGCTCTTATAATTTGCTTAGCCTCTTTCTGCCTAATCTTATAGGTCATTCTGTCTTCCTCACTCTGTGTTTTTTATAATTACTAAATGCTAACTTTTTGTTTTTTACTATTTTGGCCACATCTGCGGAGTACCACAGTGGTTTCTTGAATTTTTTGCTTTTACTGACAAGCCTAATGCAATTTTCTGTTGCCTTCAGTAGTGCAACTTTTAAATAATCCCATTTCTTTTGGACTCCATTTAAATTGCTCCAGTCTGATAATGACTCCTTTACACATATTCTAATTTTAGAAAAGTCTGTTTTTCTAAAGTCTAAAACTTTTGTTTTTGTGTGGTGTGACTCAGTCACTGTTCTTATATTAAACCACACTGACTGATGATCACTGGATCCTAAACTTTCACCTACAGTAATATCTGATACCAAATCTCCATTTGTTAACACTAAATCTAGTATGGCCTCTTTACGAGTTGGCTCCTCAACGACTTGTTTTAGAGACAATCCCAGTAGGGAGTTTAGAATATGTGTGCTCCTGGCACAAGTAGCTATTTTTGTTTTCCAATTCACATCAGGAAGATTAAAGTCACCCATGATGATAACTTCCCCCTTCATTGTCATTTTAGCTATTTCTTCAACTAGTAGATTATCTAACTCTTCAATTTGTCCTGGGGGCCTATAAATCACACCTACACGAGTTACTGTGTGATTACCAAATTCTAACGTAACCCAAACGGACTCTATGTTCGCCTCACTAACCTTTATTAGGCTAGATTTTATGCTATCCATTACATACAGGGCCACCCCTCCCCCTTTCTTGCCTTCCCTGTCTTTTCAATATAAAGAGTACCCTGGTATTGCTATGTCCCAGTCATTTTTCTCATTATACCATGTCTCAGTAACAGCGACTAAATCTACACTATCAGTTGCCATTATTGCCACAAGTTCATGGATCTTATTCGCTAAACTGCGAGCATTTGTAGACATGACTCACTTGCTACAGGCACCTTCTGTCCTTGTTTTGGGGGACAATTGGATTGATGTTTTATCACCCTTTTGCCCCCCCCTCCTAGTTTAAATACATCCTAGCAAAACCTCTGAACTGCTCACTGAGAACATTTGTTCCCTTTTGAGAAAGATGCAAACCATCTTTTTTGTACAGTTTATTTCCATTCCAAACAGAGCTACCATGAGCAATAAAGCCAAATCCTTGCTCCCGACACCATTCACCAAGCCACAAGTTAAAGTCCCTAATACGCATCCGCCTGTCGTTCTGAGTGTTATGCACAGGCAGAACTTCAGAGAATGACAGTGTGGAAGTGTCAGGGTACCTGTTGTCTCTACCTCAGAGGAGATGAGATACTTAGACGTTCATCCTCTCAGAGGGGTTGACTCACTCGTTCCTCGCAGTTCTCTCGGCCGTTTACACGCCGGCTGCGAGGGACCCGCTTCCTTTTATGACGCGGCGCTCAGTAGCCGATGTCATGACGACAATCTGTTCCGACCTGTCAATCAAGTCCCGACCACGAATCAGGACTCGTCGGGGGCGTGATTACCTATCTAGAACCAGGGTATAAAGTAGGGCTTTATGCATTTGCTCATTGCCCTGTCGTGGTTCTAGCTTGTCTAGTCACTCAGTGCTCTTGTTATCTATTTGTCTCTTTGGTTTTGACCCGGCTTGTTTGTTCTATCCTGCTTACCTCTATTACCCTTTGACTCGGCTTGTCTCTCACTTATCTGCTCTCTCGTTCCCTCGACCTCGGCTTGTCTCTAGACCATTCTTTGCTTACTCCTTACGTTAGTCCGGCCATTCTAAGGTCCGGTATACGTACCTACCTCCTGTTTGTACTTTGCGTGTTGGATCCCTGTCCCGATCCTGACATTACGACAGGGCCAATGGATCCTGCAGGTACAAACACTCAGGTTGGTTCTTCCGACTCTAGATTTGAGGCCATGGATCATAGAATGGATCAGATGGCTCTAGCGCTGCAGGCTTTATTATCTCGTTCTAATAATCAACCAGAAGAGATGCGTACTACATCCATCTCCCCTGTAAGTTCAGGTCTAGAGGTAGCCACAGTAGGTGCTTCTTCCCGTATTACTCCTCCTGTACATTATGGTGGCTCTCCGGATAAGTGTCGTGGTTTTTTAAACCAGATAGGTATTCATTTCGAATTACAACCCCGCTCCTACCCTACAGATAGGGCGAAGGTTGGATTCATTATCACACTACTCATTGATAAGGCTCTGAGATGGGCCAATCCATTGTGGGAGAATGATAACCCGTTAGTCTATAATTATAATGCCTTTGTCGCTGCTTTTAGAAGAACTTTTGACCCTCCAGGTAGAAAGGTCAATGCAGCTAGATTATTGTTGCGCCTTAGACAAGATAACCGAACCCTTGTGGATTATGCACTAGAGTTCAGGTCCTTGGCGGCAGAAGTTAAGTGGAATTAACAGGCTTATATAGACGTATTTTTAAACGGATTATCAGATGAAATTCTAGACGAGGTTGCTACAAGAGAGCTTCCTGAAAATTTGGAGGATTTAATTTCTTTTATTTCTCGTATTGATGAACGTTTAAGAGAGAGGCAGAACACTCGAGATAGAACCCGTAGACCTTCCTTTAACCCCTTAAGGACACATGACGTGTGTGACATGTCATGATTCCCTTTTATTCCAGAAGTTTGGTCCTTAAGGGGTTAAACTAGCTCCCTCATTTCAAAGTCCTGAATCCACAACCTCAGCTTTTCCAGAACCTATGCAGATAGGCAGTACTCGCCTCTCAGAAGAAGAGAGACAGTACAGGAGAAGGGAGGGGTTGTGTATGTATTGTGGAGTAAGAGGGCACCTACGCCTAAATTGTCCTAATCGCCCGGGAAACGCTCGCACCTAAGTTTCTCTAGAGGACAGGCCTTGGGTGTTTCTATTTTGTCCTCTATACATAATTATAAAGATCACAGGCTTCTGCTACCTGTTTCTTTAGCTTGGGAGAAGGGAGTACTAAAAACTATGGCGTTGGTAGATTCCGGAGCTGCTGAGAGCTTTATTGACCAAGTTTTTGTTACTAAACACTCTATTTCATCCCAGCTAAGGGATACACCCTTGGCCGTTGAGGCCATAGATGGGAGACCATTATCTGAACCTGTTATTTTTCGTGAGACCATACCTGTTAACTTAACTGTTGGTATCCTACACGAGGAAGGTATATCTCTTATGCTTATTTCGTCTCCTTCTGTTCCTATAGTCCTGGGGTATCCGTGGTTAAAGAAACATAACCCTATTATTGATTGGGAACTAGGGGAAATAGTCTCATGGGGTCAGGGTTGCCAGAGCAGGTGCTTACAGAAAGTCTCACCGGTTTGCGTAGTTAACGCACCGGCTAATTCTACCCAGTCTACAGACGTACAAATACCGCCTCTGTACCTGGATTTAAAGGCAGTCTTTGACAAAAAGAATGCTGACACTATACCTCCACACAGGCCCTTTGACTGCAAGATCAGACTCCTGCCTGGGACCATGCCTCCGAGGGGTACGGTATACCCTTCATCCACTAAGGAGAACTTAGTCTTAGAGGAGTATATTCGTGAGAACCTAGACAAAGGATTCATTAGGAGATCCTCCTCCCCTGCCGGGGCCGGTTTTTTTTTTGTGAATAAGAAGGATGGTACGTTAAGGCCTTGCATTGATTATCGAGGCTTGAATAAAATAACGATTAGAAATGCCTACCCGATTCCTTTGATTACTGAGCTCTTTGAACGTCTAAAAGGCTCCAAGATTTTCACCAAGTTAGATCTCAGAGGGGCGTATAACTTGGTGAGAATTCAGCAGGGAGACGAGTGGAAAACAGCGTTCAATACCCGATATGGGCACTATGAGTACACGGTAATGCCTTTTGGGCTCTGTAATGCACCGGCAGTATTTCAGGACCTGATCAATGAAGTTTTTAGGGAATTTCAACAGGATTGCGTTATTGTATATTTGGATGATATACTAATACACTCTAGAGAAATTGAGACCCACCACAGACAAGTCAGAAGGGTATTGCGCAAACTTCTACAACATGGGTTGTACTGCAAATTGGAGAAATGTAGTTTTGACCAATCTCAGATAAACTTTCTTGGTTACGTGATTTCTGGGGACGGGTTTAAAATGGATCCGGATAAATTCCAGTCTATTTTAGATTGGCCATTACCCAGGGGTCTCAAAGCCATTCAGAGGTTTATTGGATTCTCCAATTATTATAGGCGTTTCATTAAAGGATACTCTTCTATTATTGCTCCTATTACCAATATGACCAGACAGGGGGCTGACACTAAGACTTGGTCTACTGAAGCTCTCGTTGCTTTCAAGACACTCAAGGAACTTTTTGCTTCTGCACCAATTTTAGTTCACCCTGATACGACTTTGCCTTTTCTACTCGAGGTAGACGCCTCAGAGACAGGTTTAGGCGCTATCTTGTCTCAAAGGTTAGGTGTGGATAAACCGTTACATCCATGTGTTTTTTTTTCCAAGAAATTATCTGGACCTGAAAGCAGATATGACATTGGTGACAGGGAACTACTAGCGGTCATCATGGCTTTAAAGGAGTGGAGACATTTATTGGAAGGGACCTTGCATCCTGTTACTATTTTGACGGATCACAAGAACTTGTCCTATATTGGGGAGGCCAAGCGCTTGTCCGCCAGGCAAGCTCGTTGGTCCTTGTTCCTCACTCATTTCAATTACGTGCTCACTTATAGACCTGGTTCTAAGAACTCTAAAGCCGATGCTTTGTCTCGCCAACATGAACCTTCTACTATATCTGAGGCGGTTTTGTCTTCTATAGTTCCCAAGTGCAATATTATCGCCAACACGAGTCTCAGGATTCATTCTCCGTTGCTGGCCGAGATCATGAAGTTACAGCATCTGGCTCCTAGACAGGGTCCTGGGGCAAGGTATTTCGTTCCTCCTGAACTCCAACTGGAACTGTTACAGTGCTTTCACAACAGTAAGGTGGCTGGGCATCCTGGCATTCGCAAGACGTGTGCCTTGATTTCCAAAGATTTCTGGTGGCCTTCACTACGTAAGGATATTAGGGATTTCGTCGGAGCATGTGAGGTCTATATGAAGACTAAACAACCTCATACGCTTCCATGTGTGCTTTTGCATCCCTTGGAAATTCCCGAGAGACCGTGGTCCTGTCTGGATATGGACTTCATTGTCGATTTGCCTGTTTCTAAAAAACAGACTGTTATCCTCACGGTGGTTGACAGGTTTACTAAGATGGCTCATTTCGTGCCCTTACCTAAACTGCCATCTTCTCCCGAATTGGCTGAGATATTCGCGAGAGAGATTTTTCGTTTACATGGGATACCCTCCGAAATTGTTTCTGATAGAGGTTCCCAATTTGTTTCCCGTTTTTGGAAATCCTTCTGTTCTCAACTGGGCATCAAATTGAATTTCTCTTCAGCCTATCATCCCCAGTCTAACGGAGCTGCTGAACGCACCAACCAAAAGATTGAACAATATTTGCGTTGTTTTGTTTCCGAACACCAGGACGATTGGGTCGGTCTGATTCCTTGGGCGGAGTTTGCTCACAACAATCTCGTTTGTGATTCTACTCGTTCTAGCCCCTTTTTCATGAATTATGGCTTTCATCCTTCCATTCTTCCCTCGGTTTCTCCTTCCCAAGGGTTACCGTCGGTTGATGTTCATGTTGCCAATCTGAGGAAGTTGTGGGATCAAACTCGACAAATTCTCCTGCATAATTCCGCGTTGTTCAAGAAACACGCTGATAAGCGTAGAAGGGCGGCTCCGGTTTTTGTTCCAGGTGATAGGGTATGGTTGAGTACCAGAAACATTCGCTTGAAGGTTCCTTCTATGAAATTCGCCCCTCGTTACATTGGCCCTTACAGGGTTCTGACTCGAATTAACCCAGTTGCGTATCGTCTGGCCCTTCCATCTGCCTTACGCATTCCTAACTCCTTTCATGTTTCCTTGTTGAAGCCTCTAGTATGTAACAAGTTTTTCTCCGCTGTATCCCCTCCTCGCGCTGTTCAGGTTGAGGGTCAGGAGGAGTATGAGATCAACTCCATCCTCGATTCTCGAATCTCTCGGGGGAGGTTACAATATCTTGTTGGCTGGAAGGGATATGGTCCTGAGGAGAGGACTTGGGTACCTCAGGAGGATGTGCATGCTCCTCGCCTCCGCAGGGCTTTTCACTCTCGTTTTCCATCTCGCCCCGGTTCCTTCCGCCCGGTGGGCATTTCTGAGAGGGGGGGTACTGTCAGGGTACCTGTTGTCTCTACCTCAGAGGAGGTGAGATACTTAGACGTTCATCCTCTCAGAGGGGTTGACTCACTCGTTCCTCGCAGTTCTCTCTGCCGTTTACACGCCGGCCGCGAGGGACCCGCTTCCTTTTATGACGCGGCGCTCAGTAGCCGACGTCATGACGACAATCCGTTCCGACCTGTCAATCAAGTCCCGACCACGAATCAGGACTCGTCGGGGGCGTGATTACCTATCTAGAACCAGGGTATAAAGTAGGGCTTTATGCATTTGCTCATTGCCCTGTCGTGGTTCTAGCTTGTCTAGTCACTCAGTGCTCTTGTTATCTATTTGTCTCTTTGGTTTTGACCCAGCTTGTTTGTTCTATCCTGCTTACCTCTATTACCCTTTGACTCGGCTTGTCTCTCACTTATCTGCTCTCTCGTTCCCTCGACCTCGGCTTGTCTCTAGACCATTCTTTGCTTACTTCTTACGTTAGTCCGGCCATTCTAAGGTACCTACCTCCTGTTTGTACTTTGCGTGTTGGATCCCTGTCCCGATCCTGACAGGAAGCAACCTGCCGTATATCATTGGCAAAAACACTAAAAACTTCCTTAACCTCTGATACCTCATTGCAAGCCAAGTCATTTGTCCCTAAATGGACAAGTACATCCAATTCCCCTTCCTGCTTTGCTTGCTTAACAATATTACAGATACGCCTCCTGTCTCTGTGAGCAGTAGCTCCAGGAAGACACCTCACAAGACCACCATTGTCCATCTCCACACCTCTTATGATGGAATCCCCCAACAACAACTGCTTTCTATTAGGCCTCACCATAGTCTTCAAGCCTCTCTGAACAACACCACTAGCCTCAATGCCTCTCTGCAAAACACCACTAGCCTCAGTGCCTCTCTGCACAACACCACTAGCCTCAGTGCCTCTCTGCACAACACCACTAGCCTCAGTGCCTCTCTGCACAACACCACTAGCCTCAGTGCCTCTCTCCACAACACCACAAGCCTCAGTGCCTCTCTCCACAACACCACTAGCCTCAGTGCCTCTCTCCACAACACCACTAGCCTCAGTGCCTCTCTTCACAACACCACTAGCCTCAGTGCCTCTCTGCACAACACCACTAGCCTCAGTGCCTCTCTGCACAACACCACTAGCCTCAGTGCCTCTCTGCACAACACCACTAGCCTCAGTGACTCTCTTCACAACACCACTAGCCTCAGTGCCTCTCTGCACAACAACACTAGCCTCAGTGCCTCTCTGCACAACAACACTAGCCTCAGTGCCTCTCTTCACAACACCACTAGCCTCAGTGCCTCTCTTCACAACACCACTAGCCTCAGTGCCTCTCTTCACAACACCATTAGCCTCAGTGCCTCTCTTCACAACACCACTAGCCTCAGTGCCTCTCTGCACAACACCACTAGCCTCAGTGCCTCTCTGCACAACACCACTAGCCTCAGTGCCTCTCTGCACAACACCACTAGCCTCAGTGCCTCTCTCCATGACACCACTACACTCTGAAAGTGCAGAAAATGAATTATGTAGAGCAACAGACTGTGCAATATGCCTTTTATCGCATTCATTATGGACTGTAACGGCGCAAGTTGGGAGCACGTAAGACCACTGAGAAGCGGATTACAGTAGTCAAGGTGAGAAAGGACATTGGAATGGACCAGCACCTTAGTCGCATCTGGCGTTAAATAGGGGCGGATGCGCGCAATGTTTTTGAGATGGAAATTACAGGATTTGGCAATAGATTGAACATGAGGCTTGAAGGAGAGGTCGGAGTCAAAGAGAACACCTAGGCAGCGAGCCTGTGTGGTGGAGCTGATGGTAGCACCGTTGACTTGGAGGGAGACAACACTTGAGGGAGGAAAGACCAGAACTTCAGTTTTGGTCAAGTTTAGTTTAAGAAAGTGGGCAGCCATCTAGTTATAAATAGCAGAGAGGCAGTCAGAGACACTAGTCAAGAGGGAGGGAGAGAGATCAGGAGAGGACAGGTAGATTTGCGTGTCATCTGCATAGAAATTATATTGGAAGCCAAAGGAGCTAATGAGTTTACCAAGGGAGGCAGTATAGATGGAGAACAGTATATTCTATATTTGCCTCATCTTAAAAACAAAACATCTCATATACCCCAATACTAAATTTAACCCAACTCCAACCTTAAAGCAGCACTGTCATACCCACCCCCTTAAAAAAATGTGCATCTTTTAAAGATAGAAACTTTATAAAATACTTATTTTGACCATGTTGGAATTGTACTGAAATTCCAACCCAGTCAAGAGATTTTCAGAGACAAAGTAGTGACTATTTTGTCTCTTTATATTTCCAGTGCCTGACACTTCTAGACACAGGGCGAAGCTACCGCCTTCTAGCAGTGTCAGTCCTTGCAGGTGTCACCAGTGATGGCTGCAGGGACTTGGCCCTGTCTATGAACAATTTCATAGGATCAGCATAGACCTTAATGCTGTAATTTTGTACATGTGCTAGCAGCTAGAGTATAGCAGTGATGTCGGCTCCTCAGCTGGAGGAACATGGCCACGGTCGCGAGGGACAGGATCAGGTAAGTAAATCACACTTTTAACTGCCCCACTGGACTCCTAGCGAAGATGTCACAATCGGGGGTCTTTGTGAATTCTGCAAAGTCCCTAGATGGACACTATCACTTTAAAACCCCTTTACTCTAATCATTTCAAACATTATCTTTAACCCTGCACACATTTACACAGGGACATACACTAACTATAGGCACAGATGTAAACACAATACAAGCAGAGATTTGCACATATATACATATGGAGTTGCCAAATATGAAAATATGTTTTTAGTTGTTTTGGGCCTGCAATGTCCAGGAGGAAAAATATTTGTGACTCTAGGACAACTCCTTGGTTTTGCACCCCTCCCTGTCGCAAGGGCCTCATCCCAGGGCCCTTTTTAACCTTGTATTGCAGAGAGTCCCAGATGGAATTCCCCCCCCCCCCCCCCAAGTAAGTGGGTTAATATCATAAGAGCAGACATTAGGCTGATAGAGTAGGACTTGCCAAAGATGGGGTACATTGACGTTGTGGCAGGCTTATGCAATGTATGATCATATAATGTAACAAATCCACCATTATTTTTGCGTATTAAAAAAAAAAAAAAAGAATAAAATCTGTGAGCTTTGAAGTTGTTGTTTAGTGGATGAGTGAGTGCTCTGGATCTTGTGTATTGTTTATTACATTTAGAAACATTTGTGGTGCATACGGTTGGCTTAGAAAAAAAGACCTCTAAGTGCCTCTCCCTTGGATACACTAGCCTGCTTGATTTATGGACAAGTTTACCACCTTTTCTTTGTGAATTATTAAAGATATCATCAAAATCATGCTGGCTTCACAATAATATAGCAATATAGTAAGGCTAAAGCTCTATACAAAATATAAACATTGTGCTACATCATCTTAGCACATAGAACACTACATTTATATTCTGTAGAGTTTATTCACTAAGCCCCCTATACCAAAAAAAATGAGTGGCAGAGGAAAGGAGTAGAATTATTCTGCAGGTGGCTCTTCAGATCTGTGTCAGAGAAACTGCAGTGCATGTGCTGAAGTTGCTGTATTTTTTTTTAGCAAGCCTGTATTGCACTTGATCAGTAAAACCTGTCAATCTGTTCTGATGTGCTGCAAGTGAAGCCAGGATGAGTGAGAGGAAGATTGCCATGCTCGAGCAAATGTTTCTAGCAGGGTCAATCAAAAAGAAGTGCAGAAGGGATTTGTCTGTTGTTGCAGTGTTGGCACCATGCAGAGTAGGTGAATATTAATAGAACATAGTCAGATTGTAATAAAAGTTGAAAAAAGACTCCATAATGTTCAGCCTGCCGTATATCTGCATTACTGCGAACACCCGAAAGAAGGCGGTAAACCCAATTTGAAGTACTTTCTATTTTTGTCACAAAAATAAAAAAACAAAAATGCTTCTTAAATCCAAATTGGTAGCTAGATATGTCCTTCAATTAACATCAGGGATTTGAAGTGGTTGTGGCGCTTTAGGTATGTATGTGGTGTGTTTCATTATAAAATGCTGAACATACAGAGTTTAACCCCTTTGCTGCCAGAAGTGTAACTCCACCTCCAGCAGCATCATTGCGGAGTAACTAGCGTTCTGGCCTGGTAAATGTTAGTTCTGTGCATGCTGGTGAAAAGTGTCCTATTGTGTTACCGACCCTCCCTCTATGCCACCCATTTCCTCCACTCAGTCCGTTGTCCCTTAAATCCCTCCTACTTCAGCAAGTAGAAGTGACGTCAGTGTCGGAGGGTCGGACTACCTAGGGAATTACGCGGGTAGCCTTGACACAGCAACAGAGGTAAGTTTATCTTTTCATTATTTATTTATTTTAACCTTTGAAAGGAAGAGGGACCGGGATAAGAAGGGTTATTCTAACAAAATACATCTTATATATATATATATCTGTACAGACACATAGACCAAACCCTATGGTAGCAGTTATCTTCAGAATAGGCAGGACTCTCCTCCTGGATGACACTTGCAAGTCCCTTCGCCAACTCAGCAATTTTTATTTTGAACATTCCAATTAGATAAAAACACCTCTTGCCTGCCAACTGCGTGAGATAGAGGCCTCCCATACAATTTCAAACATGGTATAATCTCCTGCTGACATTCAGGATGCCTTTAGCAAGTTTTATTCTAAGATTTACAACCAATCCCCTTCCCATTCTGCTGGGTACCCTATGCACTGTGGAGAGATTCAATCTTTCCTGGCTCAACTTTTCTTACCCCTGTTAGGTGGTGAACAGATGAACAGAGGCCTAGATGGCATTACGGTTGCTTACTACAAAACCTTTTCACATGAGCTGATTCCCCAGCTTCTGGCCTTGTTTCAGTCCATGTGGGAGGGTGGCTCCTTTCTGGATGACTCACTTCTGGCCAATATAATTTTAATCATCAAGCTGGGTAAACAACCAGATTTCCTGGTATCTATAGACCCATATCCTTCATCAATACCAATGCTAAAAATGTTGCTATACATTTGTCCCCCCATCTTAACTCTGTGCTGTCATCCTTGATTCATACAGACCAGGTTGGGTTCATGCCAGGTAGACAAGCATATGAGAACAATAGACCTTTCCTAATTTTAGTTACACCCGACAAGGCCCCTTGTCACTCCTCCTGTTTGCTTTATCTATTGAGTCGTCAGGCATAAGGTATCAGGGGCTTTTCGGTTGTGGGCAGGGAGTACATGGTCTCTGCTTACGCAGACACCTCTCCATCACCTAGCCTACACCTTCCCCCCTTCATTATTCTCATCTCTTGGAGGTAATAAATTGAATATAGACAAATCTATTGCCCTCTCAATACATGTCCCACTAAACTTGTTTTAAACATTCTTGGAGTCATTCAATCTGCAGTTTACCTCCTCATCTATTCCCAATCTGGACATTAAAATAAAAGTTTTGCTATCTAGCCTTTATACCACTAAGTATACCCCAATCTATGCTGCCCTTAAAAGAAGACATGGAAAACTGGAACAAATATGCCAGCTCCTGGGTGGGCAAAGTTAACAGCGTCAAAATGAATATCATGCCTAAACCTGTAGTCTCTCCAGATTTCAATTGGTGATTTTTGTCTGGCAGCACCAGAGGTGCAGAGTTGCAAAAACAGTTTTCTACTGACAAAAACTGAAATAAGGACTGGGATTGTCAAGCTTAAGCTCCGATTATGTTGCAGCACAGATAGCTACAGGTGCAAGCGTGGCACTCTATCGGTGTCAGGATTCTATCCTGACAACCAATACATTGTTTTATTTTATTGCTGCAATTCCTGTTTCTCGCCTCTAGTGGCCTCCCTAGCCACTAGTCAATCCTCAGTTGCTCTCACCTGCTTCATATGATTTTCCAAGTCTGCTATAAAAGGCCACACCCAACTCTTCTCATGGCCTTTACATCGAAGTCAGTGTTCTGACCTGAAAACCTCCTGTATCCTGGCTCCTGAAAACCTCCTGTATCCTGGCTCCTGAAAACCTCCTGTATCCTGGCTCCTGAAAACCTCCTGTATCCTGGCTCCTGAAAACCTCCTGTATCCTGGCTCCTGAAAACCTCCTGTATCCTGGCTCCTGAAAACCTCCTGTATCCTGGCTCCTGAAAACCTCCTGATCCTCTATTGAGATTCAACCCTGTATCATCCTCAACCTGGCTGCAGTGTGACATTTCACAGACTATTAATCTACTTGGAAATAACTTCAAACCTACTTGTATATAAGAGACTTTATTCATTTACTCTCAAGATATCCTGTTTGTGGCATATTGCCTTAATTCTTCCTTACAAGTAAATAGTTTTGTCTAAAAAGACAACGTTTCAACCAATAACCCTGTCAATTGTCTCCTCTCTGACCTGATCCTGAGGAACATGACAATCGGTATCGTAGATGGGTCGGCCTGACCTTCTACAATTTTTTTTATCTGGCTTCCCAATACTTCTCAACTTTTCCTGCACACACACAAGTGATGTTATGGCTATTGCATGTTATACATGATTAATTTTTAAAAAGTTACTTGTAAGTCCTTTTCTTGTTTTAAAATGTGCCAATGTTTTTTTTTTTTTAATTTAACAACATGACTCTCACTGTGACTATCACAATTAATAGAAATCTGTTGAACTTGTGTATCATTCTTTATTTAACTTTAAAATTGAAAAGTTCTTTCCAATCTTTTAAATTAAACGCATTGAATTGAGTCTCCATCATTTAGGTTTTTTTCCAGTTTTAATCGTTTTGATAAAACTGATCCTTTAATAAAAAAGTTTTGCATTATTTACAATTCTTCCACAAGAGAGCCCTTTTGGGATGTTTCATGGAACAAATTAGAACTTATTTATGCAGCTATTTATGTCTAAATCTTTAAACAATTATCTGAAAAAGGAATCCTGTATTACATTAGGGTGACATGGTCTAGTATATATATTTTCAAACAATTATCTAAGACCGAAATGTCTAAATCCAGAAAACATACTTTATTAGAGCTTATGTCGTGGCTCATTTAAATTCACCAGTCATTACTATTTAAATGGTCTAAAAAGGATTTAAAAAAAGGCTAGAATTACCTCTCCAAACCATAAAAATATAATCTCATCTAAATAGACAAACCTTTTCCAATAGCACGTAAAAAGAGATTATCTTTGCTCACTATTTGAGTATGTATGCCTGACCTTATTTGTGTTCCTGTAGCTGTTTCTGCCCTGAGATGAAGTTAGTTTCTTTTGCCACATGATCACACTCCTAGCTGTCAACTTCCAACATCCAGCACCTTGCAGCCTGCGTCTCAGACAGACACCCTGGTAACTGACTTGGACTGGCTTAGCTTTTTTCATTCTCTGCTCCCTCACTCTAAGACTGATTTCCTGGCTTTAACCCCTTAAGGACACATGACATGTGTGACATGTCATGATTCCCTTTTATTCCAGAAGTTTGGTCCTTAAGGGGTTAAACCTTGTCTTTTTTTTTCTCAGATTAATGGACTCCTGCCTCCTTGTATTGGACTTCCCACAAGGAAACATTAACTCTGGCTCTGGACAAAGTTTATCTCTTGCAACACCCGTCAATATTATTGGACTAGTCTATGGCTTTAGCACTGGCCCTGGGCACAGCTAACCTCTTGCAACACCCCTCAAAATTATCGGATTAGTCTCTGGCTTTAACTCTCTGGCTTTGGACAGGATTTACCTCTTGCAACACCCCACAAAATAATCGGACAGACTGCTGGCACTTAGCTTGGCTCAGGAAATAGACCTCTCAATGCATGATAAGGTTGCTGAATGTGTCAAAGCTCGCTTGCATTCAAGTTTGCTCAAACACTTAAAACCCTGTTTAGGGGATATGCCCCTAACTACCTATAAAAATGGCTGATCACAGGCTGTATTGCAGACACACCTCATGATTCCTTCAAGGGATCGCACTACTGGCTATGTGTTTTCTCTGCTGGGCTAAGTTTATGTTACTGCTGCGAATGGGCTTAGCCAACCTCCTTGAATTGGACTGCCCACATAGAAACATTAACTCGGGCTCTGGACATAGTTTACCTCTTGTAACACCCCTGAAAATTATTGGCCTAATCTCTGGCTTTAACTACTCAGCTCTGGACATGGTTTACCTGTTGCAACACCCCTCAGCTTATTTCAGAAGCCCTCCATCAAAACATTTAATGATAATCCTCACAATTTCAAATATTTCCTCTTAAGGTCTCCAGAAGGCTAAAACTAAAGAGGTTTATTTTATCTGAGGTATGTGTGTACTTACCTATTGCAAACCTTTTCTGTATGGAACACTATATATTTAGTGGAGCGCTATATGTATAAATAGTGGAAAAAATAGTGGAGTGCTATATATTTAGTGTCAGAAACATGCCATGCCTATATATATATATATATATATATATATATATATAACACTTAGCTCAATGTTCTCTTTTGAGCAACTTCAATCAAGCGTATATCCCTTAAGGACACATGTATGTGTGACATGTCCTGATTCCCTTTTATTCCAGAAGTTTGGTCCTTAAGGGGTTAAACAAAGACAAAGTGCAAATTGATGAAATCTTTTAAAACCGTTTAAAATGCATGAATTGACAATTTAACACTCACAATAGCCAGAGCTAGCTCTGGTATGTATTGCTTGTTGGTCCGTTTTGGGCGACAACTCCCCTCGTTGGTGTAATAGTTATGGTGGTAACTTATTTTCATTCCATTTCCTCTGATTATCTCAGGGTAAAAAAAATACAGAATATAGTGTAGATCCACTTATACTTTAGTGTAATGGGTTAAGGGTGATTATCATACTCACAAACATAGAGCCTGCATGCTGGCTCTGTATAGCTGCTTAGTGTGGTTAAAGGGAAACTCCAGTGCCAGGAAAACAATCAGTTTTCCTGGCACTGGAGGGTCCCTCTCTCTCCCACCCACCCACCAATCCCCAGTTACTGAAGACTATGCAGCAGCCATAAGCAGCAAACTGTGATACACTTTGTCTTCTGACACCTTTCTATCATGGGCACCATTAAGTTTTTAAGCAATCTGAGCTACAGTAACTCATTTGTGTGATTCGACCAGACGTGATTCGCTCCCCACCTGCATCAATGAGCCGTGGGCACCGATGACTTTGATGCTGGCTCTCTGGTTCTCCCTCCTTGCACCACTTTTGGTTGGTACCGTGAATGCCCCACAAGACTTGCCAATTTGAAGATGCTCTAAACCAGTCATCTAGCCATCACTATCTGGCCCTTGTCAAAGTCACTCAGATCTTTACACTTGCTTTTTTTTTCTTGCTTCTAACACATGAAATTCAAGAACTGACTGTTCACTTGCTGCCCAATATACCCCACCCATTGACAGGTGCCATTGTAACAATATAATCGATGTTCTTCACTTCACCTGTCAGTGGTTTAAATGTTGTTGCTGATCAGTGTATTTATACATTTTTTCTATAGGCTTAACGTTCCCTTTAAGCACAGACTGCAGGTTCACTTAGGTACGTGGTCAAATGCTATTTTCAGCTTAGCTGTTTTATACTTCATAAATATGTATTCTCTTTATTAACTTCCTTTATAAAATGGAAATGATTTATTAATACTCAGCAAGGTAACACATTCCTGTAACAGCACTAAGTATTCAAATAAAAATGAGTAAACTAACGTAAAAGGCAGACTGCAATCCTTGTTACAGATCAGACATAGACAACCCTCCCCTAAATTTTTTAAGCCATAAATATTTAATTTATTCTCAAATTAAGTGTCTACTGCCACACTATAAGTGGAAATTATCTATGTAGCAGGTATATAAAAACTAGAATATGGTGAATCACAACACATCTTTTATGGTATATTGTTTTTCATTCTAGTCACATCTATACCTATCTAAATGGATTGTATAAACATTAAAATAAATAATCTAATAGTAATAAAAAAAAAAAAAACTACTTGACTTATAATAAAAAGCCAGCAGTAGGAAATAGCAGGTACTTTCTGACTTTGTCTATCATTGAACCTTGCCGATTAAAAAGAAAAAAAGTTTGAAATGAATTCAGCTGCTATTAAAGCTAAGTCTGGAAATAATCAGCGGTGCCAGGTGAAATCTCTTTTAACACTAAATGTATTCACGTCAATAGAATTTAAATTTTAGCAGTGCAGTAATATGAAATTAAAGCCAAGCATATATCCTAAAGGTCCAGTAATGTCACATTGGAATTTAAATGGAACTACCTGATGCCTTCAGGGTTAAACACTGGAATCAGATGTCAGCATAATTACCTTATTCCTGCAACTCAGAGGGATTTGGAACATTTTAGTTGCCCCTCTGATGTTGTAGAGTTTTGACTTAGCCCATTGCCTCTCAACTAATTTTCTGGATGATGAGCTTTATTACATTGCTAAGCTTTTGCAAGGAGATGATTACTAAATCATTAGCAGAATCATTAACCTATTGAAATAAGGCTAACTGGTACAATTGACCATATCTTTGTAAGTATAGCATGATTGAAAGCTCTATCAGTGGATATCTCGTGTAAGTTACTCTGTGCTAGTTGTAAAGAAGGGCAGTTATGCTAGTTTTTATTTAGCATAATTATTCTCATAAATCTTGATTTTGTAATGTGTACACTATGGTCGATTAGAATCTCTGTAAAAATGTTTTTGCCCGAAGGTACACCGTAAGGTTTATTTGCTGAATTGTGAATTGCGGAGAGTTCACAGCTGAAATTAGTCTTGTGAGTTCTGTTTCTGAGGAATTGCAATTCACGTGAATTTTGGGCGACTGAGCGTCCAAATTTCAAAACTCTATATCACTAAATGGCAGAATCTCAAAACAAACAAAACGGACAACGGATAAATGTTTTGTTGACAGCCACTTAATATGGATTTTCTTCGCATATAAAGTGAAAAGTAACCAACAGACAAAAAGATTAAGTAATTATGCAAAGAAGAGTCCTGCAGAATATGCTTTTGATGAGTTTTCATAAATATGACAACATTCTGTGTTCATGAATATGGTAATATATATATATATACACACACACACACACACACACACAATATGATAGCACTCCAAGGACTTTTAGAAAATTGAAAAATAAAATTTAGCTTTTGTTAAGGTTGTTGCCAGTAAAAAGATTAACGTTTCAGTTCCAATGTTAACTTTCCAATGCGGTGCTGGTTCGCATATATTATTGCAAACCAGCACCGGGCATTATTGTGTATACTAATTTGAGTGCAAGCGAACAGAAACTATATATATATATATATATATATATATATATATATATATATCTATCCAAGAGTCATTTATATATAAAATTTGTATCTTGCAATACCATTTTTATTGGACTAACAATTGTTTTAATGACAAGTAGAGTTCGGGTTCGTACAGAACATTACGTTTTTTGGACCCCGGACCCGAACACGGACATATCACTGTATGTTTGGGTTGGAGTTCGGAGTTCAGCAATTTAATGACGCGTTTTGAAAGGCTGCAGGGCAACCAATCAACACGCGTTTGACCTTAGGCTGTTAAACTCTGATTGGTGGATTAAGTAACCAATCAGAGTGTTATGAGTCAAATTACACAGCGTGGAAAAATTCCAAAGAACTTTTCCACGCTGTGTAAAATTACACAGAGCACTCCTATTGGTGGATTTCAAACCAACCAATCAGAGTAATGTGACAGATAAATGTAGAGACTTACCTGTCAGTCTCTTCCTTTACCTGTCAGAGCACTCTGATTGGACGGCTTAAACCCACCAATCAGAGTTCTCTGAGCCTAATTGCAGGGCGGGGTAAGGCTTTATAAGCCTTCCCCCCACCCTGCAGAGCTCAGTCTGCGTGGAGCCCTCCATGGGTGAAGATGGATTATTTTTTTTTTTAAGTGTGTCAAGTATTATGAATTTTGATTTTGCCTTTTTTGGGGATGAAAAAAGATTTTAGAAGAAAGAAAACACTGAATGGTAAGTTTTATTTTATCTTTTTTAACAGGTACTTAGTTAATGCCACCCCCCTCATTATTTTTATGGCGAGGGCGGTAGGTAGGGGTTAGTTTTTTTTTTTTTGGAAGGGGGTGACTAGAGGTTTGGGGAACCCTAGTCACCTGGGGGGGGGATTTTTATTTATGGCCCCCACCCACCGCTCAAGGGTGGGGGCCGGGGGGGAGGACATTAGGACCCCCTTATTGTTATTTAGGGCCCCCACCCGCCGCGCAGGGGTGGGGGCCGGGGGGAAGGACATTAGGTCCCCCCCAATTTTTATTTATGGCCCCCACCCACCGCTCAGGGGTGTAGGACGGGGGGAGGACATTGGGTCCCCCCATTTTTTATTAATGGCCCCCACCCGCCGCGCAGGGGTGGGGGCCGGAGGGGAGGACATTAGGTCCCCCTCCATATTGTTATTTAGGGCTCCCACCCACCGCTCAGGGGTGGGGGCCGAGGGGGGAAGGACATTAGGTCCCCCCCAATTTTTATTTGTGGCCCCCACCCACCGCTCAGGGGTGGGGGCCGAGGGGGGAAGGACATTATTTCCCCCCCCCCAATTTTTATTCATGGCCCCCACCCACCGCTCGGGGGGGTGGGGGACAGGGGGGAGGACATTAGGTTTCCCCCCCATTTTTTATTTATGGCCCCCACCCACCGCGCAGGGGTGGGGGCCGTGGGGGAGGACAGTAGGTCCCCCCTTATTGTTATTTAGGCCCCCCACACCATGTACTAAGCGGCTGCTTATTTTATGTTATTTTTAAGTGATTTCCGTATCCACATTTGTTTGCTGGGCACTTTTCCTACTCTTACCCCATTTTACTTCCTTTTGCAGCCCTCTAGCCCTTTCCAGGAGTTTCTTAGAGTCATTTTTGTGGCCAAAAGTTCGGGTCCCCATTGACTTCAATGGGGTTCGGGGTCAAGTTCGAGCCCGAACCCGGACTTTTTTTCAAAGTTCGTCTGAACCCGCCGGACCCGAACATCCAGGTGTCCACTCAACTCTAATGACAAGCTTTCGGGAGAACCTCCCTTTCTCACGTCTAAAACATTTCTGAGCAAGACGATACATAGAATTCAAAAAGGGGGTGCAGCCTGTGGTGGCTTTGAGTCCGGAGTGATATATGGAATAAGATAATAAGAAATGTGATATAGTTTAGTATATTTGGAGTTCTTTGATAGGTTAAATACTAAATAATTTTTCCTCTGTATTTTTATCTCTCCATTTCATGTGCATTTATCCTATGTTATCTAATACATTATTGCATATATTTATATAACCTTTTTCTATATATAAATGTCTTATGTAAATATGTATATATAAATTTCTCATGTAAATAGCTGTGTGTCTGCTGTACTACAGGTTCCATCATTCCCCTGCTACAGGACTGCAGGCTAACAAAGTAGAAGCTGTTTCTCAGTCACTCCCCCATCTAGCTATTCCTCATTAAGCTCCTTCATTATGGAGCTACACACCCAGGTTTCCATGACAACGCGGCCCGTTACATCCCGTGGGGGCAGGCCATGGGTGCCATTTTGGCACTCTCGTACCAAATGTAATGCAAACTGTTTTAAACGCTCATTTTTAAAGAAATGCACTACCATCCACACCCCTTCCCTTCACTCTCCCAGTTCCTGCCTCCCTTTTCATTTTTTGAAATTTTAGCCATTTAAACCACCATATTTAAGGTGGCGGCTGCAATCTTTAAACACCCATATAGTATATTGTGGTGGCTATCTTTGTCTTCACCCCTTTAACCCCTTAAGGACCAAACTTCTGGAATAAAAGGGAATCATGACATGTCACACATGTCATGTGTCCTTAAGGGGTTAAAGTCACCCCACCCCCTTTTTTATAATATCTTTCTGTAACTACATTTTATTTTAAAGTTAAGTGATTCACATACATTAACAAAGGATTATACTATTTTATTTTTACCATGTATGTTATGTTTTGTGAAATGTTTAAATTAAATAAAATGTGGGTCATATGAGTTGTGACATCATCTGATCTTTTAAATTTTGTAGCTATATAAACAAGAGAGGTCTTATGCACTGTAACACACTGAGAAAGCCTAACTGCAGGTGAAAAGCGTTTGTGTTTATAATCTATTTTATACCATATTTTGTTTTATTATTTATCTCCAAATAGATGAGTATTTTTTAATACCATTTGCAGCCTTTTTTGACTTATCTTAGAAGATTGTATCCAGAGGACTCACCATACACATGCTTGGTGGGTATTATACCACCTATGTCCAGTAGGACTGAGCAATACCTATATTTGCTCTCCGTTTGTGAGTAGACATCTTTTTACCTATCTTTTATTATTTTTATATATACAGAGAGCACAATATTCTGTTTTTAATTTTTCCCTACATACTGAGGATATCTAACTGTGTCATTATGTGGAAAGCCACAATGTCACTATAGAAATAAAATACAAATGTGAAGTGGCGTTGTATAGCGATTAAAACAAGCAATCGGTAAATAGATATAAGCAAATAAAGTGCTTGGTGTGCAGTGGATGAAAGACTGAGTGTGATGTGGCTAACTCGTAAGCAGTGGGTTAGAAATAAAGTGCCATGTATAGGGTTAAAAAGTTAAAGTGCCAGTGGTAGAACGTTAGCATTATATATGCAAAACAGTTTTGCCCATGTAGTACAAGCCACAGGGGCATACCAGTTTGTACACCACATAAGGTGTTTTACAAGTTATGGTATACTTGATCTGGTATTGTTTATTGAAGTGTGGATGATTAAGACTTGGCTGGTATTATATGCCCACAAGTAACACACCCCAAGCACCTGACACTGCCACATTCTGAACCTTAGTGATTTTCATATAATTTTTTTTTCTGGATCAGTGTGTACCATTAGATCTTCAAAATTTCTTTTTTTCTTATTGCAGATGAGTGGTTCTTTAAAGACCTTTGGGAGGATGTAATCACTCAACAACATTTTCCAATTGTTTTTTATGACTTTGGTTACAGACAGAGTGACTTAGTTGAAAGTCATTGGAAAACCATTGGTACATGGGCACTCATGGCCTCTTTCAACACCTTGTCCAGGGTATAGTGTTTATATCCTTGATCTAAGAATTTTTTAGTCATTTCCTGTAATTGACTCTACATTTTTTTTTTGTTGGAGTTATTTTTTATGACTCTTAAAAAATGTGCCTTAGATAGAGTTCTTGAGTGTCTGCACTCTGGGCATGTAATAAAGTGTTGCGATCGGTTGGTTTAGAGAATATTTAATTCTTTGGCTTCCAACTGAGAGTTCTAAATCAGGATGATTCACTGTCTTGGCAGATGTTGGCTGTCAACTTGATAGGTGTTGGGAGCTGGTTTCAATGTTTTATCATCGCCGTTACTTTCATTAGGGACCCCGTCCAAACCAAGAGCAGGTCATTGATATAGCGATAGTATCCCAAGATGTTGTGGCATATTGTGATATGTATTTCTCTTCGTACATAAACATATACGTGTTTGCGTACATGGGGGCCATCGCTGCCCCCATGGATGTACCCGCAACTTGTAGATACCACTGTACCTCAAAATGGAAGTAATTATTCTGAAGGGTGAGCATAAGGAGTTCAAGAACAAATTCTCTGGGTGGACCTTGAGAGACCTTTGACTGTGTTAGGAATGTTTTCATGGTGTCTATTTCCTCCTTGTGTGGGATAACACTATACAGACTCCTAACATCCATTGTTATCAGGATAGGTTTAGCCTCCCCAAATCTCAATGTAGTGATCTTGGATAGGAGAGCTTGGGTATCCTTGACACATGTGTATAGATCTTCAACTGGTATTTTAAAGATATGAACTAACCATTTTGCGATCGGTTCTAGCACTCCATCCACTGCTGACATGATGGGTTGTCCTGGGGGTCATAAATGGTCTTTATGTATTTTTGGTATACTGTTGATGACGGATGTGCAGGAAATTCATATAGGTTGAGATCTATGTAACCAGCTCTGAGAGCCATAGACAGTATATCATTAATCTTGAGTTGATTTCCCTGTAGGGTCCCCCTGCAGCAGTTGATAGGCATTGTTATCTTGTAGTTGTGCCTTGAATTCTTCACCGTAGTATTGATAGTCCATAATAACCATGACTCATCCCTTGTCACCTGCTCGAATAATTATAGAAGGGTCATCGGCTAGTTATTTTATCAGCTGCACTGTTGTTTCGAGGTGCACTCGATATTAAAGAAATATGTATAGCTAGAGTGCAAGGATTTTTTATATATCGTTCTATCTCTAACAATAGTGCATCTCTATAAGGTTCTAATATCTGAAATTATATTTTTTAATCTGTTTATTTTTAATGTCTTCAACACTTAAGGTAGACTGTTATTTCTTGAAACATATACTTTTTTGTACAGACGATATACCATCTTACGGGTGTTTAAAATATAAGCTCTAGCTTTAGGGACCTCTAATTCTTACTTTTTGCCATTATTTTTATATCTTATATTTTTATTTTTTTGTTTAGAGATATCATAGTCTTCACTTTATAGACCTCACATCTATTAGCCCCTAATCCTTGGTCCTTGGCTAATATTAAATACAAATTCTTATGATGAATATATTTATCCACACTTTATACACTGGGAGATAGAGGGTTAATGTCTCTAACCCTTCAAATTGACTTTGGATACTAGCCAAACTTTAGATATCAGAATAAAAAGGTATAAACAATATACCAGCAAGTGGAGCGCTATAATGAATATTAATATAAATAATGAGGGGGTATACTCACCCCTCCAACATAGTGATACAATGTGTCCAAATGTACATACAAAGTAAAACAACAAAAAGAGAGAATATAGTGCAGATGGTTTACAAAAATAAAAAATGAATAATAGTAGCAATTGGTTGAAACCACTCACGTGGGTTGGAGCCTATAAGCTATTGGCTCCGTAAGTGACTCCTTTTTGCTCTTGAGGCAGCAACACACCCCTTTATCCCAAACGATGTTCTCCCGAAGATATGGAACAAGCAGAGAGAGAGAGAACCTCATAGGTGGTATTGTACAGATAGTGTATACAAAATAGTGAGATAGTAATTGTTATGCTCACCTTAGACAGAGCCTTGAATTCCTGGCTCTGAGGTTTGTTGGCAATATGCTAATTTATTGGGATAGCATTCCCCACATAGTGTTCCTGGAGGCTAGAAAGGACTATATGGACTGATATAAAAAAATAACGATTTATTGTAGAGATAAAAAATAATAAAAACAATATTAAGACTTCTCAAAAGCATATAAGCTAAAAGGTAGAAAGTCCAAGTATAAAAGTCCAAAACTCCAGCTAAACGCGTTTCACTCTTGTATGAGCTTCCTCAGTAGCTGTGCCCACAGCTACTGAGGAAGCTCATACAAGAGTGAAACTGTCACGTCTAAACATTTGTTATGAAGGAACACAACTGCAGATTTCTTATAGTTTGAATATTTATTATAAAAAGTAAAAGGTATTGACTTTAATTCCAATTTACAGGTACTGTAGCTTTAAGTAGTAAACGATAACTGAAGTCCACAATTATAGGCACTGTAGCTTTAAGTAGTAAACGATAACTGAAGTCCACAATTATAGGCACTGTAGCTTTAAGTAGTAAACGGTAGTAATTAGCAGACACTGAATCAGAAAGAGTCTCTTAGTAGTATTAATGAATTAGGTGATAAGGAGTTACAATAGCTGTTCCATAGACTTTAACTGAAGCAAGACAGATGCAGCTAACTGAGGCAAAGTATGAGTTGAAGTTAGCTGTAACGGGTTTGTTTTATCGAAGAACTTTGGAGACAGGAAATAACAGCTTTGAGATGCAACGCTTATCACAGAGGTTTTACTTAGCTTCCGGCACATAGAACACTGGTTCCCGAGATCTCCTCAGAGGCGGTTTATCCTGAATGGAGAGAGTTCAGCTTTAGTCGTGGATGAGGAAAGGTGAAGGGAACTTGAAGTCTTCCAGTCCGGTCCGGTAACAGAGGGCTTTCACAACGATGTTGCAGCCGGTTCGTGAGTACGGAACGTAGTTCAATAATCCAGCGTCGATCAGCTGGTGCGGTCGGATTAAATAGGGAGACCGTGTCATAAAGGGGTGTGGCTAAGCTCAGTGGAACCAGGAAGTAAGAGGATACCATAGTTAAGGCATGACAGTATCCCCTCCTTAATGAGCAACCTCTGGGTGCTATTGACTTGGTTTAGAAGGGTAACGCTTGTGAAATTTGGAAATCAATTTGTCAGCATGAACGACAGAGGAGTTTTCCCATGTATCTTCATCAATTCCATATCCTTTCCATCTGATGAGGTATTGTAAAGAGCCACGATGGATCCTTGAATCCAGTATACTTTGAATTTCGTATTTTTCTTCACCCTGGACCAATATGGGATCAGGAGAAGTAGTGACATTTCTTTGGAAAGGGTCAGGATGATGAGGCTTTAGCAAGGACACATGAAAAACAGGATGTAGCTTCAAAGTAGGTGGAAGTTTCAATTTAACAACATTACGGTTGATAACCGATATTATTGGAAAAGGACCAAGACAAAGGGAACTTAACTTCTTTGATGGACGGTTTGTAGAGATGTTCTTTGAGGAAAGCCAGACAAGATCACCGATTTCATAAGAGGGAGGAGGTTGTTCCACCAAGAAGTCCATAGAAATGGATTGCCAAGGCCGTTCAGGAATCGGTAAATTCAATAATTGACCGAATGGTTGATGATGGACATGTTTGGATCTTTGGCATATAGAACAAGATTTGACATAAGATTCAATAGTTTGGTCTTGACGAGGCCCCCAATAGTATCTTTTAGACAATTCAAGGGTCTTTTTTATACCTGGATGACCTGCCAGAGGAGAATCATGAATAGATTCAAGTACTTTAATTCTGTAAGAGGGAGGTACATAAATCCGGTCTTTAAAATAGTAGAGACCGCTTTTCTTGGATAATTTAATTGATTTAGGAAGTTCAATAGCATCTTCACTGAGATCTTTAATGTCGTCAATAAGAGAAGATAAAATTCCAATGACTGTAGGAGGAGGAAACTCAAGTTCGGTGTCAGAACAACATGAGGTTTTAGCTGGTTCTTTAGTAGACTGAAGAATTGGAATACGTTGCAGGCATGTTTTCTTGCAATAATCGGAATTAAGGGCAAGAGAGAAGGGAAACCATGAGATTTGAGGGTTGTGGTTCCTTAACCAGTTGATCCCTAATATAATAGGAAAAAATGGTGATGAGACAACATCAAATATAAGACTTTCAGTATGAGTATGATTGATGGTTACTTTTAGAGGGATGGATTCATGAAGTATTGGTCCCGATGAAATGAGGGACCCGTCAATCACTTTAACAGGTACAGAAGTTCTTTTACGGACACAAGGAATTTTATTCTTGGTTACAAAGGCTGAGTCGGTGAATACTCCATTTGCACCAGAATCGATGATAGCTTCAGTCATAATTCTTTTATTGTCCCACTGTAATACAAGAACGATAGGGGACATTTGAGTATTTGCTGTAGAGGGAAGTACACTTAGGATGGAAGAGGCATGAGACTGCCTACTGCCTTTTATCCGTTTCAATGAAGGACAATCAGAGACTAAATGAACTTGAGGCACAATACATGCAGAGGTTTAATGTACGTCTTCGATTTTTCTCTTCAGGAGTGAGGGGACTTCTTATTATCCCTATTTCCATAGGTTCGATTGGTTCGGATGGGTTGTCAGGAGGCTTTGGAGGATGAAATGATTTTTTCCCAGTTGAAGTTGAGAGGGCCTTTTCGGTCTTTCTTTCTCTAAGCCTTCTGTCAATGCTGATCGATAGATGAATCAGAGCATTCAGAGTAGTAGGGAGTTCTATTCTGGATAGTTCATCTTTAACAGCTTCAGATAAGCCGATTCGAAACTGGTTGCGCAATGCGATGTCATTCCATTGCGTTTCTGCTGCCCATCTTTTAAATTCAGCAATATAATCTTCAACGGGTCTATGGTTTTGTAGCAAGGTTCTAATTGTTAATTCAGCAGTATTTTGTTTGTATGGATCTTCATAGAGAAGAGACATGGCTTTAAGGAATTCCTCCAGTGAATCTAAGATGGGGTCATCATTGTCCAAAAAGGAATGGGCCCAGGACATAGGTTCACCTCTCAGAAATGAGATAACTGAATAAACCTTAGATCTTTCTGTGGGATAAGATCTAGGTTTTAAAGCAATCAATAATTTGCAGGAATAAAAAAACTCCTTATATTTGGAACGATCACCATAGAATTTTTCAGGGTTACATACAGCAGGATCGCTAGCCGAGTGCAGAATAGTATGAGGAGTATGAGTTTGTAGATCTCTGACATAAGTGAGAATTCTTTCGTTAGCAACTTGCAGGTCTTGTACACCTTGGGCTAGTGTATCAACTCTTTGAATTAGCGTAGTTATCGTAGAATTGAAATCTGCTGGATCCATTACAATGGCTGGATTATTCTGTCACGTCTAAACATTTGTTATGAAGGAACACAACTGCAGATTTCTTATAGTTTGAATATTTATTATAAAAAGTAAAAGGTATTGACTTTAATTCCAATTTACAGGTACTGTAGCTTTAAGTAGTAAACGATAACTGAAGTCCACAATTATAGGCACTGTAGCTTTAAGTAGTAAACGATAACTGAAGTCCACAATTATAGGCACTGTAGCTTTAAGTAGTAAACGGTAGTAATTAGCAGACACTGAATCAGAAAGAGTCTCTTAGTAGTATTAATGAATTAGGTGATAAGGAGTTACAATAGCTGTTCCATAGACTTTAACTGAAGCAAGACAGATGCAGCTAACTGAGGCAAAGTATGAGTTGAAGTTAGCTGTAACGGGTTTGTTTTATCGAAGAACTTTGGAGACAGGAAATAACAGCTTTGAGATGCAACGCTTATCACAGAGGTTTTACTTAGCTTCCGGCACATAGAACACTGGTTCCCGAGATCTCCTCAGAGGCGGTTTATCCTGAATGGAGAGAGTTCAGCTTTAGTCGTGGATGAGGAAAGGTGAAGGGAACTTGAAGTCTTCCAGTCCGGTCCGGTAACAGAGGGCTTTCACAACGATGTTGCAGCCGGTTCGTGAGTACGGAACGTAGTTCAATAATCCAGCGTCGATCAGCTGGTGCGGTCGGATTAAATAGGGAGACCGTGTCATAAAGGGGTGTGGCTAAGCTCCGTGGAACCAGGAAGTAAGGAGGATACCATAGTTAAGGCATGACAGAAATGCGTTTAGCTGGAGTTTTGGACTTTTATACTTGGACTTTCTACCTTTTAGCTTATATGCTTTTGAGAAGTCTTAATATTGTTTTTATTATTTTTTATCTCTACAATAAATCGTTATTTTTTTATATCAGTCCATATAGTCCTTTCTAGCCTCCAGGAACACTATGTGGGGAATGCTATCCCAATAAATTAGCATATTGCCAAAAAACCTCAGAGCCAGGAATTCAAGGCTCTGTCTAAGGTGAGCATAACAATTACTATCTCACTATTTTGTATACACTATCTGTACAATACCACCTATGAGGTTCTCTCTCTCTGCTTGTTCCATATCTTCGGGAGAACATCGTTTGGGATAAAGGGGTGTGTTGCTGCCTCAAGAGCAAAAAGGAGTCACTTACGGAGCCAATAGCTTATAGGCTCCAACCCACGTGAGTGGTTTCAACCAATTGCTACTATTATTCATTTTTTATTTTTGTAAACCATCTGCACTATATTCTCTCTTTTTGTTGTTTTACTTTGTATGTACATTTGGACACATTGTATCACTATGTTGGAGGGGTGAGTATACCCCCTCATTATTTATATTAATATTCATTATAGCGCTCCACTTGCTGGTATATTGTTTATACCTTTTTATTCTTATATTTTGCACTTTATTGTGGATTAAGGTATTCCACTTTTTGTGTTGAGCTGCTTTTATTCAGGCACTTTAGTATATCACTCACTATCTCAGTAAGGGATAGTTATTGTTTTCTCTGTGTGTTTCATACCGAAAACTTTAGATATCATTCAGATTTAACTTTCTATTTTTTCAGCCCACTTTGATTCACTTGTCCCTCATTGGATACACTTTTTTTAAGTATTTGTCTTTTTTCTGTGGCATTATATCTATGTTGTCCTTAGTAAATTATTTAACCTGTCATTCCTCTTTTAGCCGCTGGGGTGCGCTTCGGTTGCCTAGGTAACGCTCAGTCTAAATATTATGATTTCCACATCCTTTGAGGTTTATCCCTGACCGGCACCAGTACATGCGGGGGCAGCCAATGAGACGTAGGCGTCTATGGTTGCCCCAGCGACATGATATAGTTGCCCAATCGGAACGCACCCTTTGGATTTCCGGGTCAGGTGACCACAACCCCGGAAGTGTATGCGAGCGTGCAGGCAATCAGAGCGGACCTGGCGGCAAATGTGAATTAGGATCACCTGTCTGTAAGTACTCATTTTATTAATTGTATGTCCTATATAAGCTTTTTTATTTTATATGTTATGAGTGTCCTGATGAAAGCTCCTTAGGGGAGCTGAAACGTTGATGTGTTCTCTCTGAATAAAGAAGATTTTGTTTTGAAAATCCTTGGAGTACCGGTATCTTTTCCAATTTATATCATTGAGCAACCAGAGCACCGTGTTTTTACAATATTTTGGTTGGAGTGCAGGGGCTAAATATATTTGTATCTTTCTATATCTATCTATACACATGCATACATACAGCTTGACTGGTGTGTGTATTTGTGTACACACACACACACACACACACCAAGCACAGTACACTCAGAGGACATCATAATGTAAAAAAGATTTCTCTGTTGTACAATGGTAATACACATCACTTGTAGTCGATGTTCCAGTCTGTTTTCAGTCCAATTTTGAATTTTTATCAGAACAAAAGTGTCTTCATAAAAGTCCAAAATTGAACCTAAAAATTGGACTGCAGCTGATATACATTTACTAATCACCTTTTTACTTTATTGGTCACTTCTTCTCACTTGACCTGTGAACAAAGTGGTGTAGAAATGTGCCAACGTACTGCAAAATATATACATAATATTTATATTTTGCAAAATATTGGTTGGATAATTTTCACACCCACTTGGTTTTGTCCAAATTGTTTTCTCAAAATGATTGCATAGGCGATATTCAACAGGGTTAAAAAAAAAAAAAAAGTGGCGGAATTCCAGACCCCTAAAACAAACTTTTTTTTTATGAATTAATTTGGCTAAACTAAATTTTGCATTGCACCAAAAATGTAGTCCAAAGTATCCAAGTGGAAAAGTAATCTTGAATTTCAAACCCCAACAATTCATTCTGAATAAATCTATAAATTCAAAATATCATACAGAAATTTACACAGGATTATAATGGCTGGAATATACTCGACCATAAAAGTCAATATTACCATTTACTAATATAAAAGTTTGATCAATTAATCTTTTGATGTTAGTCTCGCTATGGGTGATCTACATATGCTGCTTAACCCCAGAGTGATAACTCGTTGTTAACCATTCCCTTTTACATCAATATATGCTTGTATATTGCCTCAGTTATAGCATTGCTATTGTTTTTGTTCTCTCTGGAGTAGATCTTGTGTTTTTAGTAAATAATCTAAGACCAGTGGCTGTTTGACCCTACAGGCTTAACCTGTAGATAAAAGCAATTTATGTATGACACAAAGGTCACATATCAAATATAAGGTGTAATAACACCAAGAGAATATCTCTGTAATACATTTTTCTTGAAGAATTCAATGTTCTATTAAAGCTTGGCGTGAGTTTAGTTTCATCACAAACATACCATACCAAGATATTATATTGCAATCGGTATTTTGAAAAACAACGCTCTAATATAATTCAATTCTATCCGGGTGTAGAAACCCAATTTAATAGTTTTTGTTCAAATCCCGTCCATGTTTTAAATCTGTTTATGTAGTCAAGTGCCCCAGAAATATATATTTTGCTCTACAGTAGGTGCTTATAGTTGCCTACATAGTGACACAAAGGAATGAATGCCTAGAATTTTCAAAAACAAATATTACAGAAACACTAATAGTGTTCATTAAACTGACTCGTCAGGAATTCACCAGTGATTTTTTTTTTGCCAAAATAGACAAACTAGCTGAGTCAGCTATGTTTCCATCTTAGCTATTTTAGTCTAACAGTTCTGTTTGCTATACCTTATCTACTTTTATTCTGTAAAAAACAGTGTAAATTTGTTTAGATTTGTTTTTTTCAGCTGAAGCAGTAATAGCCAAACCTCTAGAAAAAAATGGAAGATGTGTTGTTTTTTGTTGTTGTAAATAATTCAATAGTTTTATATAAAATACAGTTGTGCTCAAAGGTTTGCATACCCTGGCAAAAATTGTGAAATTTTGATTTTTAAAATATGACCGATCATGCAAACAAATATGCATTTTATTTAAGTATAGTGATCATCTAAAGCCATTTATTATCACATGGTTGTTTGGCTAATTTTTAAATCCTACTGAGAACAGAAATCACCCACATGGCTCTGATCAGAGGTTTACATACCCTTGAATGTTTGGCCTTGCTACAGACACACAAGGTGACACACACACACACACACACACTTTAAAATGGTAATTGAAGGTTAATTTCCCACACCTGTGTTTTTAAATTGCAATAAGTGTCTGTGTATAAATAGTCAATGAGTTTGTTAGCTCTCACGTGGATGAACTGAGCAGGCTCTGCGCTGAGCAATGGGGAGCAGAAAAGTACTATCAAAAGACCTGCGTGACAAGGTAATGGAACTTTATAAAGATGGAAAAGGATATAAAGAGCGTGGAAAATGCCAATCAGTACTGTTCAGTTACCTCTTGATACCAAGCCAAGGTCAGGTAGACCAAGAAAGATTTCAACCACAACTGCCAGAAGAATTGTTTGGGCTACGAAGAAAAGCCCACAGGTAACTTCAGGAGAAATACAAACTTCTCTGGAAAAAGACTGTGTGGTACGACGATATTTGAACAAAAATGAGCTGCATGGTCGAGTTGCCAGAAATAAGTATCTACTGCGCCAATGACACAAAAAAGCCCGGTTATAATATGCCCAGCAACACCTTGTCACAGCTTCTGGCACACTGTAATTTGGAGTGACAAGAACAAAATAGAGAGTTATGGTCACAACCATAAGCACTATGTTTGGAGAGGGGTCAAGCAAGCCTATAGTGAAAAGAATACCGTCCCCACTGTGAAGCATGGTGGTGGCTCACTGATGTTTTGGTGGTGTGTGAGCTCTTAAGGCACAATAGATCTTGTGAAAATTGATGGCAAGATGAATGCATCATGTTATCAGAAAATACTGTCTGACAATTTGCATTCTTCTGCACATGGGATGTTCTAGTACTTTCCAGCATGACAATGACCCTAAGCACAAGGCCAAGTTGATCCTCAAGTGGTTACAGCAGAAAAACGTGAAGGTTCTGGAGAGGCCACACAGTCCCCTGACCTTAATATCATCGAGCCACTCTGGGGAGATCTCAAACGTGCGGTTCATGCAAGACGACCAAACACTTTGCATGACATGGATGCATTATGCCAAAATGAATGTGCAGCTATCACACCTGCAAGAATTAGGGGCCTCATAGATAAGTATTATAAAAGACTGTACGCTATAATTAATGCTAAAGGGGGCAATACACAGTATTAAGAACTAAAGGTATGCAGACTTTTAAACAGGGGTAATTTTTTTTTTCTTTATTGCCATGTTTTGTTTTAGGATTGTGCCATTCTGTTATAACCTACAGTTGAATATGAATACCATAAGAGTTGTTTGGGCTACAAAAAAGACTGTGTGGTTGTTTCAAAGAGCACAATACGACGATACTTGAACAAAAATGAGCTGCATGGTCGAGTTGCCAGTAATAAGCCTTTACTGCTCCAAATGGCACGAAAAAGCCTGGTTACAATATGCCCGACAACACCTTGACAACTCACAGCTTCTGGCACACTGTAATTATACATCTACCTGTCTATGATAATGTGAAGGATAAAAATATGTATATGCAATGTTATGGCTGTGCCAGGATAGATAGGAATACAATGTAAAAATTAAAAAAGCACGGATTATGCTAAAACAAAAATAGCACAATTCACAACTAGGTTTTAGATTGCTATCAGTTTGTGATAAATCCCAAGAATTTAACTATTTAAAATTAGATTTAATTTGAACTGATAACTGACAGATATTTTTCATACAAAGATTTTATTGAATGTGTACAACAGAAGTACATAATCTAAATGAAACTAAAACAATAGGGAATTGTATATCAGAGAGGAGAGAAACAAAGAAAGAAATGTCCACTGGAATGTATCCATTGAGGAAGTTTAGTTCTTGTCTTTCAGAGAGGGAGCTAACTAACCCCCGGGGAAGAAACATATTGCCACCTCAAGATTCAAATACATGTGTGCTACATGCATGCAGAATCTACCTTTTCACCAAAATAATAAACAAAGAAAGCTGTAGAATGAGCAAACAATATTAGCAACAACAGCCTGTGGACCGTCAACTATGAATAAAGAATACATCTAACAATTCTACATATTGGCATTTTAACAATTTTTACAATACAATATGAGGAGAGCAGGTAGAAAAATAAATCAAATATTCAACTCTTTTCATGATGTCAGACAGGAGCATGCTGAACAGCGTCGGCAGTTTCTAAAGGGAAGTAAAAACCTCTTTTGAATGCTTTTGATCTAATCTTTCGAGGGGGGCCTATAGAATAATGCCAATACGACATTATTCTATTCCAGTGGTTTCCAGCCTTTTTTCACTTCAGTACCCCTTGGCAGTCCGTTTCTATAAATTGTATCCCTCATATTAGCGAAATGTTTGTTATTAATATTGCTGTGGTTATTTAAAATGTATATGTTTTTCTCTGCTCCAGGCTCCTGCTTCTCCTTTGCCCCAGGCTCACCCTGCTTCTCACAGTGCAGATAGAAACACATGATGATACAGACACACACAGATATGGTTACACATGTACCCCTGTATGATCCAAACAATTACAAACACACAGGTACAGAGAAACCAATACACACACTGACACCCAAGATACATAGATGCACAGATACAAACACTGACACATACAGACACAGTTACAATCACTGACACATGCAGATGTGCAGATACAGACACTTTAATACACAGATACAAACACTGGCAAACATACTCACACTGGCATACATGCAGATACACAGACACACAGATACAAACACTGACATATACACAGTTGCACAGTCACACTGATATATATACTGACACATGCATATACACACACACACACATACAAATATTGCCACACATGCAGACACACAGATACATAAACACAAAGATACAATCACTGACACATACATATACAGAGACACAGATATACAAACACTGACACACATACAGAAACACAGATGCAAACATTGACACACATTCACACTGACACATGCAGATACACACATGCGGATTAATAGATACAAACACTGCCTCACATGCAGATGTACAAACACTGACACACATACAGATACAAAGAGATACAAACATTGACACATGCAGATAGACACACAGATGCAAACACTGACATATACACAGTTGCACAGAAACAATGATACGATTGCACGATATGCACATGCACACAAGTACAGCTATACAGACACACAAATACAAACAATGACACTCACAAATACACAGACATGTACATACACACACTGATACAAACCGACACATTCAGATACAGACACACAGATGCAAACACTGACACACATACAGTTGCACAAGCACACTGATACATATTCAGTTGCACAGGCACACTGTTACACATACAGTTGCACAGGCACAATGACGCACATGTAGATACACAAATACAAACATACAGATGTACAGACACTGATACACACAGTGCCACACATGCAAACACACAGATACAAAATACTGACATACAGAGACACAGACATACACATTGACACACACTATATACACATACAAAGAGATGTCCAAAACACACATACAGATCAAACCTTTAGCCACCCTCCAGTTTTGTACCTTGTAGGAGCTGGAGGGTGGCTTCTGCTGACTGGGGCAGGTGGGAGTTGGATCTTGTCCCAGTCCAACCCCCCCTTGCGGTTCCCATCTCCCTTGCGGCTGTGTCTGTGCTTGGAGGAAGTGCCCAGTAGGCTAGAAGGGGCCTATTAAAGAGGCAAAGCGCACTGACCGGGCCCCTTATCGTACAAGTCCATCGGGTGGCCCTAACTGCATGGGCCACCCAATGGACCCACTCACGATGCGGTTCCCAGCCTGTGCGGCCGTCATTACTGAATTTGGGGTACATGTACCACGGGTTGGGAATCCCTGTTCTATTCCATACCTCTAAACTCAAGGGTTCTGAGAATTGGGACACTGGTGAGAGGTAAAGCTCCGCCCTGCCAAAAAAGGGGGCTGATCCACCCAAAAAGTGAATGCACGCCAGACTGCCTGTCCATCACTCAGGCTGGTCCACTGAGGGCAAGACCTGTTTCAGTGCTCCCTAAAGAGCCCTAGTGCTCTGAACATAGCGCAAGTGCATCTAAATGTGCTATGATTGTTGTGGACAGTTCTCTGGTGTCCAAAAAAAATGGAACTAAGGGAAATAAGGTGGGACGGCAGGACAGGACCCAAAAATTGTGACTGTCCCATTGAAATCAGGATGGTTGGGAGGCCAGCTATTTAGAACAAAAAGGCTTGGAGTACTCTTTAAAGCAGTGTAGTAATGAAGAACCATAGAGTTTGAAGACTGCCCTTACTGCAGTAGGTATTTTTTACCTTGATTAATGGTGATGTGTAATAAATCAAAAAGGAGTTATGCTAGGATAATGGTTGCCCTTCCTTTTAATCAACTTTCAGAATATATGTCGGTGCCAAATCTATGCTGAAAAAATGATTGACAGGTGGGATGATCTATTTTTAGATTAATTTTTCTCCCAATCTATTAAAGGGACACTGTAGGCACCCAGACCACTTAAGCTAATTGAAGTAGTCTGGGTGCTGTAACCTTTTTGCACTTAATGCTGCAATGTAAAAAATTGCAGTTCCAGAAAACCACTAGAGGGCTTCCAGAATCCAAATGGACTTTTGGTCCATTATCTGACGCTGGACATCCTCACAGACCTCCAGCATCAGATTTTCGCCCTAGGAAAGCATTGAATAATGCCGTAACTGCAGCTAGTTCCCTTATTTACCACTATAACGTCTTAAAGCATAGAACTTAGCAGGGCTAATCATACAGATATCTTCAGTCACTATATTATAATAATTGCAATTAGTGTAGCTCTGCATGAATATCTGAGCGGCAATGTGAGGACACGTAGCATATAAATGAAAGTGTAAATAATTAAAAAGGTTAAATTGCATAAAAATGATTTCTTTAAATTTATATAGATATGTACATGTTAGTATATTTTTGCATTATTCTTAGAGAGAGCTACATCATCCACCCACTACCATGCTGGAAAACAAGATGTTTCATTTTAAATTACTTGCAAAATCTATTTAGAGCAGATGAAAAGAGAGAGGAAATTCAATTTAATGATAGCTGTCTGTTTTTCTATTTATTAAGCCAATCAGGCAGTAAGTGTGTGTAGCTGTGTTATGTGCATTACCAATAAAAGTTCAAATATTTCACAATACTGGGGGGTCATGAATTGATTCCAATATGTAAAGGACTTTTTTGTAGCATTTATTATTATTATATTTCCTGCTGGATTAATAACATACAATACCGCTATACAAACCTTGCTATACAAAAGCAAGTTTGACATATTTAGGATAAGGAAAACTGAGCACTGGCCTCACATATGGGGAAATCTAATGAACTAAGAATTGTGAAAAAAAAGATTCAATTTGCTAAAGCTTCATTAGATGTTGTTCCCAAAATATGTCACATTGTCACTTTTACTAAATGTTGATAGCATATGTCACTATTTCTTTTTTTTACAATTTTTTTTGTGTGTATTACTATAGCTATCAGTAGTAGAAAGTTGCGGTGTCTTACTTGTCCCGAAAAACACACTTGAAGATACTTGGAGTGCCTGGATCCTCTTTCTACTACTAATATATCTACTCCCTGGGGTGGGTGCTGACCCTTGGTCCAGTTTAGCACCCAGATCTTCACGTGATTGAAGTGCAGTTGGTTTCTCTTTTTTTATTACTATAGCTGTGTAACGGTCTTACCTTGGTTGGAGTCCAAAGTGCAGAGATGTTTGCTCACCCTTGCAGTTACCAACCCACAGTAACCAGATAAGAAGCTACTTGGGCTGTGAATCTGTGCATGGGGGTTTGGCAGGAACAATAATTAGGTGCAAGGAAACAGACAAGGTCAAATCCAGGAGAGTAGTCAGGCAAGGTTCCAAATGTCAGGGCAGGCAGCGAACAGGCAATAAAGATCCAGAAGCAGGGGTCACAAGCCAAGTCAATCTTAAGCAACAGGAAACAATGAACTGACACTGTCCTTAGGGAGAGGCAGTGTTATATACCTGGATAACAAGCAGCCACTTTGCAAGATGCTACAGATGGACTTAAAGAGACAGGTAGTAATCAAAGGAGAAGCACAGCTCCCTAGTACTGCAGACAAGGCCAGGTAAACAGGGCTAGAACCACAAGTTCAGAAGTGGCTCAGAGACAGGAGATGCAGAAGGACCCAGGATCAATGCGCCTGTGGGGTGGCCACGCCCTGCCGCCTGGATGGCACAGGGAGAACCGCGACAAGCTTTCATTACATGATTCAAAATTATGTATTGAAATTCATGGCATGCAACATTATACAAATACATAAGGATAGTTTGTTTTTTGTTAAATATTTACACAAAACAAACAAAATAACTACTGGAGAGTTACTATTATGTTACCTCAAGTTATTTGGGACTTAGAAATGCAGTAAAACGAAGCAGATAATTATTTTTGTTAGTTTTAATTGATAATTACTTTAATGTGTGTATTCCATAATTTTTTACCCAGATTGCTAATACCTTATAATTTTGCCTTCAGTTCATGTATTAACATTTGAGAATAGTTTCTTAATTTATCCAGTTTCCTTATAATTTTGTCTTCAATTCATTTATTTGCATTTTAAAATAGTTTATCTTTATTCACAGAAAATAAGGTAAAGTGGAACAAATTAATTTACTGTATAATGAAATAGAGATCTAATTATATAAAATGTACATAAACAACCACCTACAAGGTATTTCTCTGTTTGGAGTTTTAAGGAAAAACTTGATTATTCAACTTTGAAAACAGAATCCGTATTGGAGTAATGAAGAGTAATTATTTACACATATAAAACTCGATTTATATTTCTAATTTGTCTTTCTGCCTATCTTACCTATTCCTTGGATAAAATGCATGCAATTAGACATGTGCAATTCGTTTCATTCCAAATGTAAATTTTGACGGATTTTGGCAATTCAAACATTCGGATGCTTCTGAATTGCCAAATTTCCGAAGTGCCGAACCGAATTGCCAAAGTCCTGAATTTCAGAAGTGGCGAAGTGCTTCGGATTTCTGAAAAGTGGCAAAACAAGAGAGGGAGGAAACATGATGTGAATGATGACAGGAATCTAGACCAATAAGCTAACTCCTGGCACTGGGAGCCCTATAGATGTGTAAGTGGATGTGGTGCCAGTCCGGGGCCCTAACCCTACCCCTAGATGTGTAAGTAGTTGTGGTGGTTAGGGATAAGGGTTAGGGTTAGGAAGCCCTACAGATGTGCTAAACTAGAGTGTCGAATTACCAAAATCCCGAATTTCGGAAGTGCCGAACCAAGCCAAATGTTTTTCCCATGCACATCACTACATGCAATTAAAAGCTATTTCCAAGTTCGGTTTCATGCTTGTTTGAATAGGACACTGATCTGATATTTAGTTCCTGTATTTTGACATTTAATATTTAAAAGTTTGTTTATCTCTATTTTTAATACCTATTTCATTGCACTGCATGTCAGCCATTATTTAAGATTATTCTACATTCTTGTTGTCACCATTAGCACCGTGTCATCCAGAGGGCCAGGCGTGGCCATTTCACAAGTGCCAGATAGTGAATTGTCCCTCTCCCTGAGGGCAGTGTCAGTTCATTGACTCTGGTTCCTGTGTTTGTGATCCAGTGTTCTCCAGTCGGCTCCTGACCTTGGCTTATTCTTATTGTGTATTCTGACCTCTGGCATCCTCTGACTTTGGCTTACCCTCAATTTTCCTGACTTCTGGCACCCTCTGACTTTTGGCTTATCCTCGACGATTTCCTGCTTGTGTCCTTGCCTGTACTGCGACTTGGAGCAAAATCCTGCACAGCCCCCGTGCACAGACTCACAGGCCAGGTGGTTCCTTATCTGGTCACCTTGGTCTGTGTTTATTTGCAAGGGTGAGCGTATATCTCTGCATACCGAACTCCCAACTAAGGTAAGCCCTGACGCTTGTGTCTTTTAGTCTAATCTAGTGCAATACATGTGTGTGTGTGTATATATATATATATATATATATATATATGTGTGTGTGTGTATGTGTGTATATATATATATATATATATATATATATATATATATATATACATATACACACATGTATTGCACTAGATTAGTCTTTTAGTCTAATCTAGTGCAATACGTGTGTGTGTGTGTGTGTGTATATATATATACCTTATTTAATGCTGCTTCTAACAGACCAGGAAACTCTCTCTATAAATCATTGTTCTTCACTTTCTAGATTACATTAGTACTCTTTTACTGGCTTGTGTCTTTATCTATTATCTCTAGAGTATTCCAGGTATCAATGTATCTCTAAAATCTTGAAATTCAAGTATGCTTCACCCAAGTCTTGTCTAACTTTCTCTTATTTATACTGATACCCTATGGCCACTATGGATGGAAGCAGCTAATCCTAGTCGCCGCCGGACCCATGATCCTAAAGGGACAATCCAGGCACCAAAACAACTTAATTTAAACTCCAGGTACCAAAACATTTTCATCTAAATTAAGTTATAGTGCCAGGAGTCCCCCAGAGGCACTCTTACCTTAGGGGTTAAACTGTTCTCAAACAGTTTAACCCCAAGTCTCTTCCAGCTGCAATCTCCAATCCCCCCCAGGTGCCACCCGGCTTCTAAAATGTTGCATTCAGGAAGTGTAGAGTGCTGCCGGGTAGGGGCTACATTGATTGACTGAGATCGGTCAGCTGATGGTCTCAGCCAATCAGTGACTCCATAAGCACTACGCTGGCTTGGAAAAGGCATGCATGTTTTGGTGCCTGGGATGTCCCTTTAATCACAACCTAAAGGAAAAGCAGTTGCTATGTATTCCCATTGTAGAAACAAGGGAAAGGTACAAATAGAATTGCCTTGTAATTAGCTCACATTTTAAGCAGTGATTTACCATTCATATAATAAGCAGTCAAATTGTTTGCTAGTGGTTTTGACAACTTACCTGAGGTCTGCCGGGTGTTTCCAATGGTTTTCCTGAGCTAAGCCCTATAGTACAGGACTAGCTAACTGAAATTGTCAGCTAATTGCCCTCAGTCAATGATCTGAGTTCAGCACAGCTGGCCAACCTAAGAGCAGATAGTTTTTAGCTCTACTGGAGGGGGTTATCTGTGTTGGGATGGAGTTATGACTCAATAATCTACCAATTTAACCCAAGCATTCACAGCACAAATGATCTCATTCAAGCTCATATATGCATTTGCCCAAAATATTTAATATTTCAACTAATTATGCTGTTTTCAATGAGATAATGCAATCTCTTATATTTAAGCTGCCTTATTTGTAGCAAATCTTGGCACCCCTAATGCTAGTGACCTACATTTTTCACAATGCTCAGTCAGCGTTAAATTAAATGTTTTGCTTATCAAACACCTGGGTGCCAAAGTTAGCCATCACTGAGCTATCTGGGTTTGTTTCCCAGCATACTCTAAAAACCAGCGCTTCATTCATCAGTGTAGGCTAAAACATTGTATTTCATATTCCAATCTAAGCGTGTATTATTTCCATTTTATTATAGTTATATAATTGCATTAACATCTAGTGTTCAATTACCCCCAATGTTTGCTGCTTTCATTTCCAGCCTGTTAGTCACACTATTTAATCTCACATTATGTAACTAGCATAAAACACACAAATCAGTAAGCCATTCATATGTGAGACATAAACACTGCACACAAACAATTGAAGAGTCCACAAAATCAAAATAAACTGTGTACATTGCTGTGGACATTGCTTGTATGTAAGCTAATCCTGATCCATTTCCCCAATATTGAAGGGACATTCTGGAGGTTAAAGCAATCCCTCTTTTATAATGCATTATGTAAATAACATACTGTGCATTACATATGCAAAACTTGCATTAAAAGAAAAAATACTCATCATTAATATTTCTGCTGCTCCCATTATACACTGCAAGCAGAAGCAGTAGACCGATCACTCACTGACAAAGAGTGCCAAGGAATATGCCAATCATGGGGTCACTGGTACACATTCGGACACTATGTCCCCCTAGCTTCCCCATGTGTTCCTATGTCTCCTCGTGTCTGTGTCCCCATGTCTCCCAGTGTCTGTGTCCCCTAGTGACATGAGGACAAAGACACTAGGGGACACTGGGTGACATGGGGCACTGTGATACATAGTGACACTGTGATACATGGTCTCAGGGCCCTCTAGTGACATGAGGTTACTGCGAGACACTAGGGGACACAGACAATAGGGGACACAGACACCAATCAATCTATAACGGAATCAAACTGTAAGTAGTTTTTTGGTAATTTTACAGAATTTTCTTCTATGCGACTCCTTGTGATTTACATCATGTGATGTCATGCATACATAATTAGTAAGGCCTGAATTTCTTTTTCCAAGAAAGGTGGCAACCCTAACTACTCTTCACATACTTTTGCTTAAGTATGGAAAATGAAGAGGGGTATATGGAAACAAAACTGTGTGGACCAGCTGAAATTGGTTAAGGCAAGCATATCAAACTCAAAGTCTAGCACGGGTCAAATAAACAAGGTTTAGGTTTATGTGGGCCACAAAAAAAAAAAACCTTACATATTCATAGAAACTTAGGTTTATTTTGAAAAGTTCAGTATAATAAAAATGCATCCCCCCTACTAAATCCCAGTCCCCCCCTACTAAATCCCAGCATCCCCCTCTACTAAATCCCAGCACTCCCCTCTAGCCAATAAGCAGACTCCACTCACATTGCCGCTGCCAGTATGCAACTCCGGAGCCCGGCATCTGGTATACCCCAAATGGCGCCTTCTTAAAACTCTGTGAAGGTGGAGCACGTTGATGTCACGTTGGAATGTGACGTGGTGTTGCAAGACTCCGTGCACTTCCTGGTCCACAACTGTCCTCTACCTCTCCAAATCCTGGGCGGGTACATTTTAGTAGAATAGTCACCTGCAATGTGGAGAAAGCAGGTGCCTACTCTACTTTAACACTAAGCATGTGCTCGCCGGGCCACAAAGCTGTCCATTGTGGGCCACGAGTTTAACATGCTTGAGCTTAGGTAATGCTGACTTTGGTCTCTCTAACACTGTGGCATATTCCCTTTCTTCTACACTCACTACATCCACCTTTTCTCTGTCTCAGACTCTATACCAGGAGCTTCTGCCTGCTAGTAAGAAGGTAAGGAGACAAGTGGACATGTGAGTGCTAGGGGACAGTCCTTAGAAAGCATGGAGTGAGTGCATCATTAGACACATTTATGCCATGCTCGGGATGCTGTTGGCCAGGCTAGCATTAATGCCAGGCTAGCCTTCCAATTCTTTAGGCAGACACGCCTCCTTTTTGGGCATGTTCATCCCTTTCGGGAGATCTGGTTACATGATCCGCGTCAGTGGCCAACCCTTTTACACTGCCCATTGACTTCCTGCTTTACTGGACACTGCTGTTGGTGGGTATGGATTTACTTGAAAGATGAAAGCATGAATTAGAGATAGATTAGCATATTTTAGGAGAATCTGAGTTTTCTTATAGCTGCATCCTATGAGTTTCCCTCCGGCAACATCTTCACCAGATACATAATGCTATGACTGTTTTAGAGTTTTTGGTCGATAAGATTCTGTACTTATGCCCCTCATAATTGTCAGCACCAGGCCCATTGGGCTCTTAATCTGGCCCTGGCTTTTCTGTAGGGAATGAGAAAGCTGAGTAAGTGGGGGGAATGCATATACATACATTATGAAAATTTAAGTTTCAAACTATACAGAAATTAACAGTCACAAGGCAAACCATAGTAATAGGTGCAAAATTGTAGAGGATATTGAGCAAGATGGGTAAAAGCAGTGTAGAATTTCTATTATAATTGAAGGCAACTTACGTAATTGCTTGCAGGTGATATTCCAAAATTTTAGAATTTGCTTTTGCAAATAGTGTGTATATATTGGGATTATTCTCTAAAATCAGAATGGCCTCATACCAAATGGGGCAAAACTATCAGAATACATACAGGGCCATTAAGACTGCAAATCCAGACACTGTGCAATTTAACAATGTAAACATTTTGTAATTTAGGCCCCTGAATTTGGTCTGGATTTCAGATGGTGGCTGAATTCCAGACTGACTGCTGCAAATCTGGGCCTGGAGGGAAGGGGGAGAGGGGGAAGGAGAGACCACCAAGGGAGAGGGGGGAGGGAAGGATAGACCATCAGGGGGGGAGGAGAGGAATTGAGAGACCACCGAGGTAAGGGGAAAGAGGGGGAAGGAGACCACCGAGGGGGTGGGGGGAAGAGAAGGAGAGACCATCTCGGGAGGGGGAGAGGGAAGAAGACACCACCTGGGAAGGGGGGAGAGAGAGGGAAGGCGAGACCACCAGGGTGGGGAGAGAGTATCAGGCGAGGGGGGTGGAGAGAACATGTTGGGTGGTGGGGGAGAGGAGAGACCACTAGGGGACAGGAGAGACCACTGGGGGGAGGGGGAAGAGACCAGCCTGGCTGGGGGTGGGAAGGAGACACCACTAATGGGGTGGGGTAGAGGAGAGACCACTAAGGGACAGGGGAGGAGAAGAGAGACCACCAAGGGGGGAGAGGAAATATCTCTAATGGGTTGGGGGGTGTAGAGGAGAGCAGTAAGGGACAAGAGGGGAGAGCTCTAAGGGACAGAGAGAGGAGACCACCAAGGGACGGGTGGGAATGAAAGAGATTAAGGGACAGGGGAGTGAAAGACCTACAGATAGGGGGGAGGAAGAGAAGTACAGAAGTGCTGGTAGGGGAGTAAGACACACAAATAAGATACACACAATGCATCCATTACACACAGAATGCATCTCTTGCACACATACACAGAAACGCAAACACACACTGCTTCTCTTGCACACACTCAATTCACCCCTTAGAGACAATCAGCACCTCTTACAGACACACACTGCATCCCTTACATAAACACACCTTGCATCCGTTACACATACAAACATAGATTCACACAATGCATCCCTTACACACACACACTGCTTTCTATCCTTCACACAAAAACACACTTCATCACCTACACAAACTGGTATCCCTCTACATTCCATAAGCACACACATTAGGACCTCTATGGGTGGGCCTTATGGGAAAACTCACCGTCAGGCCCTGGGAGCTCAGACCGTGAGCTGTGTAAAGGGCCCCAAAAAATGGAGCTGCTTCCCGTTCTCCCAGAACATTGAATTTTGTGACCACAGTTACAAACAGCCTCCAGAGATCCTGTTCTACACCAGACCAGTGGAGCCAGACTGCAGCCAGAGCCCATCATCATCCTCATCTGGTTGTAAGTAGGCAATCTAGTATATTATTAGTGACACTAGTCTCTAATTTACCTCACATTAAAGGGACACTATAGTCCCCAGAACCACTGCAGCTTAAAATAGTGTTTCTGGTGTTTGTAGCCCTCTGCATGCTTTTTAATGTAAACACACACTGTGTGCAGCACTGGCGTTAGTTCATATGGCAGATCATATGGGTGGAACATTGTGATGTCACATGGTGGGCAGCGCATATGGGAAGGGCAGAACATTTTTCTTTTGCCTAGGGCAGCAAAAATCCTTGCATCATGCATTACATCAGGCTGCTTTTTTTTTTTTTTCCTGTGTAATGTAATTGCAGGTGCCTGCCTGCCAGCTTCTGTGTGAGGTTCACATTGGATACTGTGCCTACTTGCCCAGTGCCACCACTCATATCTGTTTTAACAATAGGTTAAGCTTTACATTTAAAATAAATATTTTTTTTCACTGTAATAGAAGAGCAGTTGCCTGCCTGCCAGCTTCTGTGTCAGGTTGGATGCCTTGCCCATTTGCACAGTCAGTGCCACCACTCATATCTGTTTTAACAATAGGTTAAGCTTTACATTGAAAATAAATATATTTTTTTCACTGTAATAGAAGAGCAGTTGCCTGCCTGCCAGCTTCTGTGTCAGGTTGGATGCCTTGCCCATTTGCACAGTCAGTGCCACCACTCATATCTGTTTTAACAATAGGTTAAGCTTTACATTTAAAATAAATATTTTTTTTTCACTGTAATAGAAGAGCAGTTGCCTGCCTGCCAGCTTCTGTGTCAGGTTGGATGCCTTGCCCATTTGCACAGTCAGTGCCACCACTCATATCTGTTTTAACAATAGGTTAAGCTTTACATTTAAAATAAATATTTTTTTTTCACTGTAATAGAAGAGCAGTTGCCTGCCTGCCAGCTTCTGTGTCAGGTTGGATGCCTTGCCCATTTGCACAGTCAGTGCCACCACTCATATCTGTTTTAACAATAGCTTAAGCTTTAGATTTTAAAGAAATCATTTTTTTTCACTGTAATAGAAGATCAGTTAGTTGTCTGCAAGCGTCTGGGTGTCAGGCCTACTTCAGCGTGTGCTCTGCAGACCTGTGCCAGCGTGCTTTGACAGTTGCCAATCATATCTGGTGTCTCTTTAGCGTGCTTTTACAAAGAAAAAAGGTTTCTAGTGTAAGCTAATAGCAGCCAGTCAGTGTCCTTCAAGCGGTTCTGTCAGTCCTTCCTTCAGCGTGTGCTCTGCAGAACTGTTCCAGTGCACATTGCCAATCATATCTGGTGTCTCTATAGCGTGCTTTTAAAACCAAAATTTATTTTTCACTGTCATAGATTGAATAGCAGTTACTTGTCTTCAAGCGGCTCTGTCAGGCCTTCCTTCAGCGTGTGCTCTGCAGAACTGTTCCAGTGCACATTGCCAATCATATCTGGTGTCTCTATAGCGTGCTTTTAAAACCAAAATTTATTTTTCACTGTTATAGATTGAATAGCAGTTACTTGTCTTCAAGCGGGTGTGTCAGTCCTTCCTTCAGCGTGTGCTCTGCAGAACTGTTCCAGTGCACATTGCCAATCATATCTGGTGTCTCTATAGCGTGCTTTTAAAACCAAAATTTATTTTTCACTGTTATAGATTGAATAGCAGTTACTTGAATTCAAGCGGGTGTGTCAGTCCTTCCTTCAGCGTGTGCTCTGCAGAACTGTTCCAGTGCACATTGCCAATCATATCTGGTGTCTCTATAGCGTGCTTTTAAAACCAAAATTTATTTTTCACTGTTATAGATTGAATAGCAGTTACTTGTCTTCAAGCGGCTCTGTCAGTCCTTCCTTCAGCGTGTGCTCTGCAGAACTGCTCCAGTGCACATTGCCAATCATATCTGGTGTCTCTATAGCGTGCTTTTAAAACCAAAATTTATTTTTCACTGTTATAGATTGAATAGCAGTTACTTGTCTTCAAGCGGGTGTGTCAGTCCTTCCTTCAGCGTGTGCTCTGCAGAACTGTGCCAGTGCACATTGCCAATCATATCTGGTGTCTCTATAGCGTGCTTTTAAAACCAAAATTTATTTTTCACTGTTATAGATTGAATAGCAGTTACTTGTCTTCAAGCGGCTCTGTGAGAGGCCTACAGTGTGTGCTCTGCAGAACTGTTACAGTTCACATTGCCAATCATATCTGGTCTCACAGTAGCTTGCACGCATAGTACCACTAATCCCCAAAAAAATGACAGGCAGAGGCAGGCCACCCCGCAGGGGCCGTCGTGGTCGTGGTGCTGTGATTCCCTTTTGCCCTAGAATAATGCCCAGTTTTCAGAAGCCACGTACCCTGAACTTGAAAAGTTCTGAGGACATAGTTGACTGGCTAACACAGGACACCCAATCTTGTACAGCCTCCGCTCGGAACCTTGACGCACCATCCTCCTCCAGCTTAGCTTCAGGCACCTCTCAAGATACCACTCACCCGCCTGCCGCCACCACCAAAACTAGCACCACAGCCGCTTTACTTGGTATGTCAGAGGAGTTATTCACACACCCGTTTTGAAGAAATGAGTGATGCGCAACCATTATTGCTAGAAGACGTAAATAACAGGGATATGTCTCAGGCAGGCAGCATTAAACACATGGAGGTACGGTGTGATGATGATGATGTTGTACCCACTGCTGCTTCCTTTTCTGAGTTGTCAGATACAAGCGAAGCGGTTGATGATGACGATGCGTCCATGGATGTCACGTGGGTGCCCGCTCGGCAAGAAGAAGAACAGGGCGAAAGTTCAGATGGGGAGACAGAGAGGAGGAGGAGACGAGTTGGAAGCAGGGGGGGTCGTCGCAAGGAGCTAGTGGCACAGTCAGACAGCATGCATCGGCACCCGGGGTCAGCCCGACAGCACGCCAATCAACGCATGCTGTGTCCACCACCAGAATGCCGTCATTGCAGAGCTCAGCAGTGTGGCATTTTTTTTGTGTGTCTGACTCTGACAACAGCGATGCCATTTGCAACCTGTGCCAAAGGAAACTGAGTCGTGGGAGGTCCAACACCCACCTAGGTACAACTGCTTTGCGTAGGCACATGATCTCACATCACAAACGCCTATGGGATCAACACATGAGTACAAGCAGCACGCCTACTCAAAGCCGCCATCCTCCTCCTGGTCCAGCATCTTCAGCCACGTCAACCACTGCTGTCCTTCTTGCCCCCTCTCAACCATCCGCCACTCAGTCTCCCGCCTTGAGCAGTTCCCGCTCATCTGCCCACAGTCATGTGTCTGCCAAGGACATGTTTGAGCGTAAGAAGCCAATGTCACCAAGTCACCCCCTTGCCGAGCGTCTGACAGCTGGCTTGTCCGAACTATTAGCCCGCCAGCTTTTACCATACAATCTGGTTGAGTCTGAGGCGTTCAAAAAATTTGTAGCTATTGGGACACCGCAGTGGAAGGTACCCGGCCGGAATTTCTTTTCACAAAAGGCAATCCCCAACTTGTACTCGATTGTGCAAAAGGAAGTCATGGCATGTCTGGCACACAGTGTTGGGGCAAGGGTCCATCTGACCACTGATACCTGGTCTGCAAAGCATGGTCAGGGCAGGTATATCACCTACACTGCGCATTGGGTAAACCTGCTGATGGCTGACAAGCAAGGAATGCGTGGCATTGCAGAGGAGTTGGTGACACCGCCACGAATTGCAGGCAGTCCTGCTGCCACCTCCTCTACTCCTCCTACTCCATCCTCTTCCATAACCTCCTCGGCTGAGTCCTCTTGTGCCGCTGCTTCTTGCTCCACATCAATGGCACCCCCCCAGCTCCCCAGGTACTATTCCACATCCCGGATACGGCAGTGTCACGCCGTCTTGGGTTTGACTTGCTTGAAAGCAGAGAGTCACACCGGACAAGCACTCCTGTCCGCCCTGAACGCACAGGTGGAAAAGTGGCTGACTCTGCAGCAACTGGATATCGGCAAAGTGGTGTGTAACAACGGAAAAAATTTGATAGCGGCATTGAAGTTGGGCAAGTTGACACATGTGCCGTGCATGGCACATGTGTGTAATCTGATCGTACAACGCTTTGTGCATAAGTACACAGGCTTACAGGACGTCCTGAAGCAGGCCAGGAAGGTGTGTGGCCATTTCAGGCGTTCCTACACGGCCATGGCTCACTTTGCCGATATCCAGCGGCGAAACAACATGCCAGTGAGGCGCTTGATTTGCGACAGCCCTACACGTTGGAATTCAACACTCCTAATGTTCAACCGCCTGCTCCAACAAGAAAAAGCTGTTAATGAATATTTGTATGACCGGGGTGCTAGGACAGCCTCTGGGGAGCTGGGAATTTTTTTGCCACGTTACTGGACGCTCATGCGCAATGCCTGTAGGCTCATGCGTCCTTTTGAGGAGGTGACAAACCTAGTCAGTCGCAACGAAGGCACCATCAGCGACATCATACCATTTGTTTTCTTCCTGGAGCGTGCCCTGCGAAGAGTGCTGGATCAGGCTGTAGATGAGCGTGAAGAGGAAGAGTTGTGGTCACCATCACCACCAGAAACAGCCTTATCAGCATCGCTTGCTGGACCTGCGGCAACGCTGGAAGAGGATTGTGAGGAAGAGGAGTCAGAGGAGGATTGTAGCTTTGAGGAGGAGGAGCAAGACCAAACACAACAGGCATCCCAGGGTGCTCGTTGTCACTTATCTGGTACCCGTGGTTTTGTACGTGGCTGGGGGGAAGAACATACCTTCAATGACATCAGTGAGGAGGAGGAACGGGAAATGAGTAGCTCGGCATCCAACCTTGTGCAAATGGGGTCTTTCATGCTGTCCTGCCTGTTGAGGGACCCTCGTATAAAAAGGCTGAAGGAGAACGACCTGTACTGGGTGTCCATGCTACTAGACCCCCGGTATAAGCAGAAAATGGCGGAAATGTTACCGAATTACAACAAGTCGGAAAGGATGCAGCATTTGCAAAATAAATTAAAAAGTATGCTTTACACAGCGTATAAGGGTGATGTCACAGCACAACGGGAATCTAACAGGGGGAGAGGTGGAAGTCATCCTCCTCCTCCCACGACCACGCCGGCAAGGACAGGACGCTTTAAAGACGTGTTGTTGATGGAGGACATGCGGACCTTTTTAAGTCCTATGCATCGCCACAGCCCTTCGGGATCCACCCTCAGAGAGCGACTCGACCGACAGGTAGCAGACTACCTCGCCTTAACTGCAGATATCGACACTCTGAGGAGCGATGAACCCCTTGACTACTGGGTGTGCAGCATTGACCTGTGGCCTGAGCTATCCCAATTTGCGATAGAACTTCTGGCCTGCCCCGCTTCAAGTGTCCTGTCAGAAAGGACCTTCAGTGCAGCAGGAGGTATTGTCACTGAGAAGAGAAGTCGCCTAGGTCAAAAAAGTCTAGATTACCTCACCTTTATTAAGATGAATGAGGGATGGATCCCGAAGGGACTGACACTGGGCGATACATTCGATTAAAAAAGGCCTGATGAGATGAGCTGCCTTGGGCTAAAAATGGTCCACACGCTGCTGTATTTTAGCTCTGAATGACGTTTGACTTGCGTGACTTATCCGCCACCAACTAGGGTTCAAGCCGCCATGTTTTAGGGCACTTTCTGCCTGTGAAACAAACATCAATTTTTCTGGCCGCTGCTACAGCAGCGGCTGCAACAATACCAAATTTTTCAGGCATGTGTACATGCCTAATTTTTAGGCCCACTGGTGCAGCACTGTGGCTTCAAAAACCAAACCAAAAAAAAATCCTCCAAGATGGCACCAATATACCAGTGGTCTAAGCATCTTCCCACCTTGGCCTAAAAAGGGGAGGTGATTCAACAATTAAAAATCTCTGCCATTTACACGTCCACTGATAGGAGACGCAGAAGGTATTAAACTGATATGAACAATACTAAACTCACCACTCCTATCTGGTGGCACATTAGCTTGCCCGCGCAGTGCCCCAAATTTCAAGTAAGAGGACCGACCAAGCATCTTCTTCCATCTCCCTGTTACATAAATCAATGCCATATCCATAGAAATTGTAGAGAATATCCAGGATAGTTTTACAGGGCCAAATCAAGTCGCCTGTTGAAAGAGGTGACCTTGCTCGGGTCCCAGGTGTGCGGTTCCTAAAATGGCTGCCATATACACGTCCACTGATAGGAGACGCGGAAGGTATTAAACTGATATGAACAATACTCCACTCCTATCAGTAGGTCCGTCCCATTGTGATTTATGCCCCCCACCCACCGCGCAGGGATGGGGGCCGGGGGGGAGGAAAGTAGGCCCCCCCATTGTGATTTATGGCCCCCACCCACCGCGCAGGGGTGGGGGCCGAGGGGGGGAGGACAGTAGGTCCCCCCATTGTGATTTATGGCCCCCACCCACCGCGCAGGGGTTGGGGAGGACAGTAGCTCCCCCCAGTGTGTATCATGGGCTTTGAGGACAGGTGTCAATCCATACCTGCCAAGTGACCCTATGTAGGGGTAACAGTCCCTATTCTGCTCTGTGTCAGTGTGTATCATGGTCTCTGTGGACGGGAAACAGTCTCTATTCTGCTCTGTGTCAGTGTGTATCATGGTCTCTGTGGACGGTGAACAGTCTCTATTCTGCTCTGTGTCAGTGTGTATCATGGTCTCTGTGGACAGGGAACAGTCTCTATTCTGCTCTGTGTCAGTGTGTATCAGGGGTTTTGAGGACAGGTGTCAATCCATATCTGCCAAGTGACCCTATGTAGGGGTAACAGTCCCTATTCTGCTCTGTGTCAGTGTGTATCATGGTCTCTGTGGACGGTGAACAGTCTCTATTCTGCTCTGTGTCAGTGTGTATCATGGTCTCTGTGGACAGGGAACAGTCTCTATTCTGCTCTGTGTCAGTGTGTATCAGGGGTTTTGAGGACAGGTGTCAATCCATATCTGCCAAGTGACCCTATGTAGGGGGAACAGTCCCTATTCTGCTCTGTGTCAGTGTGTATCAGGGGTTTTGAGGACAGGTGTCAATCCATATCTGCCAAGTGACCCTATGTAGGAGGAACAGTCCCTATTCTGCTCTGTGTTAGTGTGTATCAGGGGTTTTGAGGACAGGTGTCAATCCATATCTGCCAAGTGACCCTATGTAGGGGGAACAGTCCCTATTCTGCTCTGTGTCAGTGTGTATCATGGTCTCTGTGGACGTTGAACAGTCTCTATTCTGCTCTGTGTCAGTGTGTATCATGGTCTCTGTGGACAGGGAACAGTCTCTATTCTGCTCTGTGTCAGTGTGTATCAGGGGTTTTGAGGACAGGTGTCAATCCATATCTGCCAAGTGACCCTATGTAGGGGTAACAGTCCCTATTCTGCTCTGTGTCAGTGTGTATCATGGTCTCTGTGGACGGTGAACAGTCTCTATTCTGCTCTGTGTCAGTGTGTATCATGGTCTCTGTGGACAGGGAACAGTCTCTATTCTGCTCTGTGTCAGTGTGTATCAGGGGTTTTGAGGACAGGTGTCAATCCATATCTGCCAAGTGACCCTATGTAGGAGGAACAGTCTCTATTCTGCTCTGTGTCAGTGTGTATCATGGACTCTGTGGACAGGGAACAGTCTCTATTCTGCTCTTTGTCAGTGTGTATCATGGTCTCTGTGGACAGGGAACAGTCTCTATTCTGCTCTGTGTCAGTGTGTATCAGGGGTTTTGAGGACAGGTGTCAATCCATATCTGCCAAGTGACCCTATGTAGGAGGAACAGTCCCTATTCTGCTCTGTGTCAGTGTGTATCAGGGGTTTTGAGGACAGGTGTCAATCCATATCTGCCAAGTGACCCTATGTAGGGGGAACAGTCCCTATTCTGCTCTGTGTCAGTGTGTATCAGGGATTTGACTATCTTTATTCAGATTCAAAAATTACAATTCCAGGAAAAATTTAACAAACATTTACAAGACCATGTTATGCACATCATAGAAACAACGTAAACCTCTTTAAAGCCACAAACTTAAGACAAAAAATACGTACACACAATGTGTAAGGGTTTGAAAGAATATTCTGAATCCTTACATGTTTACTTTATCGTTTGTTTGATTTTTGTGAACCATATATAAACTACAAGCAGCGTGAAAACTATAAAAACTCAAGTGGCCATGCTGATCAAATTAAATAGTATGCTTTACACAGCGTATAAGGGTGATGTCACAGCACAACGGGAATGTAACAGGGGAAGAGGTGAAAGTCATCCTCCCCCTCCCACGACCCCGCCATATCTGCCAAGTGACCCTATGTAGGGGTAACAGTCTCTATTCTGCTCTGTGTCAGTGTGTATCATGGTCTCTGAGGACGGGGAACAGTCTCTATTCTGCTCTGTGTCAGTGTGTATCATGGTCTCTGAGGACGGGGAACAGTCTCTATTCTGCTCTGTGTCAGTGTGTATCAGGGGCTTTGAGGACAGGTGTCAATGTTAGGTGATTTCTGCCCTTTATGGATTAAAAGCAGACTTTGCATCAACTGTGCAATTTTCCGTGGGAGTTTTGCCATGGATCCCCCTCCGGCATGCCACAGTCCAGGTGTTAGTCCCCTTGAAACATCTTTTCCATCACTTTTGTGGCCAGAAAGAGTCCCTGTTGGTTTTAAAATTCGCCTGCCCATTGAAGTCAATGGCGGTTCGCGCGGTTCGCCGGTTCGCGAACATTTGCGGAAGTTCGCGTTCGCCATTCGCGAACCGAAAATTTCGGGTTCGCGACAACACTACCCAGCATAAATCAGGAATTCTGTCATCATGATAACCCTCCTTTCAATAGAAACTAACAAGCACGTTTAAAAAGATGGATGGTTCCTAATTTGGTTGGATCAAGGAGATCATTTTGTGAAGATGAATTTATTACCTTGGTTTTGCTTTCTGTAAAAAAATGTAAAGGTGCTTCTCACCTGATGTATATCCTTAAGTGGTTCTTATGCAAACTTCTCAATCTTTAGGTTGTTTTAGAGGTGGATTTTTCTAGTCTTGCTTTGCTGATCACAGGGGTGCCTCTTGTTCAGAATAAGTACTTCAATTCTGGTTTTGTGAGATCTCCCTCTAGTTGTAAAGCAGTATTAACTCTGCAATGTAATACATTGCAGTTTTGTAGACAATTCATTGTTTACATTGAAGGGTAAAACAAACGTCTAATGGCTGTCTTCCTGACAGCTACTAGAGGCGCTCCCTCTGCGATGATCGAGGGAAACTTAGTCATGTGACCTAATGCAGCTCGTAGGAATTATTGTATTCTTGTTGCACATGCGCATCATGTCACAAATGCAGCTCTATGTGCATTGGACGGGACCATCCCCAAGAGCACAAATTCTGGTAGCGAAGCAAGTACAGCACCAAGAGAGTTTTAGGATTGGAAAATATTTAACTAAAAACTTTTCTTTTTGCTATTTTTATTACAGCTCATGGGCTGTCTAATCCAAATAGGGACTAGGGCAGAATTTGTACAGGTTTGTATTCCTAACACTATTGTATTCCTAACACTATTGTGTTCCTTGAAGCGTGAGTATTATAATATTATTACTACGATTCTTATTCATTTTAATTTATTAAAATGTATTACACTATTACAGTTAATTTATTACACTATCTTTATAAAGCGCAAAAAGTGTCATATCCAGCCTGGAGAATGCCTCTGTGTAAATAAAGTAATTTTAGGAGATTTTTGTTAAATAACTTTTGACAGAAATTGTATAACTAGCAGAGCTCTCTTTATGCTAAAAAAAAATCTAACTATATGTATTTTAATATCATCTTTACAAAATAATATCCATACAATTTGACATCAGGGCTGGATTCAACTTTAATTTGCAATGTAGGAATTCTTTATAAAAATAATAAAATTTAAGATGCAAGACTTTGATCCCTGCAATTTTAAATCACACAATCTCTCTGCTTGTTTAAGAACTACGTTCACGTATGCCAGCCATTCTCTAGGAGCTGTTTTTCTCCACAGATAAATTAAATCTGACAATTCGTCCCTCTTATTCAATTTGACAAAATCCTCTGGTACAAAGCTTTAGAAAGTTCATCTTTAATGTGTGTCGGAATGAAAAGGAATTTATTTTTAAATTGAATATGAATGTGGTGCACAAAATGCAAATCTGGGTTTCATAGTAATATCTGCAAACTAGTTTTAAAAGTGCATTATGCAACAGACAAAAGAAAGTGAAATGTGGTGAATGTGCGAAAAGATACCAAACGATAAAAGACATTATGTATATGAAAATAACACCAACAAAAGAAAAGCTTAGAGTTTTAAATATAGAAAGCAAATATTCTTGGCATTCAAAGCTCAAATATGACCTTGATCGCGTGATGTCTGTCTTTATTGGAAAGCTCTAAATATAGTACATTTAGGATACTTATTAACTCCTTCCTTCCAACTCTATTTTTAAATATGAATACAATCAACAAGTGACAAAGTGGCGCTCTAAAAGTAATAATGTGAGCCTTAATAAATATAGCAGCACCTATAAGTGTATTAGCCCATAAAACACGAAATTACAGTCAAAACAGAAAAAATAAGTACGCTAAAATTCAAAGTGCAAATTGTCTAGCATCATCAAATATGTGAAATAAAGTGCAATGCAAACGAAAATGTTCCCCTATGAAGTCCCTTGTGTCTACTTGTTTGCTCTGCACTTTTCTCAAGCTGTAGACAAATAAATGTATTTCTGCAAGTGCACTCTAATCCACTCTTTCTCAGGGTTTCCAGCAATAAATTATTTTTGCAACAAAAAAAAGAAAATCTTCTTAAAAGAGGCTCTCTTCTAGGCATGTTCATGGGGAAAATTTTCGGTTCAGCATTCCGAAATTCGGGACTTTCGCAATTCGGAACTTCGGCATATTGTGACTTCGGCACTTCGGGACTTCTTTTGCAGCCGCTTAGTAGATAACTCCCTAATTCCCATGGTATTAGGGAGTTATCTACCAAAAGGCTGAAAGACCTAAATTGGTCTTTCAGCCAAATGTACTAATACTTAGTATTAGTAAATTTTGCCCCTACTCGCTATACAATGAGTAGGGGCATGTGTAGTAAACAGTGAGCAGCCTGTGGCTGCTCACTGTTAAAAAAAAAAAAAATAGGGTCCCCCCTCCCGAGCCCCCACCCGCGACCTATTGTCCCCCCGGCCCCCACCCTGAGCGGCGGGTGGGGGCCCTACAGTAAAATAAAGGGGGGACCTAATGTCCTCCCCCTGGCCCCCACCCCTGAGCGGTGGGTAGGGGCCCTAAATTATAATAAGGGGGGGACCTAATGTCCTCCCCCTGGCCCCCACCCCTGAGCGGTGGGTGGGGGCCCTAAATACCAATGGGGGGACTTATTGTCCTCCCCCGACCCCACCCCTGAGCGGCAGGTGGGGGCCCTAAAAAAAAATGTTACCCCCAGGTGACTAGGGGTCCCCAAACCCCTAGTCACCCCCTCCCCCCAACAAAAAAATAACCCCCTACCTACCCCCTCACCCTAAATATAACGAGGGGGGGGACCTTTAACTAAGTACCTGTACAAAAAATAAAACTTACCATTCAATGTTTTCTTTCTTCTAAAATCTTCTTTTTTCAGCCCCAAAAAAGGCCAAATAAAAAATCCTGAATAACCGACGCAATTTAAAAAAAAAAAAAAAACAAGCGCAAAAAAGAAAATTAATCCATCTTCACCCGGTGAGGGCTCCATGCAGACTGAGCTCTGCAAGGCGGGGGAAGGCTTATAAAGCCTTGCCCCGCCCTGCAATTAGGCTCAGAGCACTCTGTATGAGGGTGCTGTATGTGTGAGGGTGCTGTTAGTGTGTGTGGGCATGTGTAAGGGTGCTGTGTGTGTAAGGGTGATGAATGGGGGTGCTGTGTGTGTGAGGGTGCTGTGTGTGTGAGGGTGCTGTTAGTGTGTGTGTGTATTTGTTTGGAGGGACTGTGGTGGTGGGGCCATGGAGGCACATAGCGCGGGCCGCGGGGATTAGGTTGTGCCCAGGCACACCCGGCACACCCGGTGCGCACGCCTATGTTTCTTCCCTCTAAACAACTTAATGAAGTTGCTTTGATGGCTGGAGTCCCTTTCAGAAGCTTTACCTTCAGACGATAAGCAAGTTTTTGAACAATTAAACACCTAAAATGATCATGTCTCATCTCTGCTCAGCCACATTACTGCACAGAGAAGGGAAGCATTGGTGCCAATGAATGGTGGAGTGCATCAACTGATGTTCCCATCCAATGATTGGCTGCTGATTGTGAGTAACAGTATATACTATGCTCGCAATGGGCAGCCACTGTTTGGTTGAGTACCATACATACATTAGTAATGACAGAGAATATGTTGGTCTGAATACTTTGCATTGCACAGTATAAAAATATCAATAATTCGCATTTCATTTTTAACTTTAAGTTTAAAACAAATTCTAACCTCCAATTAGTTATCTTTCATTACAAAGATAAGCGTTTAAGCATGTCTACCATTTGTCAGCCTTGTATTGCTTTTGCCCCTAAGGAGGACACCGACATATCTTTTTAATCAGAGAGGACAATAATAGTAGATCATGGGCTTTGTATAGTCACCTGCCTAGCGAGGCAAGGCTACCAGAGCTATCACATAAATCTTAATAGTACATTAGCATCGACAGACTTAAATATTGATTTTGTTCATGCACTAATGGAACTTGCAATTTATTTATGTAACTGATATTAACCTTTAACAAATTGCTTTGCTGTCAATGCAAAAAAAATTACTTTTCTGAAGGACAGTGCTGATTGTTGTGAAAGATGTTTTTGGTTACTGGTTTCCATTGTGATTGATTCTAATTTAGCTCTCAATCATGGCTTATAGAATGTTGGGATACAAATGGGATTCAACATGCAACAATATAGGTCAATTTCCTACCAAATGAGAAACTGGTAGTACAAAGATAGCATGCATTTTACTAGTTCACAGAATGACATGGCTTAACACAAAGCTAAATAAAGGGAAAACAGCCCGCAAGTAAGCCTACCTTGGTCAGGATTTTGATGAACAGGATACACAAATTAGCCAGTTGGCATTGGAGTTCAGGAATAGCAAATGACTAGCCAGGTAAAAACAAAAAATTAAGCAAATACTGCAATAACATGCTATTGGCTGCAAGAATCACAAAAAGGACATAAATAAAGTCACAGAATATTTTTAACTAGGTCACAGAAATGACACCATCAACCTGTTGGGAAATGGCAGTGTAAGAATGTATTTGGGCAATGGTGCACAATTTAGGACTAGATTATGGTTAAGTGTTGAAAAACCAAAGGCAAAAGAGAGAGCAGTAGGTCTGTGTCAATAAAACATGTGGTGATACAGTCATCCTTATTGTTAAGATGCAGTGAGCTGATCATTGCATTTCTAAGAGGAGGCCGATTATAAAGTACCATCTCACAAAATAACTGAGCCTAAATGTCCAATTCTGTTACTCTGTCAATGAAGCTGATGTCTTGCCACGTAGGAAATGTAAATTACAGATTAACACCTATTTTTATTTAAAAAAAACAATTGTGAACTTTGCAATGCCTCTCCACTCTAAGCCCAAATATTAAATATATAATCCAAAACCTTAGGTCTCTGTATCTGATAAATTGTCTGGAGGCAGAAATTAAAATCATGGAATCCTTAGCTCCTAGGAAATCTCAAGGAATTACTAAACAGACTGCCTTTATGGTCTTTACACCATGGGTGTAAATGGGTAATGGGTGATTACCATAGATTAGATTTATTTGAGAGTTCCGTTCAATGTATGAGACTACTACCCAATGTCTATCTCATGAAAAAAAACGGTGGTAAACCATGTGAAGTTAGAGGTCCCCACAACACACGCTATGTCCACCAGATACACAAAATCTTAGAATGGAGTCTGATTATTAAATAAATCTATATTTATAAACTTTTTATCTGCTTTATTAACCTCACAGTATACTGTGTAAATCATTCAGTGGCAGCAGTAACCACAAACCTGCAGCATTAAACTTGCACCCACTGCAGGTAAATCTCAGTCTCACTCACCACTAGTGATGTACCGAACTGTCCGCCAGCGAACAGTTCCCGGCGAACTTAGCGTGTTCGCGTTCGCCGCGACGGGCGGACACATGCACAGTTCGATCCACCCCCTATTCGTCATCATTGGGCAAACTTTGACCCTGTGCCTCTCGGTCAGCAGACACATTCCAGCCAATCAGCAGCACTCCCTCCCTTCCACACCCTCCAACCTCCCTCCCAGCATCCATTTTCGATTCATTCTGAAGCTGCATGCTTAGTGAGAGGAGGGAAAGTTTAGCTGCTGCTGATTAGATAGGGAAATTGATAGCTAGGCTAGGGTATTCAGTGTCCACTACAATCCTGAAGGACTCATCTGATCTCTGCTGTAAGGACAGCACCCCAAAAAGCCCTTTTTAGGGCTATAACATCAGGCTGCTTTTTTTTTTTTCCCTGTGTAATGTAATTGCAGGTGCCTGCCTGCCAGCTTCTGTGTGAGGTTCACATTGGATACTGTGCCTACTTGCCCAGTGCCACCACTCATATCTGTTTTAACAATAGGTTAAGCTTTACATTTAAAATAAATATATTTTTTTCACTGTAATAGAAGAGCAGTTGCCTGCCTGCCAGCTTCTGTGTCAGGTTGGATGCCTTGCCCATTTGCACAGTCAGTGCCACCACTCATATCTGTTTTAACAATAGGTTAAGCTTTACATTTAAAAGAAATAATTTTTTTTCACTGTAATAGAAGAGCAGTTAGTTGTCTGCAAGCTTCCAATGATTAGAATGCACTCACATATTCCAGGACAAATAAAGCGTGTTATAGGTGCCTCCCCTTGGTGGAAGAAAAAGGGGGGTATGTTCCTTTAAAAGCTCCCTCCTCGAGTGATAGCCAATGGGGTATCCGGGTCAGCTAGAAGATTCACAGAAGATTTTGTGTTTTTATATATTTTACATATTTTCACATTTGTTCACGGGGGTCCGTGTGTTTGTTATAGTTGTCTGCAAGCGTCTGGGTGTCAGGCCTACTTCAGCGTGTGCTCTGCAGACCTGTGCCAGCGTGCTTTGACAGTTGCCAATCATATCTGGTGTCTCTTTAGCGTGCTTTTACAAAGAAAAAAGGTTTCTAGTGTAAGCTAATAGCAGCCAGTCAGTGTCCTTCAAGCGGCTCTGTCAGTCCTTCCTTCAGCGTGTGCTCTCCAGAACTGTTCCAGTGCACATTGCCAATCATATCTGGTGTCTCTATAGCGTGCTTTTATAAACAAAATTTATTTTTCACTGTTATAGATTGAATAGCAGTTACTTGTCTTCAAGCGGGTGTGTCAGGCCTACAGTGTGTGCTCTGCAGAACTGTTCAAGTGCACATTGCCAATCATATCTGGTGTCTCTATAGCGTGCTTTTACAAAGAAAAAAGGTTTCTAGTGTAAGCTAATAGCAGCCAGTCAGTGTCCTTCAAGCGGCTCTGTCAGTCCTTCCTTCAGCGTGTGCTATTTAGAACTGTTCCAGTGCACATTGCCAATCATATCTGGTGTCTCTATAGCGTGCTTTTATAAACAAATTTTTTTTTTCACTGTTATAGATTGAATAGCAGTTACTTGTCTTCAAGCGGGTGTGTCAGGCCTACAGTGTGTGCTCTGCAGAACTGTTACAGTTCACATTGCCAATCATATCTGTTCTCACAGTAGCTTGCACGCATAGTACCACTAATCCCCAAAAAAATGACAGGCAGAGGCAGGCCACCCTGCAGGGGCCGTCGTGGTCGTGGTGCTGTGATTCCCAATCTTGTACAGCCTCCGCTCGGAACCTTGATGCACCATCCTCCTCCAGCTTAGCTTCAGGCACCTCTCAAGATACCACTCACCCGCCTGCCGCCACCACCAAAACTAGCACCACAGCCGCTTTACTTGGTATGTCAGAGGAGTTATTCACACACCCGTTTGAAGAAATGAGTGATGCGCAACCATTATTGCTAGAGGATGTAGATAACAGGGATATGTCTCAGGCAGGCAGCATTAAACACATGGAGGTACGGTGTGATGATGATGATGTTGTACCCGCTGCTGCTTCCTTTTCTGAGTTGTCAGATACAAGCGAAGCGGTTGATGATGACGATGCGTCCATGGATGTCACGTGGGTGCCCGCTCGGCAAGAAGAAGAACAGGGCGAAAGTTCAGATGGGGAGACAGAGAGGAGGAGGAGGAGACGAGTTGGAAGCAGGGGGGGTCATCGCAAGGAGCTAGTGGCACAGTCAGACAACATGCATTGGCACCCGGGGTCAGCCCACAGCACGCAAATCAACGCATGCTGTGTCCACCACCAGAATGCCGTCATTGCAGAGCTCAGCAGTGTGGCATTTTTTTTGTGTGTCTGCCTCGGACAACAGCGATGCCATTTGCAACCTGTGCCAAAGGAAACTGAGTCGTGGGAGGTCCAACACCCACCTAGGTACAACTGCTTTGCGTAGGCACATGATCTCACATCACAAACGACTATGGGATCAACACATGAGTACAAGCAGCATGCCTACTCAAAGCCGCCATCCTCCTCCTGGTCTAGCATCTTCAGCCACGTCAACCACTGCTGTCCTTCTTGCCCCCTCTCAACCATCCGCCACTCAGTCTCCCGCCTTGAGCAGTTCCCGCTCATCTGCCCACAGTCATGTGTCTGTCAAGGACATGTTTGAGCGTAAGAAGCCAATGTCACCAAGTCACCCCCTTGCCCAGCGTCTGACAGCTGGCTTGTCCGAACTATTAGCCCGCCAGCTTTTACCATACAATCTGGTTGAGTCTGAGGCGTTCAAAAAATTTGTAGCTATTGGGACACCGCAGTGGAAGGTACCCGGCCGGAATTTCTTTTCACAAAAGGCAATCCCCAACTTGTACTCGATTGTGCAAAAGGAAGTCATGGCATGTCTGGCACACAGTGTTGGGGCAAGGGTCCATCTGACCACTGATACCTGGTCTGCAAAGCATGGTCAGGGCAGGTATATCACCTACACTGCGCATTGGGTAAACCTGCTGACGGCTGACAAGCAAGGAATGCGTGGCATTGCAGAGGAGTTGGTGACACCGCCACGAATTGCAGGCAGTCCTGTTGCCACCTCCTCTACTCCTCCTACTCCATCCTCTTCCATAACCTCCTCGGATGAGTCCTCTTGTGCTGCTGCATCTTGCTCCACATCAACGGCACCCCCAAGCTCCCCAGGTACTATTCGACATCCCGGATAGGGCAGTGTCACGCCGTCTTGGGTTTGACTTGCTTGAAAGCAGAGAGTCACACCGGACAAGCACTCCTGTCCGCCCTGAACGCACAGGTGGAAAAGTGGCTGACTCCGCAGCAACTGGATATCGGCAAAGTGGTGTGTGACAACGGAAAAAATTTGATAGCGGCATTGAAGTTGGGCAAGTTGACACATGTGCCGTGCATGGCACATGTGTGTAATCTGATCGTAATACGCTTTGTGCATAAGTACACAGGCTTACAGGACGTCCTGAAGCAGGCCAGGAAGGTGTGTGGCCATTTCAGGCGTTCCTACACGGCCATGGCTCACTTTGCCGATATCCAGCGGCGAAACAACATGCCAGTGAGGCGCTTGATTTGCGACAGCCCTACACGTTGGAATTCAACACTCCTAATGTTCGACCGCCTGCTCCAACAAGAAAAAGCTGTTAATGAATATTTGTATGACCGGAGTGCTAGGACAGCCTCTGGGGAGCTGGGAATTTTTTTGCCATGTTACTGGACGCTCATGCGCAATGCCTGTAGGCTCATGCGTCCTTTTGAGGAGGTGACAAACCTAGTCAGTCGCAATGAAGGCACCATCAGCGACATCATACCATTTGTTTTCTTCCTGGAGCGTGCCCTGCGAAGAGTGCTGGATCAGGCTGTAGATGAGCGTGAAAAGGAAGAGGAAGAGTTGTGGTCACCATCACCACCAGAAACAGCCTTATCAGCATCGCTTGCTGGACCTGCGGCAACGCTGGAAGAGGATTGTGAGGAAGAGGAGTCAGAGGAGGATTGTAGCTTTGAGGAGGAGGAGGAGGAGCAAGACCAAACACAACAGGCATCCCAGGGTGCTCGTTGTCACCTATCTGGTACCCGTGGTGTTGTACATGGCTGGGGGGGAAGAACATACCTTCAATGACATCAGTGAGGAGGAGGAACGGGAAATGAGTAGCTCGGCATCCAACCTTGTGCAAATGGGGTCTTTCATGCTGTCCTGCCTGTTGAGGGACCCTCGTATAAAAAGGCTGAAGGAGAACGACCTGTACTGGGTGTCCACGCTACTAGACCCTCGGTATAAGCAGAAAGTGGCGGAAATGTTACCGAATTACAACAAGTCAGAAAGGATGCAGCATTTGCAAAATAAATTAAAAAGTATGCTTTACACAGCGTATAAGGGTGATGTCACAGCACAATGGGAATCTAACAGGGGGAGAGGTGGAATCCTCCTCCTCCTCCTCCCACGACCACGCCGGCAAGGACAGGACGCTTTAAAGACGTGTTGTTTATGGAGGACATGCGGACCTTTTTAAGTCCTATGCATCGCCACAGCCCTTCGGGATCCACCCTCAGAGAGCGACTCGACCGACAGGTAGCAGACTACCTCGCCTTAACTGCAGATATCGACACTCTGAGGAGCGATGAACCCCTTGACTACTGGGTGTGCAGGCTTGACCTGTGGCCTGAGCTATCCCAATTTGCGATAGAACTTCTGGCCTGCCCCGCTTCAAGTGTCCTGTCAGAAAGGACCTTCAGTGCAGCAGGAGGTATTGTCACTGAGAAGAGAAGTCGCCTAGGTCAAAAAAGTCTAGATTACCTCACCTTTATTAAGATGAATGAGGGATGGATCCCGAAGGGACTGACACTGGGCGATACATTCGATTAAAAAAGGCCTGATGAGATGAGCTGCCTTGGGCTAAAAATGGTCCACACGCTGCTGTATTTTAGCTCTGAATGACGTTTGACTTGCGTGACTTATCCGCCACCAACTAGGGTTCAAGCCGCCATGTTTTAGGGCACTTTCTGCCTGTGAAACAAACATAAATTTTTCTGGCCGCTGCTACAGCAGCGGCTGCAACAATACCAAATTTTTCAGGCATGTGTACATGCCTAATTTTTAGGCCCACTGGTGCAGCACTGTGGCTTCAAAAACCAAACCAAAAAAAAATCCTCCAAGATGGCACCAATATACCAGTGGTCTAAGCATCTTCCCACCTTGGCGTAAAAATGGGAGGTGATTCAACAATTAAAAATCTCTGCCATTTACACGTCCACTGATAGGAAACGCGGAAGGTATTAAACAGATATGAACAATACTCCACTCCTATCAGTAGGTCCGTCCCATTGTTATTTATGCCCCCACCCACCGCGCAGGGATGTATCATGGATGTATCATGGTCTCTGAGGACGGGGAACAGTCTCTATTCTGCTCTGTGTCAGTGTGTATCAGGGGCTTTGAGGACAGGTGTCAATGTTAGGTGATTTCTGCCCTTTATGGATTAAAAGCAGACTCTGCATCAACTGTGCAATTTTCCATGGGAGTTTTGCCATGGACCCCCCTCCGGCATGCCACAGTCCAGGTGTTAGTCCCCTTGAAACTACTTTTCCATCACTTTTGTGGCCAGAAAGAGTCCCTGTTGGTTTTAAAATTCGCCTGCCCATTGAAGTCAATGGCGGTTCGCGCGGTTCGCCGGTTCGAACCGAAACCGAAAATTTCAGGGTTCGCGACAACACTACTCACCACCTTATAGAAAAGATACCCAAAGGTAATCTACAATACAATAATGACAGAAAAAAGAAAAAAAGGGGAATAATGGAAAAATAAGTAGCACTCACAAACCAACATTGATTGTAGACATATCACTATGTGATCTTTTGGTAGCCTCAGGACTTATGGAACATCGTTGCATGTAAGGAAAGGAAATAATAGTGCAGAGTTTCCAAATAAAATAACACTTATTTAATACAAGGCACACTTACAGGATAAAAGTGGCAAATAGGCACATCACAATCTGTCAAATAGGTGTTCCGGTCTTAGGATCCAGAGGAACAGGAAAACCAGGAAACATATTAATTATTGAAGACTGCTGATAAAATGTTTGTTTGATACGGTCTGTTGTTATACACTGTGAAAATCAGCTTCCATTCAATTGCTTAATTAGTATTTAGAACCCTTTTAGCTGTCTTTTGATCAAATACATTTTGTTCTGTCCTCTGTTTTCTTCAAATAGCAACTAAAATCAATGTGCGTTAAGGAAAACATCTGACATATTGGGGTTGATTCTATTAACACATATAAGATCAATATTTGTTAAAACAGGCTGGTACAACTTTTAACCAAATAATGTAGTTATATTACAGCAAACAAAATGAGAACTGACTCCGGTGATTGTTGCTGAATCATGGTGTTTGTTAGAATTTACTTTTTTCTTTTTTTTTCTTTTTACTCTCAATGCCTTCTATTGATTAAAGAAACATCAAATAAATGAATTCAGCCAAAGCTATAAAAAGTTTCCATTATAACCTCAACTAATTAACAATTACATATATAAAACAAACTTAATGGTTGGAAATATAATAAATGGTCTCAAATACTTAATGGTTGTATTGGGTAATAAAAAATAAGCTAAAGAAATGGGAATTAAAATGGTCTAGAACTAGAACTTAGAGGAAAGATTTACATGATATAGATATTGTCTACCACTATAAGCTCATGGTCAAGGGGGATGATTCACCACCCTATAAGGGATTTGAGCCCTTTAACATACTAGTGAGAAAAAATAAAACACCAAAAAATAAATAATAAATTATAACTTTTAATGAAAGAACAGTAAAAACTATCCAACCCATGGATGTATAAATATGGCAGTAATGTACTCTAAAGTGGAAAAAAAAGAATGCAAACAAAAAGTAAGTAGATAAGACTGAAGAGTAACATAGAAACATAGAAACATAGAATGTGACGGCAGATAAGAACCATTCGGCCCATCTAGTCTGCCCAGTTTTCTAAATACTTTCATTAGTCCCTGGCCTTATCTTATAGTTAGGATAGCCTTATGCCTATCCCACGCATGCTTAAACTCCTTTACTGTGTTAACCTCTACCACTTCAGCTGGAAGGCTATTCCATGCATCCACTACCCTCTCAGTAAAGTAATACTTCCTGATATTATTTTTAAACCTTTGTCCCTCTAATTTAAGACTATGTCCTCTTGTTGTGGTAGTTTTTCTTCTTTTAAATATAGTCTCCTCCTTTACTGTGTTGATTCCCTTTATGTATTTAAATGTTTCTATCATATCCCCCCTGTCTCGTCTTTCCTCCATGCTATACATGTTAAGATCCTTTAACCTTTCCTGGTAAGTTTTTTCCTGCAATCCATGAACCAGTTTAGTAGCCCTTCTTTGAACTCTCTCTAAGGTATCAATATCCTTCTGAAGATACGGTCTCCAGTACTGTGTACAGTACTCCAAGTGAGGTCTCACCAGTGTTCTGTACAATGGCATGAGCACTTCCCTCTTTCTACTGCTAATACCTCTCCCTATACAACCAAGCATTCTGCTAGCATTTCCTGCTGCTCTATTACATTGTCTGCCTACCTTTAAGTCATCAGAAATAATCACCCCTAAATCCCTTTCCTCAGATGTTGAGGTTAGGACTCTATCAAATATTCTGTACTCTGCCCTTGGGTTTTTACGTCCAAGATGCATTATCTTGCACTTATCCACATTAAATGTCAGTTGCCACAACTCTGACCATTTTTCTAGTTTACCTAAATCATTTTCCATTTGGCTTATCCCTCCTGGAACATCAACCCTGTTACATATCTTAGTATCATCCGCAAAAAGACACACCTTACCATCAAGACCTTCTGCAATATCACTAATAAAAATATTAAAGAGAATGGGTCCAAGTACAGATCCCTGAGGTACCCCACTGGTGACAAGCCCAAGCTTCGAATATACTCCATTGACTACAACCCTCTGTTGCCTGTCACTCAGCCACTGCCTTACCCATTCAACAATATTGGAATCCAAACTCAAAGATTGTAGTTTGTTGATAAGCCTTCTATGTGCAACAGTGTCAAAAGCCTTACTGAAATCGAGGTAAGCAATGTCCACTGCACCACCCTGATCTATAATTTTAGTTACCCAATCAAAAAAATCAATAAGATTAGTTTGGCATGATCTCCCTGAAGTAAACCCATGTTGTCTCTGATCTTGAAATCCATGTGTTTTTAGATGTTCAACAATCCTATCCTTTAACATGGTTGCCATCACTTTCCCCACTACTGAAGTTAGGCTTACTGGCCTATAGTTGCCCGACTCCTCCCTATTACCTTTCTTGTGAATGGGCAGCTAGGCAATAAAATAACTTGTCCTGTGACAAGGAGAACCCAGTGCCAAGAGAAAGAGGGAAATGGCAACCAAGACCAAAATGCTTAGGTGCAGAAAGTATATGACTGTAAAGCTACTTGCCACCTGATTTATCTGGATGCCACAAACCAATGCCCTATAGCTCAAATTATGTGAGAGGAGTCTAATACACCAAGTAGGCTAAAAGTCCACTAAAAGCATATAATAAACATATGTACATAAGTTATTTGGTATATCATAGAGTAGTATAAATGCAGGTATATGTACACATCAGGTAGGTATATAGTATAAACCAACTTGTTTGGAATATTTGTATCCAGTTTGGGTTACTCACATTGGGGGAACATGTTTTGGCTGTCAAATATGTAGGGACTAGAAAATCATTTTGGCTAACTTTATAATAGTGCAGGGACCAACCAACACACACACCCTACCTGTGTCCCCTCATATTAATTAACACATCTATGAACTGCTGGTTTACATGATGTGTACATATACCTGCATATATACTACTCTATGATATACCAAGTAACTTATGTACATATGCTTATTATATGCTTTTAGTGGACTGTTAGCCCACTTGGTGTATTAGACTCATCTCACATTATTTGAGCTATAGGGTATTGATTTGTGGCTTCCGGTTTATTTAGGTGGCAATTAACTTCACAGCCACATACTATCTGCACCTTAGCATTGTGTTCCTGGTTGCCACTTCCTTATTTATCTGGGCATTGGGTTCTCCTTGTCACATGACAAGTTATGGTATTGCTTAGCTGTACTCTTCAGTCTTATTTACTTACTTTTAGTTTTTTTGTTTGTATTTTTTGTTCCACTTTAGAGTACATTACTGTCATATCTATACATCCATGCGTTGGGTAATTTTTACTAGTCTTTCATTAGCAGTTACATTTTTATTATTTATTTTTTGGTGTTTCCCACATTCTATGTATTCTCCTTAGAGGAAAGATTGTAAAATCCATAATGACATTAATCACTTTTATTTCAATGCTTGCACAATACATGCAACTACGCAAAATGTATATGCACAACCTGTTTCCTACGTATATTAAAGAATACTATAGACATCCAGAGCACTTCATCTCAATGAAGTGGTCTGCACACCATGAATCCCCTGTATTTCTGCTGCAGCTGAAAACAATGACGTTCTGCAGAATAGCAATGTTTACATTGCAGGGTTAACCTACCACTAGTGGCACTCACAACACTAGAGCTGCTTCAATGAAATAGCAGAGTAAAACCCTACTATTTCAATCAGATATTCTCAGAGAGACCATTTGATTGGTGCAGTGTGGTGTCTTTGCTGTGCATGCACACTAGCAACCCAATGCTTCCCAATGTGAAAGTATTGGATCGGCTGAGATCACTGATCATGACGATCTCCACCAAAGAGGCAGTGGCTAACTTGGAGTTGATTGAAAGTAGTCTCTTTTAAGAAGTCTATTTTTAAGTAGGAGTTCAAAACCAGGAGTAACCTTGGAGAACTGCAATATTGTGGACAGAGGAATTGTACTGAAGGATTGGAGGAAGGCATAGCTATTCCTATATTTAAAAGGGGTTCAAAATATTTGCCTGGAAATTAAAGACCTGTGAGCTGTGACCAATGAGCTTACGTTCTGTGGCTGGGAAAGTATTAGAAGTATAGATCAGAGTGATGCAGTGGATCACTCCTCTCTCGCTCTCCCTTCAAGTCACTCACCCCTCTGCCAGTCCTTACATTGGCTCCCTGTATCCTATAGGAGTCAATTCAAAGTGCTAACCCATACCTATAAAGCACTAAACAATTCTAGCCCCTCTTATATCTCTTCACTGATCCTTAGGTATGCTTCCCCTCATTCCCTCCGCTCTGCCCGTGACCACCTCCAGACCGCTGCTCGCATTCGTACGGCCAACTCGTGCTTGCAGGACCTCTCGCCAGTGGCTCCTTTCCTATGGAATAGCCTGCCTACTGCCATCAGACTCTCTCCTAGTCTTCAATAATTTAAGAAGGGCCTTAAAACCCATCTCTTCAGGAAAGCTTATGGCCTCCAAGAGTAACCTCTACCTTACATACCTGTCTCTTGCTCTCTCCTATAGGGCAGTGCTTTACTCTCTCCTCCAGCTCTGCTTCACTCCCACCCTATTTGATATTTCCTGTCCTAGCGTGTTTTATACCCCATCTCCTATAGACTGTAAGCTCGGTTGAGCAGGGTCCTCTTCAACTTATTGTTCCTGTAAGTTTTCTTGGGATTGTCCTTTTTATAGTTACATCCCCTCTCTTATAATATTGTAAAGCACTACGGAATCTGTTGGTGCTATATAAATGGTAATAATAATAATAATAATAATAATAATAATAATGTGATCTACTTGGAAGGTGTTTGATACGGATCCACACAATAGGTTAGTGTGCAACCTAAAAGAAATTGGTCTAGATGACAATTCTTGTTATTGGGTAGAACATTGGCTTAAATATAGAGTACAGAAAGTTGTTATTAATGTTACATTTTCAAGCTGGACAAGAGTGGTAAGTGGTGTCTCGCAGGGTTCTGTTCAGGAACCACTTCTATTTAACATAGTTTTAAATGATCTTGAAATAGGCATTAAAATACATGTTTCAGTGTTTGCAGATGTCACAAAACACTGTAAAGCAATACAATGTGAGCTGGATATTAGTTTGCGGCATAGGGATTTAGATAGATTGGGGGACTGGATATTCAAATGGCCGATGGAATTTAATGTAGAAAAATGCAAAGTTATGCATTTCGGGGTAAAGAATGCAAAAGCAACACCATAAATGGTAGTGAATTAGGAATAACAACACACAAAAGGATTTGAGAATTGTTATAGACAACAAACTAGGCAACAATGTGCAATGTCAATCAGCAGTTGCTAATGCCAGCAAGGTATTGTCATGTATAAGAAGATGCATTAAATTTCAGTGTGAAAATATAATTTGGCATCTTTATCACTGGGAAGAACACACCTTGAGTATGCTGTGCAACTGTGGGCACCTGTTCTAAAGAAAGATATTATGGTTCTGGAAAAAGTGCAGAGGCAGACTGCAAGATTAACAAAAGGAATTCAACATTTTGGTTATGAAGAAAGGATAACAAATTGAATCTGTTTAGTTTAGAAAAACGATGCCTCAGAGGGGATACGATAACATATCAGAGAGGATATGATAACATTAAACAAATACATTTGGGGCCAATGCAAACCATTGTCTGGAATCTGTTTATAAACAGAACTATACATAAGACATGAGGTCATGCATTTAGACATGAAGACATTAAATTTAGTCTAAGGCAAAGGAAATATATATATATATATATATATATATATATATATATATATATATATATATATACATATATATATTTACATTAAGAACAATAAAGATATGAAATTCTCTGCCAGAAAAGGTGGTTTTATCAGAGTCTGTGCAGTTGTTAAACAGCAATTGGATAAATACTTGCAAAAACATTATATTTAGGAATATGATGCTTAATTTGTGGGATTATAGCTTCTTGATCCAAGAAGATATCTGACTGCCATTCTAGGGTCAAGAAGGATCTTTTCCTAGTTTGTTGCAAAATTGGACAGTGATTCAAGCTGTTTTTTTGCCTTCTTTTGGATAAACTGCAAAAATAGATATGAGAAACACTGAACTTGATGAACATATGTCTCTTTTCAGCTATATAACTATGTAGCTTCATGAGGGGTGACTGGCACAGTGAACACTGAAAGGTAAGTAAAATATCGTTTTTAACACAGGCAGAACTGGCCCAGTCCCCCAGATGGTGACTAGAACACTATTGCTTTATGAATACACAGTTTATTCAGCTATTTTAGCATTTACAGGTGATACTCGAAAAATTTGAATATCGTGCAAAAGTTAATTTATTTCGATAATGCAACATAAAAGGGGAAACTAATATATGAGATAGACGCATGACATACAAAGCAAGATAGTGGATTTGGAGTTTTCATGAGCTGTAAGCCATAATCATCGCACTTATGACAAATCACGGCTTGAGCTATCTTGCTTTGCATGTAATGCGTCTACCTCATATATTAGTTTCCCCTTTTACGTTGCATTACTGAAATAAATGAACTTTTGCACGATCTTCTAATTTTTCGAGTATCACCTGTAAATGTGATGTGATGTGAGCATGGGATTTAGATTTTCTGTTTGCTTGTTCTCATTAAGTATAAACCATACCTTGAACCATGATTTCAGGTACAATTGTTAATGTTAAGTTGTGTAGGAAGTATGTTTTTGACAGATCAAAGTTGCCTTTTAATTTTTCTATTTTATTAAGTTTTTTTTTTTTTTTTTTTATAATAATCCTCAAGTTATCTGCAAAAAATATTTAATTGTACAGCCTAGTCAAGGGAGTTCCCAATTTTATTAACACATTCCTGCTTAGTAAATGCCTTGCACAGAACCTTATCTCAGAGAAAAGATGCTTGCATGTCCCAAAAGATCATTGTATTAATCAGAATCTGAGGCTTTTGTCATGCAGACATGTATATGGCTAAAGAAATAAGATACTTTCCATTCATCATTGCAAACCTTATCTTTGGCCTTCTAAGGCAGAGACAGATTTATCAAGTTACAGGAGTTCTGCAATATGCTATTTTAATACTAAACCTAACCTTTTTCCCCTCAGATTATAGGGAGATAATTTTGCTATATTCTTAATCCAATCATGTGTTCATAAAAGACAGAAAGTTGTATTACAAAGGTTATCAATCAAAATGCCTTTCTGAATATCTGCAGCTAGATTTGGTGCTTGTTCTTACTTACCTATGTATAGTAATGGCATAAGACCCATAGGATTGTATTCAATTACCTTTGAACAATGACTATTTTTTATCTTAGGGTTTTCTATTATAGGCTTCGAAGGAATATATAAATCAAAGCTCTTGATACATTTTTTCGTATTTTTAATAAGGGGGCAAAATTTCCATCAGCATATTTTAAATGTGCAATCTTATAACATTATAGGCATGTTGTATAAACTGTAAGATTAAAAGATTAAACAGAATTGCTATATAAGTTATTATAAAGACTATAATTTATATGCTGAGTAGCATGCACTAAAAATGCAAAATAACCTAAGGATGATTTATGTGCCAGTTCAGACCATAAACTGATTGAACAATTTAAATACCACACTCCTTTCAATAAAAAATGTATTGAATACCAAGTCACAAAACTAAATGCAATCAATAGATAATTTAGTAACTACATGCTCTTAGACAGTCTATATTCTTTTGTTTTCAAAGAGAATGAACACATGAAAAGAAGGGAAAATGCACCTGTTAATAGATGTGATAATTGTAGATTATGCTAGCTTTAGTGTACCTATAATCTTAATTTTATTAATGACAGGAGGCGAGTATTTGCTTAAGTCTCTCTTTACTAGAACTCCACAGCAGCACAGAAAAAACAACCAATCAGAAAAAAGTTAGGTACTATAAAACTCCCCTCGCCATGCATCATTTCCTCTTTCAAGCTGCGACAAAACAGAATAAAAGGCAGAGAACATCATGGGGAAGAAACAAAGTCCTAGATACGGTGAATATAACGATGTCCACCATCCGAGAGTAACCGTCAAACTAGATAGTGTTGATGGACTGTAAACTGAAACGAGAGAAAAACAGAATCGAACAGGTTGATTATCCAATTAAATGTACTCAGAATAAACATGTAGGTACCCAATGTAGCAACCAAAATTAACCTTAATATGTAGATATCCCAACCCTACTTATGAAAAGAAACACAGACATAATGAACAAGCGACAGGTATCAGAGACAACAAACAGAGTTGCATACGTACCTGATAATCTAAACTATAACATTAAACAAGGGAGGGACAAGAATGGGTGGGAAATACTCGCCTCCTGTCATTAATAAAATTAAGATTATAGGTACACTAAAGCTAGCATAATCTACAATTTTATAACATGACAGGAGGCTTCGTATTTGCTGTTTCAACGCTCAATTCACCAATCCAACGCTGTTTGTGTCGCTGGTATCTATTGCAGGAAATATCAGAGTAATCCTAATTGGACAATTCCAAGTTCGATAATTGACAGTAGACGGATAAAAGAAAATGCCAGTCGACGAAGCATCTCAATTACAGAAAAAAGTACCATCCGCTGGTAAATCCATTGTATGTGGTTGCGACTTGTTTCCTAGCAGCCGGTCCATGAGCTGGCAAGCTGACCTATCAGCCACCTTCCTGTAGTTTTAATATCAAAGGTCAAGTTCGGACTTGGGGACGCGAGAAGAAACTGTCACCGTCTCAACTCATGATCCGTAAGGCGGTTCCTCCGATCGTGCCAGGGATATTCGGCGATGCGGTCTTGCAGGTAGATCTCCAATTTCAAGGAATGCGCCCAAGTCCACTACCAAAATCGTATTAGAAACCGAGGAGGAACTTTCGTTCCTTCCTGTCCTACCCGGTGATATGTCTCATCCGAGAATAATTTCATAATGCAGGCAAGAGCGTGGCCAAACTAGCCGTATTCTAAGTGATTCTAAGATTCCAAATGGACTGAGTAAACCTTGGACGCAGTAGAGAAAGACTCCAAAGGACGTCCATTCAGGGTTCCGAACTGAACTTGTGTGGAAGGACGGTGGCCGACTATACTGGGAATAGCGAATCCTGGAAACCTTCAAAGGAAGGGAAAAACCAACCGGAACGCAGATTTCCATCCAGCAATGCCCTCGTCAAAGAGTGAAAGATGTCTGTAGGAGTCGGGGTACACCAGGTACCTCCGTAAAGTCTCATAGATCCCCTCGACGGTAGTTGAAAAAAAGGGGGTAGCGCGAATCCAAAAACAGACGGCTCCCGTGAGGGATGAATAGAGTATAGACGAAGGGTCCTCCATCTCCGAACCATGTTCACCAGGTATGCGCTCCGATTTTATCCCAAGATCGTAAAGACCGGAGAAGTCAAGACAAACGAGGATTCCTGATTTACCATATGACCCATACGTACGGTTTTACCTTCAGACCGGGCAATAGTCCTTCCTTAATGTTGTTACCCGAGCAAGGCGGTGCCTGTTTGCTCCATGAAGGTCTCCGTATCTCCCGACATCTTGACATGGGGGAAACTTTCTGCTCAGTTTGCTAGTAATGGTCTGGATATCTAAAACAGAAAGCAAACTCTGTATTATATGGTGCCGAATATGCCAAAAACCTGCACTCTCAAAATACCGGAGGACCATCCGTTAGTGTACCATCTCCAGGAGTGTGTGTAAATAAATGGGAGACTCCCCCCGTTATACCTCTGAGTATTTCTCGCGTGTTTTACAGCAGCCCGGATCCAGTAGATCCATCACGGGAGATAGAATAGAGGGATCTAGTCCAAACATGTAATACTTGCATGACCAGGCAGTCCTCTAGGACAAAGCCAGTAGCGTGGATGGCAGCTCTAATTGAATTCCGGAGGGACGCCCCTCTATGTAGTCATCAATGTCTTGCACAGGCACAAGCCTGTGTGATGAACAAATGGCCGGTACTGTAGAGCGTCGAGTGCATGAAAGAGCCGCGCTCTCTACTACTGTGATCGCATACCGTGAGAGCGTCCGGGTGCTAGCCTGAGCGGGCCGCACCCATTAGTAACCAACAGCAGAGTCTACATCCGAGACCGGTTCTCTCTATGAGAATGGGTCCACCCAACTTGTACTTTGTATCCAGCCCAGTATCTGGTTGATGACGAGTGAGGGACTGCGCCCTCTAATAACAAATCAGTATCCGGTTCCGTATGAGAGGATTCGCCCACTGCTCCTGAAAATAAATATACTCGGATCGAGGTGATGGAGGGCCGCACCCTCCTGTGGTGCAAACTAGAGTCCCTAGAGATTCAGGGTGACCAAAACCGTAGGGCGCACCAATTACAAATGTCAGCATATGGCTGAGGGCAATCTGGGAAACAAGGAATGGAAAACTATCAACCGACTATCCGGATCCCGTGCGCACGCGCGCGGGGTCCTGGTAGGCTGTTGGTAGTCCGAGGAAAGCTGGAGACGTTCTCCGCAATCCACGAGTGCCCGGGAGGTCGGAGGAGACCAAGTCAGGCCTCACGACGACCCGAGCGAATAGGAAAAGGAAGTCATGAAAAAAACAAAACAAAACAAAAAAGCAACAATAAACGAAGATAAGAGAAAATACACCCATTCTATCTCGGATAGAATGTAAACAGCAGGCCGGAAGGTAAGAAAAGTAAATCCCATTGGACAGGGCCAGGAGCTAACCTAACGCAGGAAAAAACTACCGAACCTATAGGGACTCCGGGAGGCATATACAGAGTAGATGGTAAAGACAAGGGAAAAACACAGCTTTCTCCTGAAGGAGTCTGAATACCGGTCCCTGCCGGTGCGAAGTTCTCCTTGGAGACGTGCAGTCGCCGGTTTGGAGTAAACCGTGGATGTGTCCGGGGTCTTCATAAGAAACTTTGCCCTTCAGGCATGAGGTTTAGGGCCTTCACCCTTCCCGCCATATTCAGATGGCCGTATACTGGTGTCCTCTCGAACACTATGGCAATGGTGTTTGCCCGGACACCTGCCTATCTCCATGCCACTGGTGTGCACTGGGTTTTCCTCAGTGATATTACCCCAGGCCTGCGGCCAAAAGGGGTTCGGTACCAATAGCGTAGGCCCGTCCTTAGGGCATAGTCTCAGCAGGTCAAACGAATGGACACAGAAAGGTTAGCCAAGCAAATAGTCACAGGCATAGCCGGCCATCCAAGTAGACACCGACATAGCAGGCTATCCAATGGGGCACAGACATAGCAGGCCATTTTATTGGGCACAGGTATTGCAGGCCAATCTTATGGGCCAGACCTAGCAGGCCAATCTTATGGGCACAGACATAGCAGGCCAATCTTATGGGCACAGACATAGCAGGCCAATCTTATGGGCACAGACATAGCAGGCCAATCTTATGGGCACAGACATAGCAGGCCAATCTTATGGGCACAGACATAGCAGGCCAATCTTATGGGCACAGACACAGCAGGCCAATCTTATGGGCACAGACATAGCAGGCCAATCTTATGGGCACAGACACAGCAGGCCAATCTTATGGGCACAGACACAGCAGGCCAATCTTATGGGCACAGACACAGCAGGCCAATCTTATGGGCACAGACACAGCAGGCCAATCTTATGGGCACAGACACAGCAGGCCAATCTTATGGGCACAGACATAGCAGGCCGTTCTTATGGGCACAGACATAGCAGGCCAATCAATGGGGCACAGACATAGCAGGGCATACCCCGGTGTTGTATTCCGACAATAGCAGGGGGTCAATATGTGTAGAGCCCCCTATATGTGTAATGAAAACCAGGGAACCTAGGGTGAAATAACTCCAATATGCAAACCCCCTATGCAGAGGTAATGTGTCTACAGATATACAGGAAACTGTTAGACCTTAATGCTTGTGACCAAAAATAAGGATATCCTGTTGCAGGAAAACTCAGAAGTACAGGGTGTATTGCCTACAGGCTGATCTCCAGCCCTTGAAGAAATATAGAAGTAAAAATATATAATATATATGCACCCTGAGCAGGGTGGGAGGTGGTCCTCCCAGACTGCCAGCGAATTAGGTTGGGGTCTGAATACACCCTGCCTATAGATGGGGGAGGAGAAAGCCCCTCCACAGACCTCTGCCAAGAACGGTACTGGCGGGGAAGGAGCTGCGCGTGGGCACACCCCCCGCCCCCCCGCACACACGCGGTCCGCGGGCGGAGGCGGCCGCAGTGAAGCCTCTACGTGGAGGAAACGATCCGACCACTGGGTACTCGCGCTCACTCGCGAGTACCCCTGCGACCGCGTAGAACACACAGGACCCACGTGGTCCGCGGCGGAGACGGCTGTCGCGAAGCAGTCATGTGGGAAAGAAGATCCGGTCGCCGGGTACTCGTGCTCACTCGCGAGTACCCCTGCGACCGGGTAAAACACACGGGACCCACGGGGGGGGGGGGGACGGCTGCAGCGAAGCAGCCACGTGGGAAATAAGATCCGGCCGCCGGGTGGTCGTGCTCACTCGCGAGCATACCGGCAGCTGGAAAAAACACACTGGGCTGGCGGAGATTAACTCCGCGGTCCCAGATCTCGGGGGACAGAGGAGGCAAATGCTTTGGAGGTAGAAGCAGCGATGATCCGAAGTACAGACACCGAAGAAAAATCCCACAAGGCCTATAACCTGCTGCATTTACAGGAAAAAAATCCCATAAGCACAAAACACACTGCATTATAAAAAATAAAATGCCACAAGGCCTATAACCTACTGCATTTACAGGAAAAAATCCCATAAGCACAAAACACACTGCATTATAAAAAATAAAATGCCACAAGGCCTATAACCTACTGCATTTACAGGAAAAAATCACATAAGCACAAAACACACTGCATTATAAAAAATAAAATGCCACAAGGCCTATAACCTACTGCATTTACAGGAAAAAATCACATAAGCACAAAACACACTGCATTATAAAAAATAAAATGCCACAAGGCCTATAACCTACTGCATTTACAGGAAAAAATCCCATAAGCACAAAACACACTGCATTATAAAAAATAAAATGCCACAAGGCCTATAACCTACTGCATTTACAGGAAAAAATCCCATAAGCACAAAACACACTGCATTATAAAAAATAAACCACAAAACACTGTATATAAAAATAAAATGCCAGAAGGATAAAACATACTGCATTATAAAGATAAAATGCCATAAGGATAAAACCTACTGTATATAAAAATAAAATGCCACAAGGATAAAACACTGTATATAAAAATAAAATGCCATAAGGATAAAACATACTGCATTATAAAAATAAAATGCCATAAGGATAAAACCTACTGTATATAAAAATAAAATGCCATAAGGATAAAACCTACTGTATATAAAAATAAAATGCCATAAGGATAAAAACCTACTGTATATAAAAATAAAATGCCATAAGGATAAAAACCTACTGTATATAAAAATAAAATGCCAGAAGGATAAAACATACTGCATTATAAAATAAAATGCCATAAGGATAAAACATACTGCATATAAACATAGAATGCCATAAGGATAAAAAATATTGCATTTACATGAATACAATCCCACATGGATAGAACATACTGCATAATAAGAATAGAATCCCACAAGGATATAACATACTGCATATAAGAAAAAAATCCCCTAAGGATTACAACAATACTGCATTTATAAGGCTAAAAGACTGAATATAAGCAATAAAAACCCAAAGCCACCCACTATAAGCAGGAGGCAGTGGTACTCTGACCTGTACTGACTGCAGAGCAGCAAAGAAAGGGGAAATGATGCATGGGGAGGGGAGTTTTATAGTACCTAACTTTTTTCTGATTGGTTGTTTTTTCTGTGCTGCTGTGGAGTTCTAGTAAAGAGAGACTTAAGCAAATACGAAGCCTCCTGTCATGTTATAAAATTGCTTAAAGCACAGCCTTTTCTAGAGTTTTTACATATTTAACGTTCAGGGTACCAGGGATGGCCCAAGAAGGCATGCTCCCTGGGTCCAAGGACAATGTGCTGCCCTGCCCCTCACAAATCACAACCCATAAAGCCATACACACGCAATCATCTCCTATGTTGGATGAATAGGAATTCTTCTTTCCTCAAATTTACAGCTTACTTTCTACATGCACTCGTTAGCTGATATCCTGTTTCCACTGCTCTTCATATTAATTTCCCATAATTTTATCTGTCTCAGTTAATATTCCCTGATACTGACCTGGTATAGTTCCCCCACCTCATCTTTCTGCTGACAAATGCTTTCAATTCATCCTAAAAGTCCTTTCCCTCTTTTCAGCCTTCCTACCCATATCCTCTCAATTTATATTTCCACATTCCATCCCCCAGTTAATATCCACAATCTATATCCCCAGTTCATATTTCCCCTTTAAATGTTACCATGGCTACATCATTCTGTAAATATCTCTCATCCATCTCCCCATGTTAATGTCACCCACAGCTAAACCACCCCAGTTAATGCCTTGTTAGTCTTCCATGCCCATATCCCATTCAGCGAATGTCCATTATATGCATATTTTCCCACATGTAATGGTTTCAATGGTCATATTTCCCCAATTATTGCCTCACACAGTCCATTCCACCAGTTAATGTCCCCATAGCCATATTCCGACTAATTAATGTATCCTACAGAATCTTCCATGTTATTACATTTACATCTCTTCTATATGTCTTCCCATATAGCTCACTCTAACCATGGCTCTGCGAGATTGCTGCAATGTACTGATGCTGTTATGCCGGTGAGATAGCTCAGTGGGCTAATGCATCATCAGTAGTATCTATTTAACCCTTTGGTCAGCAGGGTTGACTCAGCCCTTCATCCTTCCAAGGTAGATAAAAGGAGTACCATAAATTGGGTAATAGTAATAACCCCTGGATGTTGGGCTAAGGTAACATCCCCAGGACATACTTGAAAACCAGAGTAATCTAAATGTGCCTTTCCTGGTTAAATACTTTGTTATTGTTATTATTATGTGTGTATAATTTGACATAATGTTAAATACATACATCTCACTTTTTACTATTAATAATTACAATAATAGTGTACACTGTTATAATTATAATAACAATACACACTGACATTCAGAGGTTAGCTTTTATTGGCAATCATCTTAAAAAAATATTAATCAAAAAAGGTTTTAAAATGGTTGGCATGTGTGGTTGAACCTCCTTTATCATTATTCTGTAGTTTTCTATGTGCTGTTTATATAATGTCACACGTGATAATCTTTAAAAGGACAATTATGCAGATTATTTCTATTTGTCCTAGCAAGTGTATAATAATAATTAATAATATATACTATATTTCAGGAGGTTACTACTATTGCAATTCTCCTTAAAAAGGACTGCTGTCAATTACACTTACCACATGATTACTAATATTCTAAATGTTGTCCAAAGACCTTTGTGAAGCTTAAATATACATTTAAATTTTGAATTGCATTCCTAGAACAATATAAAAGTGACAAAGAGTATCATATGGGGTTGAGGGACATGGTGCATTGAAAAAGGGTTGTACCCGAAACGTCTGTTTATTATTCTGTCCTCCAATAAATTTTGGTAGCACTTTGTTTGTGCACATAGCAACATTTTGCGCAGCCTCTATTTGTTTGATTTGTACTGACAAAGAGTACAGTGGGTATCTCTCCAATCTGAAAGAATAAATAGGGTTTATATTACTTATTACTTCTTATATTACTATTCCGAGATCTTTCTTATGCTCATTGTCATTTATTGTTGTTGTGGCGTATCAAAAAGTTAAAGTTTTATATATTAAATATTATACACATGATTATACAAAATGTATTTAAAAAAAAAAAAAATATTATTTCAATTTAAAAACCTCTTTATTCCCTTTACTATTTTTCTATTCATTTTCTCTTCCAGAAGAAAACAGCTTGTGATGAAAGTTTGTATTCGCATCCAATAAATATTAATGGTAATAACGCATATTGTAAGCAATAGTATGTTTCTACCCTGATATATACTCATGTTATTATCAACAATCAAAAAAAAACCAAAAAAAAAACAATTTTCATCTTGTCTGTGTTAAGTGGTATTTTAATGCTATTACATAGACAGTTTTTTCATATTCTGAACAATTCTTCTTCTCATCCATTTGAGAAAAGTACTGGTGGAATAACTGTTGCACTTCTTCCTTCTTATTATCATCAGTACGTCTTGTTATCCAAGTAGATGTGTTTTTATAATAGTGTTCATTCATTATTTTCCTGTTATTATAATTGTTTTTTTTCTTACCATCAAATTAAAGCTATGTCTTAATATACAAAAACGTTTTTTACCCTTAGTATCAGATCTACTGCTCAATTTATGTTGTCTTTTCATCAAGGACATTCACAATGTTTATTATTTACAGAATCTTGCTGCTAAACGTAGCCACAGATTGTACTAAAGAATGCCCATGCAGTTACTATTGATCTATTAAAAAAATCTTTCAATCATGCAGCATCAGTACTAGCCTTTCAATATTATCATAGGAGAAGCAGAACTAAGGTTCATTCATCAGCACCACTATAAAGTATTTCATGTTGTGGGTTATCATTCTAGATTGTGCATGCTGGTTGTCAACTTAAAGTAGCTATTTATCTAGTGAGCAGATTCAAGCACTAGAATTCCTCTTTATCTTTAGTCTTCTACAATACAGATTAAAAAAAACAAAAAAACAGAAAATGTTTAACATTCTCTGATATCCTTAGTCATGCAATTCTGTCCCACTAGAAAAGCCATAGTTAGAATAGCTGTGCAACGTTATGTAGCAATTCTGTACTATATATACATAGAAAATGTATTTTATACATTAAATACAACCTTTATAATAAAAAAAGACATGTACCATACAACCATGATTGAAGTTCCCTTTAGTTTCTTACATTAGTATAACACTTTATGGTTATCAGCAAAAATCAGCACGGTTTTATGAAGCACAGGTCATGTCAAACTAACTTGATTGCGTTCTACGAAGAAGTAAGTAGAAGTATAGATCAGGGTGTTGCAGTGGATGTGATCTATTTGGATTTTGCCAAGGCATTTGATACAGTTCCACACAAAAGATTAGTGTTCAAACTCAAGGAAATCGGTCTCGATGAAAATGCTTGTTCTTGGGTAGAACATTGGCTTAAAAACAGAATACAAAGAGTTGTCGTTAATGGTAAATTTTCAAGCTGGACAGAGGTGGCAAGTGGTGTCCCTCAGGGGTCTGTTCTGGGACCCCTTCTATTTAACATTTTTATAAATGATCTTGAAGACAGCATTGAAAGTCATGTTTCAGTGTTTGCAGATGACACAAAACTTTGTAAAATAATACAATGTGAGCAAGATATTACTTTGCTGCAGAAGGATTTAGATAGACTGGAGGACTGGGCACTCAAATGGCAGATGAAATTTAATGTTGAAAAATGCAAAGTTATGCACTTCGGCGTAAAGAATACACAAGCAACGTATACCCTTAATGGAAGCGAATTAGGGATAACAACACACGAAAAGGACTTGGGAATTGTTATAGACAACAAACTATGCAACAATGTGCAATGTCAATCAGCAGTGGCCAAGGCCAGTAAGGTATTGTCATGCATGAAAAAGGGCATTCATTCTCGGGACGAGAATATCATTTTGCCTCTCTATAAATCACTGGTAAGACCACATATTGAATATGCTGTGCAATTTTGGGCACCTGTTCTAAAGAAGGATATCATGGCACTAGAAAAAGTGCAGAGGCGGGCTACAAAATTAATAAAAGGAATGGAACATATCAGCTATGAAGAAAGGTTAACAAATTTAAACCTATTTAGTTTAGAAAAACGTCGCCTGAGAGGGGATATGATAACATTATACAAATATATTCGGGGCCAATACAAACCATTGTGTGGAAATCTATTCACAAACCGGACTTTACATAGGACACGAGGCCATGCGTTTAGACTGGAAGAAAGAAGATTTCGTCTAAGGCAAAGGAAAGGTTTTTTTACTGTAAGAACAATCAGGATGTGGAATTCTCTGCCTGAAGAAGTGGTTTTATCAGAGTCCATACAGATGTTCAAACAGCTACTAGATGCATACTTGCAAAGACAGAATATTCAAGGATATAATCTTTCAATGTAGGGTAATAACTGCTTGATTCAAGGATAAATCTGACTGCCATTCTGGGGTCAATAAGGAATTTTTTGTCCTAGCTTGTTGCAAAATTGTGCTTCAAACTGGGGTTTTTTTTTGTTTTGTTTTTTTCTCTTTTGGATCAACAGCAAAAAACAGGTGTGAGGAAGGCTGAACTTGATGGACGCAAGTCTCTTTTCAGCTATCTAACTATGTAACTATGTAACTTTATTTTATAATTTGTAGTTAATTATGCTAAGCTGTGGATAGCATTCAGAAAAGATATACCTTGCACATAGTAAACTGTCCTATATATTTTGGGTGAATTCCCAACAATATGAGAAAACAAGGACTGGCTGCACACTTAAACATGCATAAATAGGGTGCTGCCAATAAGTACAATAAAAATTAAAATCTAGCGCACTCCCTTATCCACTAAACAGCAACTTTGGTGCTGGCAGATTTTGTTAGCTCTTTTTAAACAACTAATCTAGGCAAAAAAAATGGGGGTTTAGTTACATTATATGATCATAAATTGCATAAGCCTGCCACAACGTCAATGTTCCCCATCTTTGGCAGGTCCTACTCAAACAGCCAAATGTAGCCAAAAATATTTTAAATACACATAGCAGATTGATGTAGGCTATATCATGCAATAACAGAGCAGTTGATAAGAAATTCTACATTAAAAACTGTGTAATAAATAAAGCTAAAAGATAGGTAATTTTAAGGAAGTTGTACTAAGGAGGCTGTGTGAGTGATAACTTGAGGAGGTGTGGCTAGAGCTGCATAAATAAAGTGACTTAGCTCCTAAATAGTAATAAACTGAGCAGTTAGACAGCTAGGATAGGTTTCATGCAAAGCATTCACATCGAGCTACAATAAGTCTGTAATTGGGCAGCCACAGAAAGTCTTGGCTGGAGAAGAATGGAATGACTTACAAAGGCAGCAGACAAGATAACTGCAGTTTTTGCAAGTTGTTTTTATATATACCGCCAGTGAAAAAAATGCATAATTCAATATATGCTTTTTGTTCTTTGGGAGTAGATCTACTAAGCTGTGACTTTTTATTTGGGTAGTGCAATGTCCCTTTAAAGTGCACTAGATTCTAGAAGTATGGATGTAACTTGGACTGTTAGTTAAAAATAAATGTTAATTGGAGTCACTGTGTATGTTGCAGTGAATACAAATACAACATAATTAATATTTACCATTGCTGTCTTATTTATTAATTAATTAATTTATTTTTTATTTTAGGGATATATGTTCAGCCAAGATTATGTAGTCAAAAAGTATTTTTCTCCACTAGGGGGAGAACAAGCACTTTCTTTTTTTTTTATAATTTTTTTTATTTTTGGCAAGTTTTTCTTTCTCATACATAGAGATGATTCATATACTATTCATAAGTTTTTGAATTAAATAATGTGTATTTTAGTACATATGAATAATGTAAAATGTTATAGTATATAATACAGTACATAAACATATATTATTTCTAATATATTTCTCATACATGCATACATACATTCATACATAAATATCCAGGGGAGGGGAGGGATGAAATCTCTATAATATTTCTTATCTATATTGAATAGAATAGTTAGAGGTAGTTTAGGTTTTTTAATCTTGTGGGTTATATGGTTGCATAATTATATATTTCTTCCATGGTTCCCAATGTTTCTCGTATTTCTCCAATGTACCATTTACTAAGAAGAAACTGTGTTCCATTTTGTATTAATATAAAATTTGATCAATCACATATAGCTGTCCATTTTAAAGTTATGGTTTTCCAATTTCAAGCTACTACTGTTTTAGTTGCAAAAAGTATATGTATTATTAAATGTTCTTCTGCTTTATTACACTGTGGGAAATCTATATTCCATAAGAACATACATGGAGTAAACTTATTACGATTAAATATTATTCGTAAACAGGACTTAATTTCAGATTAAATTTTTTCTAACTCTGTAACGAGATTATACCCCAACACGCAGGATCCAGCTAAACAGAAGACAACACAGAGGGAAGATACGTCTACCGGACCTTAGAGTGGCCAGACTCGACGTATATAGGAGAAGTACAGAGTCAGGAACGATCCGAGGTCAAGGGCACAGAGAGACAGCGTAAACTAGGACTAGCCGGGGTCTGGTACACAGTAAACAGCAAGCCGGCAAACAGAACAGATAAGGATAAAGAGTAAACAAAGTCAGAATACGAAGCCAAGGTCAAAACGAAGAAACACAACTGAACACCACAAGCGCTAAAGGGAACTGTAGCAGAAACCACAATAGGGCAAGGAACAAGGGAAAGAGGTAAGTATAAATAGCCAAACCTCTATTATGATTGGTCCCTATCATATCCACACCCCGAAAAGGTAATTGTATGGGGAGTGTGGCATGACAGGGACCAATGGGAGACCTTTTCTAATTAGGCTCCCACTGTCCCTTTAAGAGCGCGCCCGAGACTCGCGGCACGCTCTTAGTGTCAGGCGGGACACGTGACCGCTTCTCGCAGTCACTGCCCGCCCTCCATCTCTAGCCGTCGGATGAGCCGCGCGCGGCTTGAATAGAGGACCCCAGCCGGCACCCGGAAGGGTAAGTACCGCTACAGTACCCCCCCGAGGACACGCCCTCCGGGCGCGGAGGGCCAGGCCTGGCAGGAAAATGAGAATGGTAGGAACGCACCAGGCGAGGAGCGTGAACAGCATCAGCGGAAATCCAACTGTGCTCCTCAGGCCCATAGCCCTTCCAATGTACAAGGTATTGAAGTCGACCCCTAAGGAATCGAGAGTCAAGAACGGCAGATACTTCAAATTCCTCATGAGACAGGAGGGGGAGGAGGAGTATGCCGGGTATAGCGGTTGCGTACGTAAGGCTTCAACAGGGAAGTATGAAAAACATTAGGAATACGCAGATTTTTAGGAAGACTCAAGGCATACGAGACAGGATTAACCTTATGTAAAATACGATAAGGGCCAATAAAGCGGGGAGCCAATTTCATTGAAGGCACCTGGAGACGAATATTTTGCGTGGAAAGCAAAACCCTGTCCCCCACGACATAAGAAGGAGCCGCCCTGCGATGCTTGTCAGCCTGCAACTTCTGGCGAGCAGCGGAATCCACCAAAGAACGCGGAACCTGCTCCCAAGTATTACGTAAACAAGCTAAATGCTCATCTAGAACTGGCATCCCCTGTGAGGAGAAAGCAGCCGGAAGAACAACGGGATGCTGGCCATAAACAACGTAAAAAGGACTTTTGCCGGAAGAATCATGAGTAGCGTTATTGCGAGCAAATTCAGCCCAAGGAAGGAGGTCAGACCAATTATTCTGATGGTGGGACACGAAACAACGAAGGTATTGCTCCAGAGATTGATTGGCACGTTCAGCAGCTCCATTAGATTGGGGGTGGTATGCGGAAGAAAATGAGAGCGTAATACCCATTTCTGAACAAAAGGCCTTCCAAAACCTGGAAATAAACTGGCTATCCCTATCAGACACAATAGATATGGGAATACCATGCAACCGAAACACCTCTCTAGCAAAGATAAGTGCCAGTTCCCCAGACGTGGGCAGCTTGCGAAGAGACACAAAGTGGGCCATCTTGGAAAACCGATCAACTATCATTAGGATAACAGTGTTACCATTCGAAGGAGTAATTCCACAATAAAATCCATGGACAGGTTAGACCAAGGCCTCTCGGGAATGGGTAACGGATGCAACAGCCCACAAGGAACCCTACGAGAAGATTTCATACAGGCACAAGTGGTACAGGCACCTATATAGTCGGTGACATCCTTGCGCAAGAAATCCCACCAGAAATACCGAGAAATAGCCGACACCGTTTTGGAAATACCAGGATGTCCAGCAGTCTTAGTGTCATGATATAACGACAGAATATCCCGTCTCTCGGGAACATCAACGAATAGTTTATCAGTAGGCCTCTCGCTAGGAGCCATGCTTTGTTTCGCTTGTATGGCCTGCAAGAGGGACGAGGAAATAGACAAAATAGTAGTAGCTATTATCCTTTCTGGGGGAATGACGGGAGTAACATCAATCTCCTGTTTGTCAGTAGTTTCGAACTGTCTGGACAGAGCATCCGCTTTAGTGTTGCGATCACCCGGCCTATAGGTGATAATATAATTGAAGTGGGACAAAAACAGTGACCACCTAGTCTGCCTAGAAGACAATCTTTTAGCCTCACTAAGGTAGGATAGGTTCTTGTGATCCGTAAATATGAGAATAGGATCCTTGGTTCCTTCTAGCAAATGCCTCCATTCTTTCAGTGCTAAAATAATAGCAAGGAGTTCGCGATTACCCACATCATAATTCTTTTCCGCTTTGGACATCTGTTTGGAAAAGAAACCACAAGGATGCAATGGCTTTTCAGGCGACTCTCTTTGGGATAAGACAGCACCTACCCCGATATCGGAAGCATCAACCTCAAGAATATAGGGCAGTGAGGGGACAGGATGCTGTAAGATAGGTGCAGAGGCAAACGTAGTTTTCAGAAATTCAAAAGCCTGAAGTGCCTCGGAAGACCAGACACGAGTATTGCCTTCCTTTTTTGTCATACGGGTAATAGGTGCTACAATAGACGAAAAACCTTTGATAAAACGTCTATAATAATCAGAGAAACCAAGAAAACGCTGAATGGCTTTCAGACCTTGTAGTAGAGGCCATTCTATGACAGCAGCAAGTTTCTGGGGATCCATACGAAAACCTTTAGCAGAAATCAAATACCCCAAAAACTGGACTTCGGATTGGTCAAATAGACATTTTTCCAGTTTACAATAAAGACCATTAGCAAGAAGGGTCTTCAGAACTGTCGTAACATGTCTGTGATGAGTGTGTAAGTCTGTAGAATATATTAATATGTCATCCAAGTACACAATTACAAATGTGTGAATAAAGTCTCTTAAGACATCATTAATAAATTCTTGAAATACTGCTGGGGCATTGCAAAGACCAAATGGCATAACAGTATACTCATAATGGCCTGATCTAGTGTTGAATGCTGTCTTCCATTCGTGGTCTTTCCTGATACGTATTAAATTATATGCACCTCTAAGATCCAGTTTGGTGAATACCGTAGCATGTTTGAGCCTATCAAACAATTCCGTGATTAATGGTATAGGGTATGCATTTTTGATGGTGATTTTATTTAGACCTCTATAATCGATACACGGTCTTAAATCACCTTCTTTCTTTGATACAAAGAAGAACCCCGCTCCATCCGGAGAAGAGGATCTCCTAATAAATCCCTTGTCTAGTGATTCCTTTATATAACCCTCCATGACACGGTTTTCTTGAACCGATAAATGGTACACCCTGCCCTTTGGAGGTATAGTGCCAGGCAATAAGTCAATAGCACAATCGTAGGGTCTGTGAGGCGGTAATTTGTCAGCCTCCCTTTTATCGAAGACAGTCTTTAGAAATAAGTACTGAGAGGGTATAGCCGTAGACAAAGGAGGAGTGGTAGGAACATTAATGGAATTCAAAGGTATGACTTCAATAGTACAAGACTCGTGGCAGGCTTCACTCCATGATTTTATTTGCCCTGTTTCCCAGTCAAAAATGGGATTGTGAGCACGTAACCATGGGTACCCTAACACTAAGTGTGAAGAGGGAGAGGTGATGACCTGGAACCGAATGGTTTCATAGTGTAAAACCCCTGTGTACATGTGTAACGGTACAGTCTCATGAGTAACAACTGGAGAACTTAATGGTCTACCATCTATGGCCTCAACGGCCAAGGGTATCTCCTTCTCTCTGATGGGAATGTTGTTTTTCTTCACAAAACCAGAGTCTATAAAATGTTCAGCTGCCCCGGAGTCAACCAGAGCGTATATGTGTTCAGCTATACAACTCTCTCCCATATGTAAAGAAACAGGGAGCAGCAAACGGTTAGGAGGCAATTTAGGAGACTTAGATATCACACCCAAGGCCAGTCCCCTATAAGGTCTTAGGTGCGAGAGTTTTCCGGAAGCAAAGGACATTCCTTTACCATATGGTCTCTCTTACCACAGTATAGGCAGAGTCCGTCCCTTCTCCTATGTAATTTCTCAGTATCAGAGAGTTTGGCAACCCCTAATTGCATGGGTTCCTCATCAGATACTTTAACACTCTCCGGTATATTAACTCTGGGGTTAATAGGTGTAACAAAACGTCTATTCCTGTTCTTAGTATAGAGCCTGTCATGAATCCTATTATCTATATCAATGAGGTAGTCAATAAGATCCTCTAATGCAATAGGAAGCTCCTTAGCTGCTACCTCATCCAATATAGTGTCTGATAAACCTTCCATGAAGGCAGTAGTTAACCCATTGTTGGTCCAATCTACCTGTGAAGCAAGGGTACGAAACTGAATAGCATAGTCAGCCACAGACCTAGAACCCTGTTTAATTCTCATTAATGCTCTTGCGGCATTTTTTGACCTTTTCGTTGTGTCAAAAGTTCTATGAAAAGACGTAAGAAAACTGTTGAAATCATGCATCATAGGTCCATTAGCTTCCCAAATAGGATTTGCCCACTCAAGTGCTTTATCGGTAAGTTGGTGCATAAGGAACCCAACCTTAGACCTCTCTGTGGGAAATGAACGTGGATACATCTCAAAGTGGAATTCATTTTGATTAATGAACCCTCTGCATGTCTTAGAGTCTCCTCCATACCTAGGAGGAGGTGTTAAATGGGCCGAAGTATTAGGCAAAGTAGATACTTCAGGAAGAAGGGGTGTAAGAGGGTTAGTTGTGGTTGCTGGAATGGTTCTAGATAAGAGCGTCTGGAGAGCCTGGGCTATTTCATCCATACGGTGATCCTGCTCTACAAATCTAGCCTCATGGGACGCCCACTGTTGAGCTAAATCTGCGGGGTCCATGTCCCTATCGTAATGTAACGAGATTATACCCCAACACGCAGGATCCAGCTAAACAGAAGACAACACAGAGGGAAGATACGTCTACCGGACCTTAGAGTGGCCAGAATCGACGTATTTAGGAGAAGTACAGAGTCAGGAACGATCCGAGGTCAAGGGCACAGAGAGACAGCGTAAACTAGGACTAGCCGGGGTCTGGTACACAGTAAACAGCAAGCCGGAAAACAGAACAGATAAGGATAAAGAGTAAACAAAGTCAGAATACAAAGCCAAGGTCAAAACGAAGAAACACAACTGAACACCACAAGCGCTAAAGGGAACTGTAGCAGAAACCACGATAGGGCAAGGAACAAGGGAAAGAGGTAAGTATAAATAGCCAAACCTCTATTATGATTGGTCCCTGTCATATCCACATCCCCAAAAGGTAATTGCATGGGGAGTGTGGCATGACAGGGACCAATGGGAGACCTTTTCTAATTAGGCTCCCACTGTCCCTTTAAGAGCGCGCCCGAGACTCGCGGCACGCTCTTAGTGTCAGGCGGGACACGTGACCGCTTCTCGCGGTCACTTCCCGCCCTCCATCTCCAGCCATCGGATGAGCCGCGCGCGGCTTGAATAGAGGACCCCGGCCGGCACCCGGAAGGGTAAGTACCGCTACAAACTCTTCATACTCCCACCAAATATATGCTATGATATCTTTTTCTAGATGGCATCTCCAACACTTATCTGAATTATTTCTGGAGATTTTATTAAGATGCGTAGGGGTCAGATACCACCTATAGATTAATTTATAATGCAATTCCATTATAGAAATACAGTGGATCGTACGAGACACTTGAGAAATTCCTTTGAACAAATCTTCCATTGGAACGACAATATTTAGTTCAGATTCCCATTTACGTATTGGTGCAGGTTTCATTATTTTCTCAGATATTGGATAATTAGAATTTAATAAAGTTAGAATTTTAGATAGTCATTTTTTTTTTTTTGATAATAAGAGAAAGCAAACATATCATCGAACCAATGGTGCCACAAGTATGAATCTTTATCCATCAAAACATGTTTTAATCTTAAGTAGGGAAATATCTCTCTATTCAAATGTTAATATCTTTGTTGAAGTAAGTTAAAGGACATAATTTCCCCATCTATTAAGATATCTGAAACTTGTATCCATTATATCATATGAGATTACTTTAATGGGCACTTCATATTATAATTTATTTTTTAACTTAAGTTTATGCTTTAGTTTAAACAGAGTAGTTATCATATCATTAATTATTGGATTTAATACGGACTTAAAGTCTATTGCTGACAAATTTGACCAAAATTTTTTCAGGATATTACGTAAACCCATATCCTTTTTTTTCAAAATGGAACCAGTCTAAGTCTTTTGTTTTCAAATTCAAAGAGTAAAGTGATTTAACATAGCTGCTTTTTGTAGATAATATATATTAGGCTATGCCACCCTCCTTCTTTTTTGCAGAGTAAATGGTGGGAACCGCACTCATTCCCAGTGGCCACGGGTGCTCCAGATCAGGACCAGCAATCCCAGGATAATAGGTAGAGAAGAGAGACTCACAGGCACTCCGAATTCAAGCCGCAGGCAGTTTTATTGTAACAAAATGTAAAGCAACGTTTCGACCATAAAAAGACCAGCTTGAAAAAGACCTTTACAGTCAAAACGTTGTGTTACATTTTGTTACAATAAAACTGCCTGTGGCTTGAATTCTGAGTGCCTGTGAGTCTCTCTTCTCTACCTCCTTTTTTAGTCTTAACTAAGATATCATTGGATAGTCTTGGATGCTTTCCCCTTGTCACAACCTGTTCCATTCTGTTCAGATGTCTGACCTTGGCTTCCGGTATCCAGTACTCTTTTTACAATTCTTGTTTAGTTTTTCTCATTTTTTATGGTTTTCTACTCTATGTCTGGTTTTCTTTATGCTGGGTTTTCTGGATTAATTCCTTTATTCCGTTCCTGGAATTCCCAGTCTCCTGGATTCCTTTAAATGTTTGTTTTTTTGTTGCCACACCCATTCCTTTTCCATTAATCCTTTTTGTTTCAGGCTGTTACTGCAAGCAGTGGTATCATTTCCTCTGCTCCTTTTTTTTTTGCAGGTAAGTACTGTGTGTGTTTTATTGTTGTTTATTTAGTCATGCATGTCTAGGCAGTTAGGACCACCATAATTGGAGTACTTTGGCACAGTGGTGGGGTGCATACATCTTGTTTTAAATGGTTTTTATTTTTGTGAACAGTGCGTATAGTCAAGAACTTTACATTTATGACTGTGTATGCCTACGTAGAGGCTTAGCTCAGATGGAAAAGCGTTGTATGACGGTGAGCCGTCCAGTGCAACAGGTCTAATCAACAGTTACAATATAACAGTAACAAAGCGGTAACAAAGTGAACTCTGTACAGTTAACAATCATATGTTGGCTGATGGCAATGCTGTGGAAGTTAGTAGTAAAAGCTCTTTGAGCATAGGTTGCGCGAGAGCATGTGTTCTCTCAGCCCCCTCTAGTGAGCAACACAGGTAGAGTCAGGTACTTGTATTCTGAAACTTGCCATTGTATAAGAGCCTTATAGGTGATCATTATATAAACAAAATGAGAAACGTTTGTCTTGTGTGTGTCTGTGTGTGTGCCTTAATCATACGTAGCATAGTTGTCGTAGAGTTCGGTTCCGATTCCAGTATCTGGGTGGCTATGTGTGTCCAAGTTATGTCGTGTTTGTGGGTGTGAGGGTCTGGGATTTGGGAAAGGGGATGGGTCGAGAAACATAGTGAAGTAGGGAGGCAAGGCATGTGGGGGGGGGAGGGGGGGCTGGAAGAGATAGTGGCATCAGGGCGTGCGGGCATCCCTGCCGCCTCGCCTATCTGTATCCCCATTCTCCGCCCCAGACCGCCCCGCCCCGTCCGCATCACCGGTGGCCGGCTCTCCTTGGTTCCTTGTCTGCTCCTCCCTAAAGTCTGATGTAGTCAAAAGGGCTACGAAGTCGTCTGAGGTGACATATTTCATCCAGTAGAACCACCTCTTCGTGTACCTTTCCTTTGTCGCTGCTGTGGTTGCCTTCAAGTCTTCATATTTCCGGGTGTCCTCCACCTCTTCCACCCATCGTCGGAGTGGGGGGGTGCGTGGTTGTTTCCAAAAGATAGGGACTGTTGTTTTCGCTGCATTGAGGAGCCTGGGTATCACTGATCGTTTATATACCTGCATGGGCATCGTCGTGTGGTGCAGCAAGAAGGGGGCCGGCGTCATTGGGAGGCATTCCTCCGTAGTTTAGGTGATCACTCGTCCCACCGTTTCCCAGAATGGTCTAATGAGAGTGCAGTCCCACCAGAGGTGTAAGAACGTCCCGGCCTCTCTTCCACATCTCCAGCATGTGTCTGATTTTGAGCTGTCTCTGGTGTGAATGTCTGCTGGAGTGACGTACCACCTCGTGAATATTTTATATGAGGTTTCCTGGAGCCTCGCTGAGCCGGGGGTCTTCTGGATGAGTGCAATTATTTTATCCCAGTCTGTGTCTGTGAGTGGCTCCTCAAGGTCCTCTTCCCATCTCCTAATGCATGGCGGTGCCAGGAGGTACCGTCCGGTTGCCAGCGAGGTGTATATTTGAGAGATCGCCCTGGGGGGCGGTGTGTCCGTTCTGCATAGGGTTTCGAACTCCGTACATTCCCGTATAAGGCTCGGTTGTTGGGGGATTGAGCGTGTGTAGCGCCGTAGTTGTTCACGCGCCATAGTGTGCAATAGGGTATGTCTTTGGTCCGGAAATAGGGTGGTTATTGGGTGTATTGCGCCCGTGGATGTTAGCACATCTCCTATCCGAGGCAGCGCGTTATTGAGCCCTGATTGCAGGGTTGGGCCCATGTCCCCTGCTGGGAAATCCGGGTTACCTCTGAGGGGAAGTAGGGGACTCGGGTCCGTCGTAAGATAGAATTTGGGCCCTGTCTGGTGCCAGATCCTGAGTGTGGTCTTCACAAACGGGTTCACGTGTTGTACGTGTCGGCTAGCTTCCTTAGTGAGCCAGGGTAGGGCTCGCAGGTCGCAGTTAGTGCTGTCCTCTTCCAGTTGGATCCATGGTTTTCCTCGCGGCTTGGTTGACCAGTTAATGATCCTTGTGAGGTGGGTTGCGATGTAATACTTCTTGAAATCAGGGAGGGCTAGGCCCCCTTTGAGTTTCGGGAGAGTCAATTGGGAGTGGGCTATTCGGGGGGTTTTGCCTTTCCAGATGAAGTGCCTGACTGCCGCTTGGATGGATGTGAAGAAGCTGTTTGGTGCCGCGACCGGTACGGTTTGGAAAACAAATAAGAATTTTGGGAGAAGAGTCATCTTCACCGCGTTGATGCGGCCAGTCCAGGATATGTAGTATGCGTTCCAGGCCTGTAATTCTGCCTGCGCAGTCTGAAGGAGCGGCAGGAAATTGTGTGAGTACAGGTCTGCCGGGTTCTGCGTGAGCCACACCCCTAGGTATCGCATCTTGGTGGTGCACCAGCGGAAGGGAAAGCGGCGCCTGAGAGTCTGCGCTTGGGTGTGTCCAACGTTGAGGTTTAACATTTCTGATTTGGTATAATTGATACGTAGGTTGGAGACGTTGCCGTATGTTTCGAATTCCGTCATGATCTTTCGCAGTGTCATAGCCGGGTGTTGTACGATGAAGAGGATGTCGTCCGCATAGGCCAGGACTTTGTGGTGTGAGCGACCAATGCTGAGTCCGCGTATCTCCTCGTTGCTTCTGATGTTGTTAAGGAATGGCTCCAGGGTCAGCGCGAAGAGCAGGGGAGATAGGGGGCAGCCTTGACGTGTTCCATTGCGTATTCGGAATGGGTCCGTGAGGGCCCCATTGATGCAGAGTCTCGCCGTCGGGTCACTGTATAGCGTCTGAACCCATTGTATGTATTTGGGGCCGATGCCTAGGCCGCGTAGGGTTTCGAAGAGGTATTCCCAGTTGACCCTATCGAAAGCCTTTTCGGCGTCCGTGGAGAGGATTAGGGTCTGCTGTTTGGATCGCGTGGCTATGGAGATCAGGTTCAGTGCCCGTATGGTGTTATCTCTAACCTCTCTCCCTGGGATGAACCCTGTTTGATCTGGGTGGACCAGGTCCGGAAGCAAAGGCGCCAGGCGGCCAGCCAGCACGCTTGCCAGGAGCTTGACGTCCACATCCAGGACTGAGATCGGGCGGTAGCTAGCACATGATGTCGGGTCCTTACCCTCTTTTGGGAGGAGGGTGATGTTCGCCGCCGTGAATTGGGTTGAGGGGGTTGCCCCATCCAAGATCGAGTTTAGAGCCGAGTGTAATTTCGGTAGGAGCTCCGGCATGAATGTTTTATAGTACAGCAGAGGCAGTCCGTCTGGCCCCGGTGCCTTCCCCGTCTTAGCCTTTCTGAGTGCATAGGTCAGCTCCTCCACGGTGATAGGGGCCTCCAGCTCGTCCCGTTCTGGGGCTGCTATTTGTTTCAATCCTGCTGTGTCAAGGTATGCGCGGATGGCCTCCCCCTTGTGAGGCGTCGCATTGGCCTGTGTGTCTGGTTTCAGATTATAGAGGTCCTCGTAGTATTGGGTGAACGCTGCTGAGATCTGGTTGGGTAGGTGGCATATCTGTCCCGTGGCATTCCGAATCTTGGGTATATACAGGTGGTTCCTGCGTTTCTTTAGTAGCGTTGCCAGGAGTCTCCCACATCTGTTTCCATGTTCATATACCCGGTGTTTGAAGTGTTGGTAGGAGCGTTGGATTGTTCGGTTCAAGTGTTCGGTGAGGTGGGTGCGCTTGAGAAGGAGGTCTCGATAGGTCGATGGGTTCAGTGTACGCTTATGATGACATTCCAGTTCTGCAATGTCCTTATTGAGGTCTGTTATCGTCTGGTTGTATGCCTTTTTCATCTCCGAGCATCGCGCAATGAAGTGTCCCCGGAGTACCGCTTTATGTGCCTCCCAGCATAGCAGGGGCGACACGTCTTCTGTTTAATTTAAAAGAAAGTAGTCTTGGATAGTTTGTTTAGTCTCGGTAACCAGGTTAGGGTCTTTGAGGATTGATTCATTGAGCCGCCAAGACACCTGACGGGGTCGGAACAGGGGTGACTTGATTCGTATGCGGATGGGGTTATGGTCCGACCACGTCGTGGGCAGGATTTCCGATTCCACTAGAAGAGGCAGGTTGTGATACTGTAGGAGGAAGTAATCGAGCCTGGTGTAGGTGGCGTGCGTCGTGGAGTAGAACGTATAGTCCCTCGCGGTGGGGTGCAGCGCTCTCCAGCAGTCTGTAAGTTGGTGATGGTGCAGCAGTTGTACCGTCCGTGAATGTCTATTGGGTGTCCACTGTGCTGGGTTTGCTGTGGAGTCCTGATGATGGAGCGGAAGATTAAGATCTCCTCCTATGATCAGGGTGCCGTCCGCGAATCCCATCAGGGTCTTCAGTGCCGAGCGGAGGAATCCGAATTGGTTGGTATTGGGCGCGTATAGAGTCGCGAAGGTGTATGCCTGATCCTGGATGGTCCCCTTCGTAAAGATGTATCTGCCGTGGGGGCATCTAAGCGTGTCCTTTTCGACGAACGGGATCCTTCTGGAAAACAGGATGCCCACGCCCAGTGTGCGGCAGTGTGGATTGTTGCTGAAGAATCCTAGTGGGTAGTTATGGTCTCGCAGGGATGGTGTTCGGTTCTCTTGAAAGTGTGTCTCTTGTAAGAAGGCCACCGATGCGCGGTATCTTTTCAGGTCCCGCAAGAGTCGTGATCGCTTCTCTCGAATATTGAGGTCCCGAACATTGTATGATAGGATGTTCAGGTCCTCCTCAACGTAGGGAGCGTCACCTATAGCCGGCGCGGCCCTCCGGGGCATCTTTGGCGGGCGGTATATGGGGGGGAGACCGGGGGGGGGTGAGGAGAGAGAGAGAGGGGGGGTGAGGAGAGAGAGGGTGAGGAGAGAGAGAGAGAGGGTGAGGAGAGAGAGAGAGAGAGAAGAACACAACCCAAGGGGAGGGGGGGGCGGAATGAGGTGTGTGTGTGAGCGTGTGTCTGTGTTGTGGTCTCCAAGGGACCTTAGGTATTGTTGGGTCGGTGGACTGAAGTCCCGGTGGTAAGGTCCGTGGACCCAGAAAGTCTGGTGTCCGGGGCTACTCCTGGACGGGGGTACTCTACTCAGTTGAGGGTACCTTTTAGTCCCAACCCTTCGGGGTATGCGGGTATCCCCCGTTTGCCACCGGCTGACGGGAGGGATTGTCCAAGCCGTGCCTCAGTGGCGCCGGGGGGTAGCCGTCTGTCCGGCCGTCAATGACAGGGATCGGTGTCTGTCAGGTAATGTGAGAGTGCGGCCCGTGTAGGCCCTACTTCTATCTGGGTAAGCTACCCCTGTGAGTGCATGTAGTGGGGCAGGTCTCGGTTTGCCTGTGTGTGGGTAGCCTAGTGTTTCATGTCGCCCCTTGATCTGAGCACAGGTTGTGGGTTCTGCGTATCGTGCGGTGCCAGTGCGTGTGTGAGTAGTCTGCGAGGTATGTCGGGGTAGGGTGCTTGTTGTCTTGCGGGTATCGAGGTTGCCCTCCCAAGCATGGGTGGGTCTGTGACCTGGGTGGTCCTATTTTCGTGCAGGTGTGTGCGTTATGCAGTAGCAGTATGTGGGTGTGACCTGGGCGTCACTGATTGCTCCTGAGCAGATGTGTCTGTATTGAACTCTTACAGTCGTTCCCATGCCCTGTGGGCAGTACTTCCCCCCCCCACCTCCCCCCTATATGTCCGACCTGGGTGCCTTTATGGATATGTCTGCATACAGGTGCCCGTGATGTCCCACCTCCAGCAATTCCCTCCTCTAGCGGGTGTCCTTTCTCCCCCCCCTCCGCTTTGTATCCTTCATTGTTTCTTACCTCCCCCCACCCTCCCCTACTCTCTTCCATCCCCCCACCCTCCATTCTGTGGGTCTTGCTCCTTATCCCCCTCCCCGCCCGTCTCATCCGCCTTCTCGTCTGCCATTGCCCCCCTCCCTCCTCCCCCCCCCCCTAATCTCCCAGGCGTATGTTTGTCACATCCTTGCCCGTTTCCTTTTGCCCTCCCTCCGTGTGTCCCAGTGTCCGTAAAGTGATGTGCAGATGATGGGCCATGTGGCCTATTACCTCGCGGTGGGGAACCAGAATGACCATGCGACTGTGTGACACCCTCCCTCCCCCCATTGTCCAGCATTGTCCTGCATTGTCCATACAGATAGGCCATATTTGGGCGGCCAACTCCGCCAATGACTTCAATGGTATCAGATCACCCTACGGTGGTCGCTGCTGGTCTGAATTGTAGTCGTCCTGTTCGCGGTAGCACAAGTTGCTCTGTGTGAATGTCCCAGGTGTCAGGACCCCATGTGTAGCAATGTCCCGGTCTCCCATACGACCCCCTCCCCAAGTGGAGGATACACCCCTCCTGTTATGTGCGTGTGGTCAGTGGCCCCTGGTGTTTAATAAAGTACTCACGGGTGTGCTGGATAGATGTGTTAGCGGTTCGTCCCCTCCCAGCATGTCCATGTGTCGCTGTTGCATCCTCTATTCCTCTGATCTCGTCGGATCTTGGTGCCACGGACGGTTGCGTTGGGGCATATCTCCGCCCTGGCCTCTGCCCATAGGTGGTGGTGGCGGGCCTGTCGCTTGTTGTAGAAAATGGGGGTCCAGCCAGTTCGGTACCTGGGTCTGTGGGAGCCCCAGGGAGCGCTGGAACACCGGTACGTCCACCGGGGCCCTGATGACATGGATGTTTGGGCCTCTGCGGGCGGATAAGGAGAAGGGGTATCCCCATCTGTATGGGATACCCGCCGCTTGGAGTGCCACGGTGACCGGTCTGAGAGCCTTCCTAGCTTGCAGGGTGTAACGCGATAGGTCTTGGTAGATGGATATTTGCTGATTGTCAACGCGGATTGTACCCATGCGGCGCGCATTGCGCAGTATATCTTCCTTGAAGGCGAAGTTGTCTAAACAGCAAACAATATCTCGTGGCTGTTCGCCAGTAGCAGGTGGCGCGCGCAGGGCACGGTGGGCTCTGACCAGGCCTAATCTGTTGATTTGTTGGCCTCCCAGGGTATTGCTGAAGATTGTGCGCAGAATTTCAGGTATATTCTCCCCTGGGCCCTCTTCTCTCACTCCCCTCACACGGAGGTTTAGCCTGCGCCCCCTGTTATCTAGGTCATCCACCCAGGTGGTTAGATGGGCCAGGCTGGCTTCACAGCCCTGTATGGTGTTGCGTGTTGTTGCTATGTCTGACCTTATTGCTCTGGTGTCAGCTTCATTCACTGTGAGGCGTGCATCCATGCCAGCTACATCTGCCTTCACCTGTGTCAGCTCCTCACGGATCGCTTTGCAGAGGCGGTCGGAGAGTGCCTCCAGGTCTGCCTTGGTGAGTAGATTGGGCAGTAGGGCGCGCAGATCCCCATCCAGCGTCCCCCGTGATGCAGGTGAAGCCGATGGGGCCGGGGAGAATTCCGCGGGAGTCTCGGGCGGGGAGCCCGTCGTCTCACTTAGGGCCTCCATTTCCGGCTGGGAGGTGAGGTCCCTCGGGGTGGTGAGGTAGGACCGGATGGTCTGCTCGGTCCTGGACCCCGATTGTTTAGGGGTACCCTGGGGTTCAGTGGGCTTCTTTGTGCGCCCCATCGCGGGATGTAATGTGCGGGGTATGCCTATTGTAGCCGTGTATTGCTTCGGGCCTCGAGGAGCTTCTCTCTCACGCGGCCATACTTGTCGGCAGCCGGACACGCCCCCGGGTGCATACATCTTGGCCATTTATGTTTGTCTAAATCTCCAATGATTATTACATATATAGTACTTAGTTATTTCTCCTCTTGTTTTGCCTTGTATCTCTTGTCGCGTTTTATTTTGTCTTGTATTCTCAGTTCATGTACTGTCCTGTCCTGCCCATGTCCTGTTAATGTTTCCCTCTTTTTTTGTGTACCTGTTCTGGGTTCTGCTTTCTGTTCTTCTCCGGTTCTGGGTTCTTCTAGTCTTGTCTTGTCTTCTTGTTTGGTGCCTATTCTAGTCTTACCTTGTTTCTAGAACTGAATACAAATCAGCATATAATCTAGCTCCTGGCTTCCGCTTAAGCTGCATCAGGGTTCTGGTATATGGCCGCACAAACGCTGGTGCTCCACACCAGGAGGCGTGTGGTTACCCTGGACCAGACCCTGATTGTCCACTTCCACGCTGAGACTCCTATCATCTACATCAGGGACACAGGGGTCCCGGTCCTCGTAGCACCACCCGTGACAACCCTCCAAATATAGTCTTTAATCAATATAGCAAATTTGCCCAACACTTTAGAATCAACTCTGAGGAGGATGGTTCTGAACAAGTAGAGAATTTTAGGAAGTACATAGGCATTTACTACGTTTATTCGGCCTAACCACAATATTTCCAATCCTAACGGAAGGAGAAGTAGGATGTCAAGTTATTCAACAATTCCATATAGTTGAATTCTACCATACTGGGTAAATCTAGTTTGATCTTAATTCCCAAATTAACTATATATGTTTTTTTTCCAGTCAAATTGATATTTAGATTTGATCAGATTTAAGTTAGTATTAGAAACAAACTTTGTTAAAATTTGAGAGTTCTGAACATTAATTTTATAGTTTGAAATTTTACTGAATGGATTAATGGAAATAATGAGTGCGTCAATTGATTCTACAGAGTTTGTCATGGACAAGAAGACATTATCTGCATATAAGGTTATTTTGCAGTTATGGTTTCCTACCTGTAGTCCTTAAATATGTTTATTTTTCTTGATTGAGATGGCTAATGGTTCAATGGAAAGTATGTATAATAGGGGTGCCAATGGGCATCCCTGATGTGTTCCATTTGATATAGAAAATCAATTTGATTCAAACATTGGTCCAACTACTTTGGCTGTTGGATATGTGTATAAAGACATACTATTATCTTTAATTTTGCCTTTAAAACCGAATGACTCCAAAACTGATTCTAAGTATGTCCAGTTAACTCTATTGAAAGCCTTTTCGGCGTCTAAGGCCGAAAAGGCGATTTCAATTTTGGATCTTTCTGCAATATGTATTATTTTTATTATCTTACAGGTGTTATCTATTGGATTTCTGTCCAGGACTCCAGGACAAACCCTGATTGGTCTTTATGAATAATCTCGGAATGATCAGTGTAATTCAGTTTGCTATAATTTTGAGAATGTTTATATCTAAATTAGTTAAAGATATTAGTCTGTAACTGGAAGTTAATGTGGCATCCTTTCCCGGTTTTAAGATTAGAGATGTCGTGGCTTGAAGCATCTCCCTAGGAATTCCATTACTTGAGAAACCTTGAAACATGGTTAAAAGAGTTGGTATAATTATTTCCTGAAATTTCTTATAAAATATTGCCGAGTAGCCATCTAGACCTGGGGCCTTACTAGGTTTAAATTCCGAGATGACCTTTTGAATCTCTATATATGAAAATGGTACGTTTAATTTACCTAACTCTTCTGCTGTTATTTTAGGGATTTCAAAGTCACTCAGAAAGTCTTTTGAATTAATTTTGAAATAATGTTTTGTTTATTATTATATTTCAGTTTATTTGTAAGAACCTTCCCTACTTTATTATTATTATGATACCATCTTTCTATTAAGCAAAAAGATGGCCTTATCCACTTGTGATAACATTTTTCCATTTATTTCCTTTTTAATACTATCTATTATTTTAGTTCTTTCGGAACATATACTGTTCATGTTAAGTCTTTCAGTTTTTACTAATTCAACAAATGAAGTCTAAAAACTGATTGTTTTTTTCTTTTTTTTGAGAACCAAGTTTGATACATAGTCCTTGAACAAAACATTTGAGAGTACATCATAAAATTGATAAGGGAACTATACCATTGTCATTAATTTCCAAATAAATCTTGATTTCAATTTGAAAGTATTACAAATCTGATTCAGATTACCTGTAGTTAAGATTTTAATTTGACCTCCATCTTGTTCTAATCTTATAATTGTTATTATTACTAATCACCAGAAATACTGGAACGTGGTCCGTCCAGATTATAGATCCTATTTACACTTTTTTAATATATTCAAGACCATTCATGGAGGTTAAAAAGTAATCTAAGGGGCGGGGCCTGGCCGCAGAAGGGAGCAGACGCATGTCGCTGCTGCTCCCGTAGCTGATCCGACTTCTTGCCGTTTATCGACTAGCGGAGACCGCGAGCTGGCTCAAGTAGGAACCCACTCGACGGCGGAATCCGAGACCTACAAATTGACACCACAAACGTGGATTTTGGCAGAGGGTCAGTGTCCATTAATGTTGCGGCCTACAAGCATGGCGGCGGCGGCGGGGGAGACGGCCGCTTTCCCGCCGTCCACAAGCACGGCAAGGCAGAATATGAGTTCCCGTTCCCCCCCCTATGGACCGGCGGGGGTAATCCCGGTCCCTACCATGATGACACACACTGCCCATCGACCTTCATTTGCCCACTTAAGCCTGGGTTCTGGATGCTCCAGACCCGGCAACTTGCCTCCCCTCATGATACCGCATGGCGAGGGTCCAAAGCGAGAGACAAAACAAGATAAATCGAACCTGGCCAAGATGGCAACACAAGAGCGAGCTACTACTAAGCGATTACCCACTCAGCCTCCTAAGCACGCAATGGAATTTGTGACCCGGCTAAGCACTTACCTCCGGGCGAAGTTCAAAACCCGGAGGCAAAGCTACATACTAGCGATGAAGGAAGTAATGGCGTGGATACGCCCGGCCACCCGGCGCCATCTGCGGGTTAACCCACCTTGTAACCCACAAGCAGCCTCCAGAAGGAAGGAACACCGCTCAGCAAGACGGGAAACAGAAATGGGGTCCACGCACAGCAACGCCCGCGACCTCAAGCCCCAAAGCAGGACCCGGCGACCCACCCGTCCAACCTCCCACCCAGCAAATCAATCAACACCAACTCAGCACGGAGGTAACCCTCCAGGCACTGACCAGCCTCACAAACTACACCCCTGGGACGCATGGGACCAGCACTCAGCAGCACCACCGGCAGACCCGATGGCACTGGCCTCACCCGACCATGAGACGAACTGTCCTCGATGGCTGGTAAGGGGTATTGGCTGAAGAACTCTGACTCCCTCGGCGCCTCCCCTGCGGCCTAGTACACGGACTGACCTGAGACAAACCTCAAGTAAACTCTGCCAGTATCGATCCAGCATGTGGTTTTTAATTGTTACCTCATACCATAGATAGCAGTGTTAACTTGTTAACTAACTGGATGTGTTCAGAACACCTTTGCTATGCATGACTTCGCGATATCTAAAGTTTTGATCATTAATACTGTTAGCGCAACACTCGTTTTAATTGCAAATGATAGCAAAGCTGTTTTATGTATTATGTTTTATATATCTCTATGATGTCTCATGCTACACTAGAATACCCACCCTGCACGGCCTATGCTTGCGCCGTGCACTTCCATAGCGCTATGTTTAGCGGTACTACCATCCTAGCAAGTACCTTGCAATACAGCGACACAGACCATAACAGCCTATACGGCACCCTGGTACCCATTACAGCGAACACATGCCACCCCACGCCACTTTACACATAATTCTCTTACAAGCATGAAACTAAAGTCACAGACATAGCCCTCATCAAAAAGCGCAGAACAAACCAGTAAATATCGATGTTATAAGTATCCAATACTGACCGTAGATGTGTAAGCTTTCTTACATAAAAAATTGTGCACTGTTTAAATGCCATAACTGTACTGTAACGATGACATGCTTCGGCTTACAAACGCTGTTGTGGCTAGGTAAGCTGCCTTGTAACCTTTACGCACGCAAAAATAAAGAATTAAAAAAAAAAAAAAAAAAAAAAAAGTAATCTAAGCGGGAATATGATTCATGGACCGCCGAAAAAAAAGTATATTTACAATCATTTGCTGTATAAATAATAAGATATAAAAAAATTTAATTCAGCATTAGTAGATCTATTTACAGATTTTTCTGAAACTTTATAACTTTGGTTTTTATCTAATTTGGAATTAACTACACTATTGAAGTCTCCTCCTATAATTAATCTGCCACATATCATAGGTTCTATTTTATTATATAGAGATTTACTAGGAACTTCAAAGGGGTTTGATTTGGGGCATAAATATTAACCAATGGTTATTCTATGTCATTTAGTCTTATTATCAAAATTTGATAACGTCCATTTTCATCTAAAAACGTGATGTATTAATTCTACTTTGATCTTATCTGGTATGATAATTGCAACTCCTCTATTTTTCTTTGAACCTAACAAATTTGCATGGCACACATTTGGATGCTTACTAAATTTCCAAATTTTATTATAGTCTCTTGGATTTTTTATTTTTTTCTTCTTCCTCTATCTTCCAAATTTATTACTTTCTTCTCCAGATATTTAATTCTCTAATTTATTTGTTCATTTTCTGTTAGGAGTGTATTGTAATCAGATTGGATCTTATTAAGAACATATGCCTGTGTAGAGTTGCAGTAAGCAGAAAACTTATTTCTTTAGATCTTGCATGTTAGATTCAAAGTCGTACTTGATTTTTTTTTTATATAGATCTTCTCTTAAGTTCTGAAGATGCTGGTTTTGGAGAGTAATACGTATTAATTTGCTTAGTCAAATTTATAGTAGTTGTAGTGGGATTTTGTCTTTATCTTTGTCCTTTTTTGGAGCCATGGTGCTTAGCAGATAGTTATACTTAGGTACTTCTTTTATGTACTTTTATTACTTGCTTGTCATTTTATATCTTGTTGCTAGATTTACTTGGATTCATGTTTTTCTAGTGATTTTACTTTTCTTTTCATCAAGGGGAATTTTTTTCTTTGTTATGTAGGGAATATTCGTCAGCTTTTCTTTTTTCTTTTTCTTTTTCTCTTTCTTTACTTATAGATTTCCTTTTCCCTGATGTGGTCATGATAATACTTCAATTTATCAGCTTTTTTCTTTTTTTTTCTTCCTTTTCTTTTCCCACCTTTCTTCTTCCTTTATTTTCTGTTTGTTTTTCCTCTTTAATTTTTTTTATCAGGAAGTGGTTATGGTGTGTACTTCCTTTAATATTTTTTTGTGCAGAACTTAGTTAATCATTTATATATATTTTCTTGAATACAGTAAATATTGCCGTAAATTTAAAGGCTTCAAATTTGTATGTAGGAGGGATGTCTTTCCCTTATAATGGGAATATTTTTATTTAGGAGGTACTAGTGTTCTCTTTTAAGAGAACAGTATGAAGAGGAGTTTGGGAGGTTCTCTTTTTATTTTTTTCAGCTATTTTTATTTTATTTATTTTGAACTTTGTTTATTGTGATTTAACTGGGTTTTGTATCAACACATATACTTATATTGCATAAAGATTTCAATATTAAATTGATTCTTACTTGATCAATCTTTTATAAACCAGCTGATATTATCCAGTTATTTTATATATATCTTCACACTTTCTATCCCTTAATATATTTTCTTCTGTTTCTTTGTATGATATTTATTATCCCCTTAATCTCTCTGTTCAGATATTAAATATCCCTTTACTTTTTTGTTACTTGTTTATTTTTCACTTATCTCAGTCCGTCTGGCTTATCCTCTCCCACTTTCTCCATGGATGCCAGTCCACTCCCTGTGCCTCAAGCCTCCATTCCGCTTGCACCAAGCTCTCCAAAATGTTGTCCTACTTCCAATTTCACTTCCACATCAATAGCACCCTTGTCTCTCCTTTGCTCGGAATTTCAGACCGGTCATAACTTAAGCCCAAAAAGTTCAATAGTTAGCTGCAGTATCTCCCACTCTTCACCTCGCTTCAGTCTCACTCAGCATTCAAGCCGTGGGCGTGCATGCAACGTCGTCTGGTCATCACAACCCCTGTTTGAGAGACTTGTTGTCTAATTTATAATGATAACATGATCTTGGTTTAAATGGATAGCATTTAGAAAATATAATCAGTCATTATCAAATGTAGAGATTTATTCATAAGACTAACAAAAAACAAAAAAAATGTTTAAAAATGTTTTATAAATAAATGAACAAACAAGGAAGTAAAATATAATAGATTAAACTAATACAATTGTGATCCAAAAGATGTCCTTCTACTTAACTCTGCCACAAATAATACATATAGCTCAGTTGTAGACATGACTGACAAGTTATATGGTGTACTCTATTCTTCTAAATCAAAATACCTTACACTATACTAAAACACATGTACCTTGGATCACAGTGTCAACAGAAATGCTATGTTAACCCTTTCATACCTAAAAGGGCATTTGGTTTAATAAACAGTGGCAAAATTATTGCAAATAAGTGATGCGTAATGTAGTCTAGAGATTGTATTACTTTTCACCAATATTTCAGAAAGGGTCTTGAATATTAGAATAGGAATGGTTAATTACTATATTGATGTTCTTTGGTTGTAATTTCCTCTCGGCCATCCTTGTGGTTGGCTGAGTGTTATAGAGTTGTTGTCTTTCTCAACAGATGCCTTACTTGTAAAATGAAAAGAACAAAAAAAAAAAAAATCAACAACAACATTTATTAAGGTCATTAACAAACATTTCAGACATAATTGTATGTAAAATTGCATTGGCAATACATGAATAGGAGGAAGGATTTCTGAAATAAGTAGGTTAATCTCATAAGAGCAGGCATTATTAGGTTGCTAGGATAGTACTTTCCAAAAGTGGGGTGTATTGGAGTTGTGGCAGGCTTATGCAATGTTTGATCAGATACTGTAACTAAATCCCCATTAAGTGAGTTTTTTTTTTTTTTAAAACATTACATTTTGTGATCTTTGAAGTTACTGTTTAGTGAATGAGTGAGTGCAAAGGATCGGATGTGCTGTATTGGCCCCAGCAGCACCCTTATAATGTATGCATGTTCGTGTGAGTGCAGCCCTCTTGGTTTCATATGCAAATATATTTTGGAGTCCAAGCCAACTCTCATGTATATGCAGGGTTACAGAGGCATATATAGTACATGTGCCTGACAACTGGTCATTCTGGTAGACTGGAAAGTAACACACCATTTATCTTCTATAGTTTAATATTCACAACTGCAGTCTGACTTAAATATGTGATTTATTCTAGCTTTGTGCCTTGTAAATATAAAATCGCATGCAAGAAAATTGAAGTTGCTTATCCGATTGAGATAACATAACACAGAAAGTACCAAGGTAAATCTGGCTCATCTATATAGCTTGCAGTAAGGTTGCTTAGATTAGTCTGGCATTGATAAAAAAAATAAAATATTTCAATAAAAGTAGCTTAATTGCAATTGGGATTCAATTTTATATCCACACAATATTGTTTGATGCAAAACAGAGCTAAACTGCAGATCAGAAGATTCTGTTAATTTTATGTAATGCTACAAACTAAAATCTATCTAAAAATGTTGCCTTTGTTGCTATGGAAACTAGTTATATTCTTGTCACGGCTTTCCCCAGGCATATTTTTTTTCTAAAGATTCACACAGACATTGACGTGCATTGGTTTCATCTGATTGAATTTAGTTATATACACCCACACACATCTATACAATAAAATATTGATAAAGCCATTTATTTCAAGAATATTAGTGATATCAGTTTGATATCTGCATTGTATTAAAGATACTTCTAGTACCATAAGAAAAGTAGTTCTTGAATATTAATATTTATAACTTGCAGAGATCTATAACATTCCATCTAGATGACGAAACTCATTTTGCCAATGTTCTGTTTTCTTTTTAAGTTCATAAAAGATCTTACTTTGAAGAAATAACTGCCTGGCTGGGTCATTTATCCCGGACTCCATTACAGAAGCATACAGAGGTGGTCAAAGAATGTATTGTAAGAGGGTGCATACTATTTTTATAAAGAGTTTCTGACTGAACTGAAAACTGACTTAGTAAAAGCTCAAATTGCCAAGCTCAAGGTCAGTGATGCATGTTGTATTTCTGATAAGGAAAATCTATAAAAAGCTTCTCTGTTCAAGCTTTCTGGGAAGAGACCACACTGAGTAGCATTCTTTTTAATGTATAAAAGCTTTCTCAAGACATATTTGTTATGAAAATTGAACTTATTTCTAAACTTTGGATGGAATGAGAATTTAATAGAACATTTTCAAAGTCACAGTAAGACAATGATATACTTGCAGGCTAGGATTATTAAATCAGAGCATAGTACACAGTGAAAAGTCATGGCCACAGTCAATCACAGAGTTGACCTTATTTGGAAAGTAGAAACCTCTAAGTGAACTGTATGTGTGACTTGCCTTATGTTCGCCAATAGTTATAAATTGAAGAATAGTTAAATCAAAGGATAGAGTCATCTAGTTACATTTACAATTATAATTCACAATTCTAGTGGCCATTAATGTGCTTCATCAATCAATAATTTCTGAGATAAACAAAAAGTGCAAAAATTGCAACTTAACATATTGCAACTTTAATCAATTGCAATATTATTTTAAGTTTTCATTATATGGATAGAGGATTTCAAGGCATCCTATAGCATAGCCAGTTTTAATTTAAGATAGAACCTCAAAATTAAAGGATATTATAACCGGGTGCATGGATCTTTGGCCTACCAAAATAGATGTGTGAACAGTATACTCTGTCCTCCCATGCTTACAAAAAGCTTCCCCAATGATATCTTGACCTCATGGGCCCCTTAAGCTTCAGCGAGTGCAAGACTGGAGATAGAGGAGTTCCCAGCAACAACTTTTGTAATGGAGGGCCAACATACTCCTTCCCCAGCAATTACAAAATATGACCTAGCTACACTAACATTGGATATCAAGGAGACCAGCTGTACGTAAATGACTGGCATTTGAGTGAACCTTTCAGAAATGGAAAGCCAAATATTCACGCTGGATACTCAAATATCATTGACAGCTGCTAGTGGTGCTTCCGCACTTCTCACTGTGATTTTCACAGTGAGAAGGCGCCAGTGTCCATAGGAAAGCATTGAGAATGCTTTCCTATGGACTGACTGAATGCACGTGCGGCTCTTGCCGCGCATGCACATTCCGCTGATGACGTCCGAAGGTGGAGGAGAGTCCCCAGCGCCGAGGAAGCCCAGCTGTCAATGAGACAGCCACTAGAGGCTGGATTAACCAATATGTAAACATAGCAGTTTCTCTGAAACTGCTATGTTTACAGCAGGCAGGGTTAACCCAAGATGGACCTGGCACCCAGACCACTTAATTAAGCTGCAGTGGTCTGGGTGCTTATAGTGGTCCTTTAAGGGGAGGATTGTTACCCAAACATACACTTTCGCTTACAGGGATGTAGTAGAAATTACTACATGCAAAACTGTGAAATTGTTTACATTTTATTCACACTTACTGTTGTGTTAAGTAAACATATATGATATTAAATAAAGGCCCCTTCTGCCCTTTGAAAACAATATATAATATGTATTGGGGCACTTAAAGAGAAAAACTTAAATTATGGTGAATCCTTCCTTCATTGTAAAAATGCATGGTCCAGCTGGAGAACTTTCGAGAGGGAATGCTAATAGTTAAGTTGTTTTAAATGTACCGCTGTATCCAGAAGCAGACACCTCCAGAAGGTGTTGTTAAATTCCCCTTAGACACCTACACAGAGTTAGGAAGATGGTCTGTGAATGAGGTCTGATGGACTGCTAGTGGGAAAACAACCCACAGGACAGAGATTACACTTTTTTTCACAGACCCATGCTTCCTACAGTCACATTGATTGTGTTTTCATTGCCTGTTGCCTTTGCAATTTGATTGATGCAAACACAGGGCTGTCCTCCCAGTCATTCCATGCTCCGGTGGAAGTAAGACTGAGTGCCCCATTGTATCATCCCACAGAAAGATACTGGAGGTTTAACGAGACTTACATAAAAAAAACAGTTTTTGAAGCTCAAACGCTTTAAAAATGCAATAACTATTTCAAATGTAATGCCTCTTCTGAGGTGCCCAAGTCAGTTATATAGAAATCTCATAAGTATTTTATGAGTGGATACTTCATTAGAATAGGTACAGTCTGCAAATGGGAGCAGGGAGCTGATATCAAATAGTTGCTAGAGGTGATCTTACACCTAGAATAGGAATAGGAACATAAGCAGGGGGTGACTGGTGAGTTCTTCAGAAACCTTGTCTTGGCTTTTAGACAGTTTGAGGATCTTATTGTTAAGATATCCAAGTACTTTTTCACATGGGGCTTGGCACAGTGATGTGCACATAGATAGGGATGCTATGCTAACACCCCACAGTACGAATCACTGTGTGCGGTGCTTTGTCAGAATCGGTTACCATCGGGAACAGCACCCACCAGGGGTGCCCGCTTTCACAGCTACTCTTTAGATTAATACTCATTTAAGGTTTTATTTTGATTTAGAACTTGGACAATTACCTCGTCCTTAAAGGATTATTCTACAGTAGATTTGAAATAGTGGTTTCATTACTTAACACATATGTAAGAAATTTTGCTATACCACATTATCTCCTTATAAAGTTTCCTTTACTACCCTATATTTGTCATATATGATTTGTAAGTTAATACAACCTTACAGAAATACCTATCTTAATCTAATTTCTCATGATCACTATTCCAAACAAGCATACATATTATTATCCTTTCAAGTTCAAAAAGCATTTGACAAGTTGCGCTGATGGGAACAATTTTAGTTAAAACACAACTGCCCCCTCAAAACTATTTTAGAATATAACAATCCTTTCATCAAGTTTTGAAAGGAAATGGAAAAGAAACTCATCCCTACCATTTGCATGTAACATTGGTCCGACAGTATTTAAAAACTGGAAGTCTCTATAGTCTTCCCTCTTTCATTCTCTGCACAGACCACAGATACTATTGCAAAACCAAGGTGCATGTACATGGCTGAATGATCCTGTCATATACTAAAAATAGGGAGTAGTTTTTCTCATTTCTTAAATATACTTCATTAAAAAAAAATATTTCCTTTCAAAACTTGATGAAAGCATTATTAAATTAAAAATAATTTTGAGGTGACAGTTGTTTTTTAAATATAACCTTTCTTTAACCCCTTAAAACCAGAGGGCGTACTATTACGCCCTATTCTAAGCGGCTCTAAATGCCGCAGGACTTAATAGTATGCCCTCACGGTTTTTGTTACTTACCCGGTCGCCGGCGATCCCACGCAGGCGATTGCGGTCGGGGGACTCACCTGGGATCCCAGGGAGTCCCTCGCGGCGGATCCTGCCTCCTCTGCCCCTCCCGGCCATGTGAGAGTGAGGTCCTTGCGAGCACCTCACAATCACATGGCCGGGTTAGCTGGCTGCTGCATTGCCAGCAGGGGGACTGCCTGTAATGACAGTTAGTCCCCCTGCTGGCTGGAAATCAAATAAAATAAAGTAGAAAATAAGTGTAAAAAAAAAATTATATACTTAGATCATATATATATGTTATATATATATGATCTAAGTATATATATATATATACACATATACATACACACACATACACTGTCTAGGTTTATTTTAATATATATATATATATATATATATATATATTAATATCAAATTACATGTAGACAGATACTGATTAAATATATATATATATATATATATATATATATACATATATAAATTTCAAAACAGTAAAATGTATTACAACGATGATATCGCCAGTAAAAGTGAATTTTTTTGCATTTTTCACACACAAACGGCACTTACACGGACGATATTATTGCTGTGATACTTTTTACTGTTTTGTAGTCTCCCGAGTACAACAGTATCCCTCATGTACAGGTTTTATGGTGTTTTCTAAAGGTACAGCGTCAAATATAAGGCTTGTGTTTCATTTTTTTCACATTGAAATTCGCCAGATTGGTTACTTTGCCTTTGAGACCCTACGGTAGTCCAAGAATGAAAATTACCCCTATGATGGCATACCATTTGCAATAGTAGACAACCCAAGGTATTGCAAATGGGGTATGTCCTGTCTTTTTTTTATGGTAGCCACCTAGTCACAAACACTGGCCAAAATTGGCGTATTTTGCATTTTTCACACACAAACAAATATTAACGCTAACTTTGGCCAGTGTTTGTGACCAAATGGCTACTAAAAAAGACTGGACATACCCCATTTGCAATACCTTGGGTTTTCTACTATTGCAAATGGTATGCCATTATGGGTGTAAATTTAATTCCTGGGCTACTATACAGTCTCAAAGGCAACGTAACCAATCTGGCGAATTTAAATTTCAAATGTAATGTGCTATATTTGACCCTGTAACTTCCCAAAACACCATAAACCTGTACATAGGGAGTACTGTTTTACACGTGAGACTTTGCTGAATACAAATATGTGTATTTTATTGCAGTAAAGGCAAACAGTATTATGACATTGACAGTTAAAATGTCATGTAGAACTAAAAAAATAACAAAATTTCTTATTTTCTCCCATTTTTTTCATATTAAATAATGTTTCATAGCTAAATATTTGATATTAAATTAAAGCCCTGTTTCCCCTGAATATAATTATATAACATAAGTGTGGGTGCATTTAATATGAAAGTGGTGAATTACGATTGGACAGACATATAGAGCAAATGGCAGGTTTTGTTTTGTTCACAAAGTGTACATTTGGCTCAGTCCTTAAGGGATAAAGTTATTCAGTCCCCCTGTATCAATGGAGATTTCTTCAGGATTTTTTATATATAACAAATTGAGCATGAAAAAGTTGTCCTACCTTTCTGTTGTTTTAGGAATTGGCACTAGAGCAGTTTGAAGAATCTATCTACTTCCTCAGTAATATTGTTGGACATTAATCCAATGGGTTATGTGATCATGGCATCCTGGTAGCTCTTGTAAATCTCCTGATATCCAGTCTCCAACATTAAAAAACATGTTGCCCTGTTTCTCCAAATTTAAATTATTTGTTTTTATTTCTAACATTAGAGTTCCCATTTAAAAATTGCATTTGGTAGCTAAAACACTTTACTGTGGTGATAGTAGGAATCAATCTGTCCCATGGTTTCTGGTCAGAGTTTCGCACTTCTACAGAGCCGAGAGCTATAAGCATGACTGTATTTTTCCGGTTCCAGACAGTTTTGAGGGTGCACATCAATCCAGTTATGTAATTCTTAAATAAAATCTGCATTATGGAAATAAATGGGTCCAAAGAAGTAAACCAACAGAAAATGAAGGGTTATAAAATTACTGTAGCTTTGCATGAGCCATTAAATAATGAATAGGTTTGGCTTTAATTAATTCATCACAAACCTACACACGAAACTGACAGACAAGATGTAATTCGTTCATCATAAACCTACATGCAAAAGGGAAAGATTAAAATAATGTGTTACATGTATCCAGTTTCCAGATACATTTCATTTTCATACAAAGCCAGATGTTCCGTTTTCAGTAAATTGTCTTGGGAAGTGATGTATGTAAATTGAGAATTGATGTAATAGTTAAATAAATCTTAATTATCTATGCCTCTACCGAGCACATTCAAACATAGAACCTGTGATAAGTGATAAGATGAAAAGTAATGTGTGTGATTTCTTTCAAAGATAGTAGTGATAACATGAACACAAAAAAAAATGTTTTTTTGAAATAATGTAATTTGACACAATTGATTTAAGTAATATGTCTTATGTATATAAATGCATACATAGTGTACTATAACATTGGAGAAAATCAGTATAGTGCTAGACTTAAGATAAGGCCAGGGACTAATTAAAAGTATTTCGAAATTGGGCAGACTAGATGGGCCGAATGGTTCTTATCTGCCGTCACATTCTATGTTTCTATGCATAAGGTTGAATATTTAAACATGTACAAAAAGTTATAATTGGTATTCTCTGAATTTAGGTAATGAGAAGCTGTATTTTCAAAGATTTCAAGCTCAGGAAAATTACGATAATAGCAGGTTATTCTACAGTTGTATTAAGCTTTATCAGATGGCTGTGCATACTTCTTCCATGCTGTAGGTTGAAAGTGGTACTCATGACTCAATGGGCAGCTAAACACATGTACATTATACACATATACACATGTACATTATACATACTCCTACAAATCACATGAATTAAGTGAAACTATTTTTTAATTAAATGTTTTCATCCTTTTAAGCAAATGTCTCACTGACAAATACACACACTCTTTAACCAACACAATACTCACTGACAAACGACGCATGCATTCTCATTCTCATGACAGATATAAGTTCACTGATACTGGCACACACTGACATATACTCACTGGCTCAGGGTATACATCTACTCACACACCTTCTTTCACACTCACAAATTAATTTAATTTACAATGTTTTTTCCATAGCTGGAATTGATCCTTTCCCTGTTGTCTATTGGGGCTGTCTGATATTCATGCTCTTCCTGCATTACTCCCAAGTAGTGATTTCATATTCTGGCTCCCAGCATCACCAAATGGTACTTGAGAGAACTCTGCTGCCAGAGCAAATATAGATCCGAGTCCCATTTCCGCTCTTCTCATCCAACACTGTATATTTAGGCAGAGTAGACACCTGCCATCTGGGTAGCCTAAGCACAGGATGGCTTTTGTCCCTCCATAGGGAGCTCTAAAGTGAACTGGTGGCTCTTGGGGTCCCATGAAAGGCAGAACACTGAGGGACTGGTCAAACTTGAGATCTTTGCAACACTGGATGGACCACTCCCTCTCCCACCAGTGAGAATGAACCTTACAGACAAGGAAGACAATGAACCAAAAGGCCATAGTGACAGACAAGGGGTCATGGCCAATGCCAAAAAGTGCACTGAGTATCCTCACTACTAATCAAGCTGAAGAAGTAGTTTATTTGCCTGTCCTTAGCTATGTCCCAGGAAAATTCATAATTGTGTTGGGGGACCTTAGAATCTGGCATTTTGTTGGGTTGTTTCAACTTTGAATGTGTAATCAACGGGGAGAGTGTTATTTTTGTCCATTTGCAGAGATTAAAAGGTTTAAAATAGTCCTTTAAGATAAATTTGTTTTTCTCCAAGCTACAAATCATTATTGAGATACAAAGGAAACTAAATGGTACCACATTTAATTTTACCTGGCTTTATAATGTAACAGTATGTGGTACTGGTAAGAAGAAGAAGAAATATGTAGCACCTCGCTCATTGAAAAAAGATTAACAGAAAAAAAAGAGTATAGGAGCTCACTAAAACAATGAAAGATATTGGACACAATGGATCACTCATGGATTTTCAAAATGTCATCATCCCCTCTATGCACTTATTTGATCTTTTATATTTGATATAATAGTATGCGTACATTTGTATTTATTATAATTATTATATTTGTATGTGGTGTTAACCTTACTATAGTTTTATTTAATTTTTTTTAGTTTTGTGCTTATTATATTTACCTGTACGGTATATTGTTTTTATGAACAACACATTGTGTTCTTTACACTCCTATATAATTTTATAATATATTTCTATGTCCTTTTGGTGTTTTTTTTTTTTCGTTTTATACCCTTATTAAAAAATGGCGGCCAGACTACTTGAACTTTGCCTTGGAATCCACCTATTATCAGTGATAGAATGCTGCATTATTTCCTGTGCATCGCACCATATGATGTAAACAGACTCCTCTAGAAAGAGAAGATCTACGCTACGTCTGTGTAGTAAAGCACCGTGTCACTTCCTGTGTGATGCTGCGCAAATTCAAACATTAATTACCCACAATGCACCTTGCGCCACGCAACTTTTTTTAGTAATATAGGCATCATAGCTTTGTTTCTGTCCACTGCTCACCAGCTATTGGTTTTAGTATGACTGGTGATGACAGCATTATGGGAGTGCTGCTTCACTTGGGTAATGACGTGTGCGCACCAGGTTGGAAGACATATTGACATATAATTATACTCTATAATGAGCCAAGCTTGGTCCTTGCAACGCCACTTGCAGTATGATGCGTGCATTCCAGCTTGGATGATGGCAAGCTGTTTAAACACACCAAGAAGTAATTTGAAATACTTACTTACCTACCTCTAGGTTGACTCAGCCCTTCATCCTTCCGAGGTAGATAAAATGAGTACCATTAAATTGGGTGATAGTAATAACCCCTGGATGTTGGGCTAAGGTAACATCCTCAGGATGTACTTGGAAACCAGAGTAATCTGAATGTACTTTTCCTGGTTAAATACTTTGTTATTATTATATTCTTGGACTTTTGAGGCTTTGAGAGGAGAAACATGTTAAGTGTGCTCCCAATAGTCTGTTTTGGAAATTTTAGTTTTTTGTTTTTATATTTATTTTTTTCTACTCTGATATACTTTTTCTTTTTGGTATTATTGAAAAAAGATCGTTGTCAGTTGTCTGTAAATTCTTCAATTTCTCATTAAGTAAAACTAAACGTCTCTTGAGTGAAGCCCTTGCTTCATCTGTACAACCCACTGACAAAAAAATTATAGATGAAAAAAAAGAGCCATTGTACGAATTGTGTGACCAACACAATATATTATCCCATATTGTAAATAATCAGGTTGATGAACTAGTGAAAATTGTTGTGAATTTAAGGCGAATAATAAACTTAGGCACGCAATAGCTAAATTGGAAAACAATATCCTCCCCCCCCCCCCCAGCTTTGTTTTCAGTTGGGCTATTTTTACCTAAAGTTTGACATTTACTTTGAGTTCATGACACGTCACACATTAAGGAATAACGCTGTGAAATGTATATATCAAAGTAAAAAGTTAAATAAAAGTAATAGAAAAATGTACAGTGCAAGCAAAGATTCAAGTGATAAAAATAAGAATTAGTATTTAAATCAATTAATATGTAAGTCAATTCATATTTAAAAAAGCCACAGATCTTTTAGAGAAATATGCCTACAGGCACAGATTAGCTTGCCTCCAGATGTATATTACACATAGCGTTCTTAATCATATTCTTAATCGTATATATATATATATATAAACTGCAAATGTCCCGCACTCAATGTACCGGTCTTGTACTTGCCTCGGTGCTGCCTCAGCCTTCAATATATTCAAATGGAAAGAGTGCACTCAAGAGGTCTTCGTAAAAAAATATAAACAATTTATTGTGCCAAACGTGACACAATAAATTGTTTATATTTTTTTACGAAGACCTCTCGAGTGCACTCTTTCCATTTGAATATATATATATATATATATATATATATATATATATATATATATATATATATAACATTTTACTTGAGTGAAGCAGAACCTGTACTTTGCCTCACCTTGGTCATGGATGGTGACTTATGATCAATAAAGTTTTATTCCTTAGTTTCTGGCACAGTAAAATTTCAATTAGTTTCCTGTTTTTCCATAAAGAATATCATAACATTAAAAAAACATTTAGATGAACTAATTAAATGTAACACTGCTTTGCATACCTTAATGTTTATAAATACTGGATATGGTGCTGTAATGAGAGAAGAGATGTATGTAGGATGCTCTTAACTAAGAGGGATATGGTAAAGCAATTAATTTGTGCTTCAAGTGTCATTAAATACATATCTTATTCAGTGTACTATTTAATGTCTGATTTCTCCATGAGGTGTTGCTGTACTCAGGGGCAGTAAAAGAGTACAAAAAGTGTCAAAATTTTAATAGAAATTGGAACTTTTAAAAAATCAACCACCCAGCCTTTTTTTTTTTTTTTTTTTTTTTTTTTTTAACATCAGGCCTGACAGTCAACAATGTTAACTACTGCCATTCAGACCTGGAGTTAGGCCTGTATATTGGGTATCGTATGGGCAACATTACTGGACAGGCTGCATTTGGGTTCTTTGACATTCTGTGACTCATTCAAGACCAGATCCCTTTCTCCCACCCAAGGACTTTATTTGGTGACCACAACACCTCCTAGGTACTCAGGCGTTCACTCAGGAGCACTCAATACCTATCATCACTCTTTCCTTACTCCTCAGTGAGGTGCCCACTCAACCCTTACCTGTACACTGCTGTTTAAGATAATACAGAAGATTTGCAAAGCCTCAAGTCTGGTAACGTCAATTCCTTCTGCCTTCTTCCATCTGCTCCCTCTCACTGTCAGCTCTACCAATGCAGTGTGGGCTTGGCACTGCCACCCTTTCTTGTTCCCCAATTTGAAATGGGTGGATTTGTCCTACTTTGTAAATACCTACACTTTTTATTTTGTTTATTTTTATTTTTCTCCTGGCATGTTTTTAAAAGAAACACAAAGTGGTTGTCACTCAGACTCAGACCAAAATTACACGGCATATTCAAGGTGGGGGTCTTACCATTGATTTGTAAAGAGGTAAAATGATATTTGGATAAAATGGATATATGTGAATTATTATTATTATTATTATTTTATTATTTATATAGCACCATCAGATTCCATAGCGCTGTGCAATGGGTGGACTAACAGACATGTAATTGTAACCAGACAACTGGACGTACAGGAACAGAGAGGTGGAGGGCACTGCTCAATGAGTTTACATTCTAGAGGGAGTGGGGTTTAGTGACACAAAGGGTAAAAGTAGGGGTACGAAGTAGGTTGTTAGAAAAGTATTCACTGAGGGTAATCTTAGTGGGTTCACTTAATGGGTGGTAATTCACTTAGTGGGTAATCTTTGACAGTTGCAGGAGAGGAGTCATGGGGGTTGGGGGATAAAAACCTGCTAACAGTTTAATTGATATGCATTCTTAAAGAAGTGAGTTTTCAATGATTTTTTAAACGAGTGGAGACTTGGTGAAAGTCTTACGGAGAAGGGAAGGGAGTTCCACAGAAGAGGTGCAGCCCTGGAGAAATCTTGGAGGCGAGCATCAGAGGTGGGAGTACGGACAGAGGATATACGTATGTCTTTTGGCAGAGTGTAGGGGCCTCAACGGGACATACTTGTGTATTAGGGAGGATAGGTAGGTTGGAGCAGGGACAGACAGAGCGGGGAAGCGTGGGAGGTGCGAGTGGACAGGAAAATGAGCCTCGCCGCTGCATTCAATCAAACCCCCTTTTTATATGTGAAAGAATCTTCCTAGCTATTCCAACGGCAAACCGGCATTGCATACCGTTGCCTAGTTTTTGATCTATAATTGTCCCCAAGTCCTTTTCATATAATTTTATCCCTAACTCTACCCCATTTAAAGTATAAGTGACTTGTGGGTTCTAACCGTATTTTCTTACCTAGTTTTGCATTATTACAAATTGCAAAATATGACTTTTAATGCCCACTTCAAGATCATTTATAAATAGATTAAAGAGAAGAACAGAACCCTGACAGAACCCTGAGGTGCTCCACTTACCACTTTTGCCCATTTGAAAATTTTCGTTTAAGAACTATTCTCCATACTCTATCTTTAAGCCAGTGTTCTATCTAAGAACATAATTATCATCTAAACCAACTGATTTCAGTTTTTCTAGTAGTCTTTTGTATGAAATGCCTTAGCAAAATCCAATTAGATCAAATGAACTAGATCACCCCAATCGGTGTTTCTACTAACTTCTTCATATAATGCAATTAAGTTAGTTTGGCATGACCTGTCTTTCATAAAACCATGTTAATTCCTGCTAATTATACTTTTGTTCAAAACAACTTATTGAGTATTATCCCTTAACAGCCCTTCAAATAATTTCATAACCACAGATGTTAAGCTCATGAGTCTGTAGTTTCCAGGTTGAGCTTTTGAACCTTTAATAAAGATAGGCAGTGGCACCACATCTGCTTCTCTCAAATCTTCTGGTACAATTCCTGAAAGCAAATAATCCTGGGAAAATAAACAGTGATATGTATAATTCTACACTAAGCCCCCTTAGCCCACATTGGTGAATACCATCTGGCCATGGGGCATGTTTACACTAACTATATTTAATTTCTGAAGCACTTTATCCAATGTTAACCAATAACCTGTTTGCTGTAACAGGGATCTGCAAATCTGCATTCCCTATACACTGCCATCTCCCTTTCCAATGGACCAACAATTTCAGTCTTAACCTTTTTGGTATTAATATACTTACCTAAAGAAAACTTTTTTTGCTCTCTCTCTCTCTTTGGCTTTTCATTTTCATGTTTAGCCCTTCTAATCACTCTTTTGCAAGCCCTACTGCCATGCTTAGATTTGTTAGATGATGCAATCAACCCCTCTGATTTAAATGTTTTGTATGCCCTTTTCTTACCTTTTATCATTTGACTAACCCTTGTACTAATCCACATTGGTTTTAATTTGCTTATTTTATATTTTTTTCACAGTGGTATGAAATTAGAAATGTACTTTTGTATAATTTGTCTCCTTCTTTAGTGAATGTGTCAATGCTTTATTATAATTGTTCACATAACACTTTTCAATTTTTTTTATCCTTATTTTTATCAGCTTCTGTCTAGATATATTTTTTTAGCATTTCTATATCTATACTTCCTACCAATCAGAATAGATGCTACCAACAATTAAGACCAAACAAAATAGAAAATCCTAATGTGATCAATTATAATAGAATGTACAAACATATTCTTCAATTACTTTATCACACACCTAAAGTGCTCTAATCCTGTGTTCCTACAGATGCATTTTCTATACCTTAATGATTAAATCCATGTAAATATATCTATATACATTTATCTCATCATTAAGCTTTAGAAATATATATGTATGAACACAGCGTGGTATCACTTTATTTATTTCTTTGTTCTCATTTTACATTCTGTACAGACTTTCACCTATTACTGTTCATGAAAGCCTTTGCTGGAGAGTAATGATGCAAATAATTGTGAAATCCTTCATGAACAGTACATAATCTGACTTTAACTGAAAAGTTACCTCTATGTGGTGCCTCATTTATTAGATGGCATATGTGTTCCTTGCACATTTCTGGTTTAACAGACAAAATAATAATAGTGACTCTGTGTGCTTGCTGCATGGGTGCGAGTTCTCATATAGAAATCTGTGAGAAAGCGTCTACACGTTTTAAGGATTGTACAGTTATGTGTGATCACATACAGCTGTGATAGTGCAATGAAAATCACGAAAAAATAGACAAAAAAGGATTAATTAATCTATATTCTATTAATTAATCTATAAAGTGACCAAATCTTTTAGTATACACACATTCTTACACTCACAACATTTTCTGTGCTAACAACTAGATGCTGATCCAAATGTCACACTATATTACAAAGGAGCAGGAGCTCTCATAAGAAAAATATCATGAGATTTTAAACAAACATTTTTCTTACTTATGATATATTGCATGTTCCCCCTGTTATATTATGATTTCAAGTATCATATCAAACAATGTAACAACCTACTGTGCAAAACCAGAATGCACGGTGTGATGTGACAATGAAAATCTCAGAGCATTCTTAAAGGAAAACTCCAGTGCCAGGAAAACAATCAGTTTTCCTGGCACTGCAGGTTCCCTCTCCCTCCCACCCCTCAATCCCCAGTTGCTGAAGGGGTGAAAAACCCTTCAGTAACTTACCTGAGGGAGCGACGATGTCCCTCGTTGCTTCTTCCTCCTCCGCACCACTCCTCCTTCTGACTCCGTCGGCCGGTGGGCGAGACTGATCCCGCCCACCGGCCAAGGAGACCTAATGCGCATGCGCGGCATTGCTGCGCATGCGCATTAGTGCTCCCCATAGGAAGATAAGATTTGCTATGCTTTCCTATGGGGAATTGAGCGACGCTGGAGGTCCTCACACAGCGTGAGGACGTCCAGCGACCCTCTAGCAATCTTTGCTATGGGTCAGGAAGTCTGGTAGACAGCCACTAGAGGTGGAGTTAACCCTGCAAGGTAATTATTGCAGTTTATAAAAAACTGCAATAACTACACTTGCAGGGTTAAGAGTAGTGGGAGATGGCACCCAGACCACTCCAATGGGCAGAAGTGGTCTGGGTGCCTGGAGTATTCCTTTAACCCCTTAAGGACCAAACTTCTGGAATAAAAGGGAATCATGACATGTCACACATGTCATGTGTCCTTAAGGGGTTAAAGAGCAGAAAAACAACTTAATAAAGCAGTTTTGGTGTATAGAGCATGCGGTTGCACTGCTCAATTATCTGCCATTTAAGAGAATAGCGTGCCTGAACTGTTGCGCCTTCGGTAGCAGACGCCAGGGCCGCATCGTTACAGGAGGTAAATGATCTGATGTGTGATGCTAAGCTGAATAAAAACATTAAACAACGATGTACTAGTAAAGTAGCACCCAAGTGTGTGAAACAAATATCACATAGGAGTAACATATTTGGGAGCTGTATCTGTCACTATCTGCTGCTGTATGCCTGAAGTGCCCTGTCCAAGGCCAGTCTACTACTAAGTGTTTACTCTAGCAGACTAACTCTTGTCAATACAGTACACACACTCTAATGGTCTGTGCAGAAAAATATATGAATAAAAACAAACTTAACTTATTGACAGCTTCCCAACGGCAACTTTCCACATAGGTGCCAAAATAGAACAAATGGATACACAGATAGGGGAAGACGCTGTCTGAACCTATAAAAAATTAATAAAACATAGATGTGGGTAGGAAATTCGCTTTGAAATTACCACCACCTACTCTTGTAGGGGGTTCACACACTGAATCCACTGGATGTAATGGATATGGAAAATCCGGAAACCAAAAGGAGAGCAGGAACAATAAGTATGGTAGAAAAAAGATATTTATTCTTGGATAAAATAAACCAGTGCCTTTTATTTTATCCAAGAATAAATATCTTTTTTCTACCATACTTATTGTTCCTGCTCTCCTTTTGGTTTCCGGATTTTCCATATCCATTACATCCAGTGGATTCAGTGTGTGACCCCCCTACAGGAGTAGGTGGTGGTAATTTCAAAGCGAATTTCCTACCCACATCTTGTGAGTGTACTCGAGAACGTGTCTGTGATTACATATTTGTAACAGTCTTCACTATGTTTTATTAATTTTTTATAGGTTCAGACAGCGTCTTCCCCTATCTGTGTATCCATTAACTCTTGTCAATGATGGGAAAAATATTATATTTTAATTCAAACACTAATCCAAGCACCAGAACAGAACAGCATGCACTGTATTGCTAGTATAGCACCAAGATTAGTGAGTTGAACTACTCCTGGTGATTCAGTGGTTCCACAGATAGTGCCTGGCAGATCAGGGTTTAGCTCATTAGCTTACAAATGATTGGATGTTTTTAGCTAATGAGCTAAGCCCTACACACAGCAGAGCTTGGCTGTAGACAGCAAACGTAAGCTTCATGTAGGAGTTTTCCTTAACTTCTTACTTACTTAGACCAATTACCATACCTACCTATCACCAGGGCTCCTGAAGAATACGTGCCTCGGATTGGTAGTGGTGGTGGTTGTTGACTTCTTCAAATGTACTGTAGCCAGTTATTACACTGAACTAACACAAAGTGACTGGTGGCCTTCTGCAGCTTGTCCAGCTGTTGGCAAATGGTTTACCTTAATAACTATAAATAGTACAACTGTACTGATATTGTTGTGTGCATGGGCACCACTGGCATCACAACCTCCCAGTGAGCGATGTAGTAGTTATAGCACCTTTGTAAAAAAATGTACTTATTCAAACCAAAATACGGCAAAATCCTAAAATGTTTAGTGTACAGCAGCAATGAACAGTCAGTTTAATCTTCTTCCTCTTTCATCTACAATCCATCAGTCTTCTTCTATTCCTACTTCCAGCTATACCAGAGCCCTGCAGCCAGCAGACACAGGACATGAGTTAGGTAGTGGATCTTAACAGCCAGAGCAGGAGCCCCTGCTCTGCAAAGGAATCCTGGCTCTGCAAAGGAGCTTCAGAGAAGTCAACTCTGACCATTTCCAGGGCACTACTCTCCTTTCTAGTGGTAGTTCTCTAACTGGGTCCAACTATACACTCATGCGCATCTTCCCAAAATGCAACTGATCCACTCAGCTGTGTTCAGGAGCTAATGCCACTACCAACTCTGCTGCAGGGAGGATCATACACTTTGCAGTCTTCTGCAGACAGCATTTATGTCTTCCGCTGCCAGTCACACACCCTTTGGATCTGTTTCTCTCTCCAAGTTGCTATTGGATCTGACTATCCTGCAGCTTGATTTGTGTGTATTTATTTCTATTACTAATTAGTTTACTGTGGTGTCTATCCTGTAGTTTACTGCGCTTCCAATCCTCTAATAATTAAATAATTATTAGTTCCCAATATACCCTCTATATGAATTATCAATAGGGGCTTTCTTAATACTTAGATGGCTCCTTCAAATCCAGATCCTCAGTTACTACAACTGCTACCTTGAATCTAACATGTTACATTTTTTTTTTATTGGTGTTCAAATATACAATGTTTCCTGCAATTTTTGTAATTTGTTACCCCTCTTTATAATTATAAGTGGATTTAATTCCCTTTGAGTTTGACAGCTCCACATGGGTTCCTTCTATACCTTGTGATATCCTTAGGAATCCTTTTATAGCTAGGATAAACCAAGAGGAATGATGAGGATTATATCTGGCTACAATACTGATCTATAGAGCTTGTACTTATTTGTTTAGGGAGTAACATTTGTGTGTCGAATTAAACACTTTTTGATCCCTGTCCAGTCAATTGTTTAGTAGAGATGCCCCTTTAATAAACACCCTGTTTAGTAAATTATTTTTCCGTAATAAGCAGTAAATACAGGTTGTAAGATTATCACTCATCCACTTTTTATAAGGGATCAACCCGTAAAAGTAATACTTGCCATAATTTTTAATATAGCAAGGTGTTTAACCCCTTAAGGACACATGACATGTGTGACATGTCATGATTCCCTTTTATTCCAGAAGTTTGGACCTTAAGGGGTTAAAATAATATTTTTTTACATATTAAAACATGGAAGCACAAATACTTAACAATACTTGACAGTTTACATAAGTTAATTGAATTCAGTGTCTCTGTTTGGTTCTCTTTATTGGAGATCTTTTTACTTTGTATATAAACTCTCACCTGAAGAGAAAAGCATTTTATTGTCTTTTACATTGTAGAGAGATGAATAGATTGGGTAGCGTTTCCCCCCTAGAAACTGAAAAAAAGGGGGGAAAAACGCTCCCAGTCAACCTGGTATAGGTTAAAAAAGGACCGTTTAAGGTGCTATACCTATAGATGTATCCAAATAAAAATAAAGGTATCAAAAATGAAGCATACTCATATGAGAAAAATAGTGCGAAATGTATCCTGGCAAACGCAGTGAAAACACTGTAACTTTATTAAATAAACCAAACAAAGGATACAAAATCTCAATTCCCAGGAGATGCTTAGTTACTGACAGAATTTATCTGTGGATATATCTTAAAGTCCGGTTAAACCATGAGGCTTATTGAACGCTGGAAACACCAGGTATGCCTTTTGGACAATCCACAGAGAAAAAGCTAAAAAGTCGTGGATGATACCTTTAAATCTTAAAGAGGTTCAGCAGGTGGGACAGAAACAGACTTTGCACAGTATAGAAAAGGACAAAAAAGGTGTCCATAAATAAATGTCTGGAGGATAGGCTCTAAGCTTATCAGGGAAAGATAGGATAGAGTATATATAAGAGACATATATATAATATATAATGTGTATGTATATGTCTATTTATATCTGGAGGGTCAGCAGGATACTGATGTTAGGAAAAAGGTTGATCAGTGGTAGGGTAAGGGGTAACAATCTCCACAAATAAACACTGTTTCAAATCTTTCCTATACACTCCCCCCAACACCTTCGTGGGTGTTCTATCCTTAAGCTGTTGCTAAGCTCTGTCCCATAAGCATATATATCTGGAGGGTCAGCAGGATACTGATGATAGGAAAAAAGGTTAGATCAATGGTAGGGTAAGGGGTAAAAAATCCCCACGAATAAACACTGTTTCTGATCTTTCCTATACACTCCCCCCAACACCTTCGTGGGTGTTCTATCCTTATCCTGTTGCTAAACTCTGTCCCATAAGCACAGCCGTAACTGCACTAGTGCTGCATGTTGAACAGGTACATGAACAATCTAAGCAACGAAACGAAAAGAAAATAATAAAAAAGTAAGTGATAAATCAAAAACGGAATCCCTCGTGCATAGTGCCAGTGAGTGATCAGTGAGAGAGGGATCCAGTGAGGTAACCCGACGCGCGTTTCGGAGTGCTAGACTCCTTCGTCAGGGGTTGAAAAAATACCGCCCGATCCCCCCCGGTATTTAAATGTGGGCTGACCAATCAGACGGTTCCATCATTGGTGACGTATCGCTATTGCGGTCACGTGGGATGGCTGTGGGCGGAGGGAACCGCATCGGAATGATTGGTAGCTCGATTAACTCCCTCTATGCCATAACTCCCAATGTGTGCAGGTATGGACTCCGGAGAGTAGTTTTAGGGCATGACATATACTGTTAAGATTAGACTAGTATAAGGGAAAACGGCTCTTTGGTTTGCCTTATGCTTATCAATCAGCCTGAAGTGAAATTTAGAACCTATGATCTCTATCAGTTAGACCGACAAAATAATGTGCGCCCTTAACCCTTCCTACGTAGAAATGTAGGAAGGGTTGGCTGATTCACTTACTTGTCAATTACTGTATGTATATAGATGCAGTTATTTTGCAAATTCCCCATACACTTCATGTATTCACTGAGCTGTGTTAGTGATCTCTCTTACTATTACTTTTAGAGTTAGAGATCGATTCATAACTGATAGTAAGTTTATTTGAAGAAGGGAAATGGTAGGTTTAAAGCCTTTGATGCTTGTCTTGTACAGATATGGACTGAATTGTCTAAAGTAGATCAGCTCTTTCGTATGCATAATGCTTATCAGTCGGCATACGGAAATCTAGGGCATATGATCTTTATGGATAGGGAAACGCAAGAGAGGTGTTCATCCTTATCATTTATTATGTAAAAGTTAGGAAGGGGTGAATTTATTCACTTGCTTGTAAGTCACTGTAGATGTATGTGTACAGTTAATTTGCAAATTTCCCATAGATTTCATATGTCCACCAATGATATCTCCTCAAGGTCCAGGCTTAGTACGAGTATCCAATATTGTCTCTTGATGACCAAGAGAAATTATATTTGGGTAAAGTCGACAATGTCAAGGCTTATTAGTGCTTTATCTATTAGACTTAGTGAGATGCCTAGTGAAGGTGCTTCTCATAAGAGAGACGCTGAAGGCAGCATGTCTATTATTATTTCTTAGTATAAGGGTGGCTATATGGGATAGAAAGGAGGGACACGGGGGAGGGGCGGGAGAGTTGAAGAATTTCTCTCAAAATGTGATACTAATAAGTGATAATAAGTGATAATCAATATCTATGCGTTGAAAAGAAGAAAAATGTTCGTAAAAAGTTGGATCTACTAAGATATAGCGATGGTTATGTTATGCTAAGTCCTAAGAGATGTTATTTTTAGAAGGCTTTTTTAAATAAAAGGCGAGTATGAAAACCCTTCATTCAGTCCCCTAGGGGACAATGTTTTCAGGCGGTATATCCAATAACACTCGCGTCTTCTCAGACGTTGGTCCCAATTGCCTTTTCTTTGATCTGGTTTGATCAGTTCGATGCCCGAAAATTTAAGGACATTGGGATCCCCTTTGTGAGTTATTTTAACATGTCTAGAGACAGGGGTTTCAATGTTCCTTGTGGTCTTCACTGAATTGATATGTTCCAGGATCCTTTTCTTAAAGGGTCTGAACGTTTTCCCTACATACATGAGTTGGCAATGGCATGTAATCAGATAGATCACCCCTTTTGAATTGCAATTGAAGAAGGATGGAGATTCGAAGTTTTCTGTGCCGGTGCTGTCATTAAAGGTTTTGGAACTTGTGTTTATATACTTGCAGGCTTTGCACCTACCACATCTATAGGTGCCCTTGATTTTGTTTGACAACCAGTGTGTAGGTGGTTTTGTTGACTGAAAGTGGCTGTGTACCAGCATGTCTTTTAGATTCTTGCCTCTTCTGGCTGTTAGAGAGGCATGTGCGGGGAGGACGTCTTTGAGTTGTGCGTCCTGTTTCAAAAGGGGCCAGAAACGGTTCATAATTGTCTTGACCTGATCCCAACCGGCATCGAACGTGGCGATGCATCTTAGTTGTTTCTGTTCTGATTCATTGGAGATAGGGGGTGCGGTTCGTTCCCTAAGGAGACTCTCCTGTTCAGTTAGAAGTGCCCTGTGGTAGGCTCTCTTTAGACACTTATTGGGGTATCCCTTGGACCTAAACATCTGGCGTAGTTCTTTGGCTTTTGTCTTAAAGTCATCTATGTCAGAGCAATTGCGTCGCAGGCGCAAATATTGGCCAATTGGGATTCCCTTTTTTTGTTGAATCGGATGGTGGCTTTTCCAATTTAGCAGGTTGTTTGTTGCTGTGCTTTTCCTGAACAGGTTTGTTTTGATCCCACCCTTTTTATCTGGGGATACCACAAGGTCCAAGAAACTTAGTGAGGGAGTACCGATCTCAGCAGTAAATTTAAGGTTAAGATCATTAGTATTTAGGTCTTGTACAAGGAGGCGGAACTGATCCCCTGACCCAGTCCAAATGATTATAATATCATCAATATACCTTTTCCAAAGGTGAATGTACTGGGTCAGGGGGTTCTCAGAGGTAGACGAGAAGACTACTTGTTCCTCCCACCAACCCAGGTGCAGGTTGGCATAAGAGGGCGCACACGACGTCTACATAGCGGTCCCCTGCACCTGGTGGTGGAATACCCCATCAAAGAGAAAGAAGTTGTGTGTTAACACAAAGTCGAGCAGTTTTAATGCAAAATCTGTATGTCTGTCCAGGTATGCCCCTCTCTTTCTCAGAAAATGTTCTGTATGCTTAATACCTGATGAGTGTGGAATTGAACTGTATAAGGACTCAACGTCCAAACTGCAAATTAAAGAATTTGTCGGTAGTTGGACTTGAGTCAGAACTGATAAGGTCTGCTTTGTGTCCCTTAGGTAAGACGGCAGTTTAGTTACCAGGGGTTTTAAGACATGATCCAAATATATGCTCACATTTTGAGTCATGTTGTCATTCCCTGAGACGATGGATCTACCTGTTAGAACTTTATACAGTTTATGGATTTTAGGTAGACTGTAAAAAGTCGAGATGCGGGGACTACCGATGGCCATATAATTGAATTCGTCTTTTGAGATGATATTGTCTTCTAGACCTTGTACTAAGATATTTTTTAGTTTTTCTAGAAATGTTTGTGTAGGATCCTGTTTTAGGATTTTATAGGTGGTGTGATCTTCGAGGATCCGTTTATTCATTTCCACATAGTCTGAGGTATTCATGATGACAATATTGCCTCCTTTATCAGAGGGCTTGATTGTTATTGCTTGGTTGTCTTGTAAATCCTTTAGAGCCATGTATTCTGTTGTCGTTAGATTGGAGTTTGGTTTATGACTTATTTCACTCAGAGGTGTTCTATCAATCTCCTCACATACGAGTTCAACAAAAGTTTCGACGTATTTAGAGTCTCCTAATCTAGGGCAATAGCGGCTTTTATTCCTCAGGGTTGTTTGGGGGTATTTTTCTACACCAGTAGTGTCATTTTCTTCTAACAACTCAGCTAGAATTATAGTCATGCGGTAGTCTCTAAGTTCCAAGCCTAGATTTTTGGCTTTTTTCTCTTCATTTAAGAGATAATTCTTATACAGAATAAGCTTGCGAGCGAAGAGATGGATATCTTTAACCCAGGTAAATTTATCAAAACGTGGTACAGGAATGTAGGATAGACCCTTCGCCAATAGATCCAATTCTGATTGTGTTGGAGAATAACTGGATAGATTGACTATTTGTCTATCCTTTAGTACCGATTCCTTCTGTTGAACTGTCTTCTGGGTCTCGGTCTCAGGAAGGGGCGACTCTCCCCCTGAGTGTGGTCTAAAAAAGTTACTCCTTTTTTAAGTATCCCCCTATTACTGTCACTGGAGGTGGAGGGAGTCGCTATTAGGTCTGTCTCGGATTCGCTAGACTCATACTCGGAGGTTGAAATCTGATCACTATCGACCCTTCTTTTCTTGTTATTATTGAACCTTTTGTAGACGTTACCCGTTTTGAAGTCTTTATGATCTCTTAGAAACTTTTGGTGTTTCCTTTGCTTTATTATAGACTGATATTTCTCTAAGTTAGTTTGCAATTTACTTTCACTGGGGCCAAAAGCTGGATCGGTTTTAAGTTGTTGGATCTTTTCGACTTCACTTTCAATCTTTTTTTCAAGTTCTATTAATTTTTTATTCTCAAATTTACAAATTATTTGCATGAAACGTGCAGAACACTGACTTGCCGCTTCTTCCCACTCTTTGGTAAATTCCTCTTCATCTATATGTGAACTGGGAGTTGTTGGGATTCTTAGTCCCCTTGGAATTAGACTCTTTTTTAAGTAATTCTCCAAGGAGGCTATTTCCCAGCTCGTCCTGATTTGTTGTTTATATAGATGTGTGAGTGAATTGAAACCTGCTATTAGGGAATAATTTGAATCATCCGATTGAAAATCAGATTCAGAGAAAATTAATTCAGCATCTTTGCACCATTTGGTGGCATTGGGTTTATTATCTAGGAAACCTGCCATTAATAATTTCTTTTGAAAAAAAGCCTCTCTTCTGACCAGAAAATGGGTCTTGAACCCTTGTAAATTCGAACTGATAGACTATAAGTGGTATCCCTTCTTCACTGGTCCACAGATTGTTGAATCAGTGACTGGGATAATTGGTCAGGGTGGTGGTACCAGGTCCACCTAAATATGGGCTTGAACCCTGTGTTAACGTGAACTTTGTAGAGAGATGAATAGATTGGGTAGCGTTTCCCCCCTAGAAACTGAAAAAAAGGGGGGAAAAACGCTCCCAGTCAACCTGGTATAGGTTAAAAAAGGACCGTTTAAGGTGCTATACCTATAGATGTATCCAAATAAAAATAAAGGTATCAAAAATGAAGCATACTCATATTTAACATGTCTAGAGACAGGGGTTTCAATGTTCCTTGTGGTCTTCACTGAATTGATATGTTCCAGGATCCTTTTCTTAAAGGGTCTGAACGTTTTCCCTACATACATGAGTTGGCAATGGCATGTAATCAGATAGATCACCCCTTTTGAATTGCAATTGAAGAAGGATGGAGATTCGAAGTTTTCTGTGCCGGTGCTGTCATTAAAGGTTTTGGAACTTGTGTTTATATACTTGCAGGCTTTGCACCCACCACATCTATAGGTGCCCTTGATTTTGTTTGACAACCAGTGTGTAGGTGGTTTTGTTGACTGAAAGTGGCTGTGTACCAGCATGTCTTTTAGATTCTTGCCTCTTCTGGCTGTTAGAGAGGCATGCGCGGGGAGGACGTCTTTGAGTTGTGCGTCCTGTTTCAAAAGGGGCCAGAAACGGTTCATAATTGTCTTGACCTGATCCCAACCGGCATCGAACGTGGCGATGCATCTTAGTTGTTTCTGTTCTGATTCATTGGAGATAGGGGGTGCGGTTCGTTCCCTAAGGAGACTCTCCTGTTCAGTTAGAAGTGCCCTGTGGTAGGCTCTCTTTAGACACTTATTGGGGTATCCCTTGGACCTAAACATCTGGCGTAGTTCTTTGGCTGAACCTGCTGAACCTCTTTAAGATTTAAAGGTATCATCCACGACTTTTTAGCTTTTTCTCTGTGGATTGTCCAAAAGGCATACCTGGTGTTTCCAGCGTTCAATAAGCCTCATGGTTTAACCGGACTTTAAGATATATCCACAGATAAATTCTGTCAGTAACTAAGCATCTCCTGGGAATTGAGATTTTGTATCCTTTGTTTGGTTTATTTAATAAAGTTACAGTGTTTTCACTGCGTTTGCCAGGATACATTTCGCACTATTTTTCTCATATGAGTATGCTTCATTTTTGATACCTTTATTTTTATTTGGATACATCTATAGGTATAGCACCTTAAACGGTCCTTTTTTAACCTATACCAGGTTGACTGGGAGCGTTTTTCCCCCCTTTTTTTCAGTTTCTAGGGGGGAAACGCTACCCAATCTATTCATCTCTCTACAAAGTTCACGTTAACACAGGGTTCAAGCCCATATTTAGGTGGACCTGGTACCACCACCCTGACCAATTATCCCAGTCACTGATTCAACAATCTGTGGACCAGTGAAGAAGGGATACCACTTATAGTCTATTGTCTTTTACATCATGAAGGCAGATAGGAATAGAGGAAAGTCACTGGTTTTGAGGAGTTAGTAGTTAAGAGCTAACTTCAGGGGTGGTTACCACTTGGCAGCGAAGAACTGGACATCTCATGGTCCAATGCTTGGTAGGAGGTTGTTTTTTTCCCTTTCTTTAGTAAGGCCATGCAATGTGTCCTTGCCTGGTATTTACTTCACTCTATCTCACACAAACAGAGGATGAAGAGCAAGCCCTTCATTGCCCAACCCATAAGTTCATCTTGTGGGCTAGTTATTTTTTTTATTCTTTTATCCACTGTGCCTGTGTTAGAGAGCAGTTAGTCATAACATATGTTCCATGCTAGCAATTTGTATTTTGCTGAAAACATCTCAAGAATAAGCCCAGTATTTTAGTAAATGAACCCTATAGTCATTACCATATAGAAATGGTCTGTACTTGTCTATCTGTAAAACTGCCTGAAGACATTTTAATGAATGTTGAATACTTTCTAAAAAAAAAAAAAATGTAGATTAATTTCCTGGTCTTGCTTTTCTATAAATCACAAGTCCTTTTAAGTGCTTAATTACATTTTAAAAAGCTTAATGTTGTCTTTTGACAAGGAAAATATAATTGCTTAACTAATGGAAACAACATAATTAGTGATTCATAGAATGCTAGCTCTAAATTAATATGTGATTCTATGTAAGCCTAGTTAGATATATTTGATTTAAGGAAATAAATATTAGTAATGTTTATTTATAAGGAAAGAGATTTTTCAAATACACTAAAACATCACACCTGGAACACGTACAAATGTTACTTTTGACAGAGGCTGTAATTTCATTTGATAGCCATCTATTTAAATGGCATGTGTGAAGATGGGGTGGTGGGCATTTTTCCCTGAGAAAGGGACTTGGTTCCCTAGATCATTGTGATACATATTTGGAAAAACAGAGATATTGTGTGTTCAGGCGCTTAAATTGAATTAAGTGGAAAAAATAGTGCTGCTACCACCAATGTGCAATCCTCCCACGACTTAACACAAGTATAACATATATAGTATTTGACTGTGTGGTTAATAAATCAACCCCAGTCTATAGGTGGAGCGCTCAAAAGTGAGATAACTCACCCCCCTCTTTTAGGCCGTGTAAATAACCTAGAGCAGGGGATGAGAAAAAATAATATCGTGTGATATGTTAAAATTAATAATAGAGTGGTAAAGAAAGATATGAATCCACTCACATGGTTCTGAGCCTTATCTGGATAGGCTCAGATCACTTTTGCAGGCGTGTTTGGGATAACACGAAACCTTACACTGGAGGAATGGTAACGCTGTTCCTTTAAGAGACAAAAAAACCAAAAATTTGGTGCAGCATGTAAAGGTGTTGCAGTATAGGTGACAGGATACAGTGAACTGCTCACCTGATACAGAGCCTAAATTCTGGCTCTGAGTATATGGACGTATGTGTCTATGTGGGGACACAAAACCCTATAGGTGGATGTAGGGATGGTACCGTTGTTCCTTTAAAAGATAAAAAAACACATTTGGTGCAGCATGTACAGATAATGCAGTGTAGGTGACAGGGTACAGTGAACTGCTCACCTGATTCAGAGCCTGGACCCTGGCTCTGAGTATATAAGCATATGTGTCTATAAGGGGACACAAAACCCTGTGGGTGAATGGCTGGAGCACAAGTAGTTTCTTCACCAGGAGGAGGTTAGTAAAAAAGGTAATTTATTAAATAAAAAACTAGTATAAGTAAAATAGTAAAAAACAATGAATCTACTAAGTCCTCAGTCCTGTGGGTTGTCCGAGACGCGTTTCGCCGGTCGGCTTTTTCAATCGGTGAAAAAGCCGACCGGCGAAACGCGTCTCGGACAACCCACAGGACTGAGGACTTAGTAGATTCATTGTTTTTTACTATTTTACTTATACTAGTTTTTTATTTAATAAATTACCTTTTTTACTAACCTCCTCCTGGTGAAGAAACTACTTGTGCTCCAGCCATTCACCCACAGGGTTTTGTGTCCCCTTATAGACACATATGCTTATATACTCAGAGCCAGGGTCCAGGCTCTGAATCAGGTGAGCAGTTCACTGTACCCTGTCACCTACACTGCATTATCTGTACATGCTGCACCAAATGTGGTTTTTTATCTTTTAAAGGAACAACGGTACCATCCCTACATCCACCTATAGGGTTTTGTGTCCCCACATAGACACATACGTCCATATACTCAGAGCCAGAATTTAGGCTCTGTATCAGGTGAGCAGTTCACTGTATCCTGTCACCTATACTGCAACACCTTTACATGCTGCACCAAATTTTTGGTTTTTTTGTCTCTTAAAGGAACAGCGTTACCATTCCTCCAGTGTAAGGTTTCGTGTTATCCCAAACACGCCTGCAAAAGTGATCTGAGCCTATCCAGATAAGGCTCAGAACCATGTGAGTGGATTCATATCTTTCTTTACCACTCTATTATTAATTTTAACATATCACACGATATTATTTTTTCTCATCCCCTGCTCTAGGTTATTTACACGGCCTAAAAGAGGGGGGTGAGTTATCTCACTTTTGAGCGCTCCACCTATAGACTGGGGTTGATTTATTAACCACACAGTCAAATACTACATTGTGATACATATCCTGGATTAATAATGTAAATCTGCTAAGCAATTCACACGGATAAAATGCAGATTTTTCAGAGCATAGCTGCGTTTTCTAAATGATTGTAATGATAGTGGAAATGTCAGCCTCTTAGGGAGATTAGTGAACAGGATTATTAACTGTATATGCAAAAAGATTTAGACAAACAGTAGATTTATACAAATATATGTTACACAGTTTCCATGTTTTCTCTTGAAATTACAATCACTTTGAGAAAGTAGGACTTTTAATACTCTCAAGTCTTTCAGTTGCAGCATGTTTAAGCAGATTATATACAGGGTTATTTCCTAAAGTGAGAATTCAAAGTAAATTTCAAATTTAAGGCCAGAGTAGCCAAAGAAAGGCTAAGGAAACCTCAAAAATGTTTTAACACTGAATAGAGGGCACTCCAGACACTATAACCAATACAATTAGATAAAATAGTTATAGTCCCTACAGTGTCCCTTTAATCTCTATATGTGTTGCGCAAGTTGAAACACTAAGCATACATACTTCAGGCACCATGACCACTGGACCAGGTAAGTGACAGAAGGGGTTATTAAACCCTTCAGCACCGCGGGACAGAAAGGAAGCTGTAGTGCCAGGAAAACAAGTTTCTTTTCCTGGCACTATAGTTTCCCTTTAAGCTAGGATGGTGATCTTTCTCACAGACAGAGCACTCACTCAATGTGTATGTGAGGCTTCTCATAGATAAACATTGTCAGCACAGAGTGGCAATTGCCACTCATGTGCATTGCCTCCCAATGCTTTTCTGTAAGAAGGATTGGATGGGAGATCAGTACAAGTAATTATCTCCCATGACGGAGCTTAGCTTTAGTGAAGAGCCTCTGAAGTAATCTAAATACAGATTATGACCATCTGGTGTTAAAAAATGTATCTTTAGATCAGGTCAGATGCTATGACTACAGTGGTATACACCAACCAGCATGGGGTTCCAAAACGTTCAAGCTTTCCATGTGAGAAGGAAGAGAATGAACCAGTAGACAGCTTAAAAACAAGTTTTCAGACTGAATGTCCCCCTCACTTTTTTCACTTTGATTGGGAAGAAATGTTGTATGCCAGAAGTACATAAAGATTAAACAGGAATATTATACAGCATTGAGTCAAACTAGTTAGATGAATCAGTTTGTTTTCCATCCGGTAAAACAAAAAACACTGCAATTCTACCCTTTTTTGGTAGGAAGCTATTGGTTAAAAGCAATGACGAATCTCTTAATATATTTACCCATACAATAGTAATTCTGGAATATCAGTGGGTTCCTTTAAAGGTTCTGGATACTTTTCACTCTGCAGCAGGGAAGATGAAAGGTGCATTCTAAAATATAAAGGTTGAGATGAAAAACACACTTTTAAAGGTGAAGAAACCTTCTAGGAAGAATAGCTTTTTTTTATAGTATAATGTTATTGTAAGCTCATTTAAGTAAGGCATTCTCGCCTCCTGTCTCTTACTAGTTGATATACAAAATATTAACAATTATCTCTATTATGATTATAAAGAGCTGCAGAATATGTTGTGGGTATATACATAATGATAATAATAATGTTGATGGAGGAACAGTTCCAAAACCTAATATTTAATATAATTAATATTAGCTACTAACTATAGAGTAGGTGATTAGTTTATTCATACTATTGATAGAAATAATTAGATACAACTTACAAAATCTATTTTTATTGCTCATTGATCTTTAGCACATCTACTTTTCCACTTGTCACAAATGATTAGGTTCCATCTTTTCTCTGTTTATTTATAGAAATGTTACTCCTCTTAACCCCTTAAGGACTGGACTTTTTTTGCGATGTTGTACATTTGCGACCAGGCATCTTTTTGACACTTTTGTGGTGTTTGTGTTTAGCTGTAATTTTCTGCTCTCTCATTTACTGTTCCCATACAAATTATATATTGTTTTTTTCAGGACAAAAGGGGCTTTCTTTACATACCATTATTTATATAATCTCATCTAATTTAATTTAAAAAAAATGAAAAAATATGATGAAAAATTGAAAAAAATACACGTTTTTTGAATTTTATGTGAAAAATCTTTTACTCATCTACAAAAGCGAATGAAAAAAACTGCTAAATAGATTCAAAATGTTGTCCTGAGTTCAAAAATACCCAGTGTTTACATGCTTTTTGCTTTTTTTTTGCATGTTATAGGGCTATAAGTACAAGTAGGATATTGCGGTTTCAAAACATACATTTTTAAAATGTATCAATAGTGACATTGTAACACTGTTATCTGTCATAAATTGCTAAATAACACCCCACATGTACATATTTTTTTAAAAGTAGACAACCCAGGGTATTCAATATGGGGTATGTCCAGACTTTTTTAGTAGCCACTTAGTCGCAAACACTGGCCAAAGTTAGCGTTCATATTTGTTTGTGTGTGAAAAAAGTAAAAAACTAAATTGAACGCTAATTTTGGCCAGTGTTTGTGACTAAGTGGTTACTAAAAACGACTGGACTTACCCCATTTGCAATACCTTGGGTTGTCTTCTTTTGCAAATGGTATGCCATCATGGGGGTAATTCTCATTCCTGGGCTACCATATGCTCTCAAAGGCAACGTAACCAACCTGGCCATTTTCAATGTAAAAATATTTGACCTATATATTTGACCCTGTAACTTTCAAAAACGCTATAAAACCTGTACATGGGGGGTCCTGTTCTACTCAGGAGACTTTGCTGAACACAAATATTAGTGTTTCAAAACTGGAAAATGTATCACAACAATTATATCATCAGTAAAAGTGCTGTTTGTGTGTGAAAAATGCAAAAAAAGTCACTTTCACTGACAATATCATCGCTGTGATATGTTTTACTGTTTTGAATCACTAATATTTGTGTTCAGCGAAGTCTCCCGAGTAAAACAGTACCCCCCATGTACATGTTTTAGGGTGTCGTAGAACGTTACAGGGTAAAATACAGTGATATCAAATTAAATTCTCTGGTCTTTCGGCCTGGGTTGGCAGGCAGGTCCCTTAAATTGCAATCAATAAAATAACTTAATTATGTAAAAATATTACCTAAATACGCACGTAGAATTTAAATATATATGCATATTTATATATTTGAAGTCTACGTGTATATTTATATAATTATTTATGTAATTTTGTATATCGACATATGAATAGTTCGCATTCTTTTTATTTATTTAAATATACATAGATATATATACAATTTCATTCTAAGTGTATTTTGATATAAATATATATATATTAATATCAAAATACAGTTAGAATAAAATTTCGTATAGATATATAATTTTTTTTCAATTTTTTATTATTATTTTTAATTTTTTTAATTTAATTTAAATTATTTATTATTCGTATTTTATAATAATATATATATACAATATATATAGTTATTATATATATTATATATATACGTGTGCAAATTAATTATAAGTGTATTTTTATATTAATATATGTACATATTAATATAAAAATACACTTAGCATGACATTATATATATGATATATAGACATATATTATATAGGTATAATATATGTCTATATATCATATATATACACATATATAATAATATATTTTTTTTTATTAACTATAACTTTAATTTTTTTTTTTGATTTTACAGTTGCAGGGAGACTGCCTGTCAGCACAGACAGTCCCCCTGCAGGCAGATACTTGGACACCTATTGTGACCATGTGGTCGCCCTGTTGGGCGATCACATGGCCCCAGGGGTCCTAAACCGCCATGGGGAGACTGTCTGGGCTGCAGGCAGTCTCCCCACAACGGGAGCACCGCCGATCGCCGCCGGGGGAACGACGGCGATCGGGTAAGTACATTTTAAATTTAGGACGGTTCAGGACCGTCGTCGGTCGGCAATGCAAAAATGCCGATGACGGTCCTGAACCGTCCTGCGTCGTTAAGGGGTTAAACCTGTAAAATTGACAATGCTTGTGTCAATGTTAATTATGTTAGATTTAGACAGTTGTCAAGCCATGGCATTTTGTCTGTTGCTGTCAATCATTATAAATAGAATAGATATGAATATCCAAGGTGACTTTTTGGGAGCCTTAACGAACGGAAGTGAATGAATTTCGAATCATTTTTTATTATTTTAACATGCACCTGCAGCAGATGGCGTCTGTTTTATGTGCTCTTCTTATTTTGCTACAAGGAATTTAAGTCCCAGTTGTCAGGCCATAAGCACTGACCGTGAATGCTAAAACACACATGCAGCCTTGCCAATGGCATAGACACTTCCTATAGTATTGCCTTACTGCAGTCAACATGACTCAACTTAACCCTTTACCCTTTGTTGTTTTTCGAAATGTCACTGTTACTCACTAAATGCAAGATATATTTCCTTACATCTGTTGTTGGCATAGCTACTGGCTGTCAAATAACATCGCCAGTGAAACATTGTTTTCATTTATCTGTGAAAATTACCAGTGCTTTAAAATTAACATAATGAATGCTTTTTTTTTACCTATATGAAAATAAAGAGTATTAAAAATAATATAAAAAGCTGGTGATTTTGAATTAAATGGAATAATGTGTGCAAGTTAAATAGCAACTTCCAAACTGTGATGATGTAGATAAGGCAAAGGAACCCATCGGCTAAAGCCTTCAACCGTATGTCATGTCATTTTATGCCCCACAAAAATCAGATGGGATGCGAGAGACACAGATATACAAAGAGATTTGTCCTGTAATGGATTGCGGTTAAGTTTAAAATCGATGGTGACAGTACCCACTATTTTCTTCAAAATAGGTTCACAGGCTATAAAGATTCTAAAACAGGAAATGTCACATTTAGTTCTGGACAAATAAGATATAACTTAAGCGTATTATGTTCAGCACAGTCGTAGTACTAAATTGGACACTCACAAAATAAGAACAAGGCTTTGTGACTTCTACAAACACAAATAACTGCAGCTTCTGCTATTTCTTTTTACATTTAGATAGATGAAAGAAAAGATGATAAAACTATTCTACCTCTTCTGAGCTAGAAAATGAAACAGATAAAACAGAGAATTATATATTACATCTCTATCTCACACTCTATATATCCTCAATGTTTATTACCTGTATTCCATCTTTTTCTCTCTTTTGTAAACCAGAAAAATTAAATTGATTTTGATTAAAGGTGTGCTAAAGGCTGCCTGCATTATTATGGCAAAATTTACCCTCCTGTTACCATAAGAAACGGCTTGGAAATGCAATTATATTAAAATATATGATGTCAATTTTTTTTATTTATTTTTTTGCAGAAATTGCTGCACAAATCAGAAACAGACAAATATAATATAACCTTGATTTGGGGAGAGAAAACCTGTTATTTGGAACAGAAGACAAGAAGAGATGAATCACTTTTGTTTTTTTATCAAAATCTATGATTCAGTGCTATTGTATATTGTTGAAGAACAATTTTGCTGATCCCCTATAGCCTGTAATGATATACATCCTATAATGGTTATATAAAAAGACATCTTATGAAATAAAAGTGTGATGTCTTAAATTCTTTTCAAAACTGAATGAAATAGTTAAGACTTTTTGGAAATGCATCTAAATATATTTTGCAAAGCATTTTCTTCAAACTTAATATTACATATGACAAAGACAACACAGATATTCATCCTATATACTGATATTTCACTTCATAACACACAGATGATAATTATTTTATAAAGGCAAAATGTAAACCATATTGAATAAGCTCAATGACTTAAAGGCATACTATAGTCACTCAGACCACATCAAGTTGAGTGGTCTAGGTGCAGATTCCTTGTCAATTTAATTCGGCAATGTAAATAGCATAAGGGTTTACCAAGAATTAAGTTAAAACTTAATCATGTGACACAGAAGCTCCCACAAGAAAGCATTAAATCCATGTTTTCCTATGGGAAAGTTTGTGTGAATGTTGTCTGCCATACATGTGCATTAGGTCCCTAATGCTCCTGTATGAGGGGTATTAAATTGGACACTGGCGGAGAAGGCCTTGCCTCCCCGTGATTATGTATGAGTTGGAGAGGTAAGCAGCACTGAGGGAGCCTCAGTGTCTCAGACGAGATATTATAGCACTATATAAATATACAAAAGGTCAGTACAAGGCACTATGTGTTAATCTGTTGTTTAACAGGTCACCCATTGAGACTGGAAGAAATAAATTTTCGCTTAACCCCTTAAGGACACATGCCATGTGTGACATGTCATGATTCCCTTTTATTCCAGAAGTTTGGTCCTTAAGGGGTTAAAGCAGTAGAGAGAGTTCTTTATAGTAAGATACAGATGTGGAATTCCCTGTGCAAAGTGGAAGTCTTATCAGGTTATATAAGTAGCATTAAACAGGCCTGGATGATTTTTTTGTTTGTTTGTTTGTTTGTTTTTTTTGCACAATCAGAATATTCAAGAATATAATTAACATGTGTGTGAACTGGTTGCTAATTCAAGAAAAATCTGATTGCCATAATGGACCCAAAAATATTATTTTCCCTTTATTTCAAATTGGAAATGGCTTCAATTGCTTTGTTTTATTTTTTGCCTTCTTTTGGAACAACAAGAGTAATAGGTTTTAAAAGTTGAAAGTGATGGACTTACTTGAGTTTTTTCAACCTGGATTACTGAGTAACAATGTAGCACACTTCAAAATACAAAAATACAAAAATACAAAATACAAAGCTTCAGCTGTTCAAGCCTTAAATGTCCCCACAGGATGTGGGACTGTTGGGAGGTATGGTCTTGCAATGTACTTTTTTGTATTGTGTATATATAGACAATACATCGCCTTATGAATTTCACCATTGTTAGTTCTAATTTTATATATTCTCATTTTTGAGTATACTTTGTGCCAACATTCAAAAGAGCAAAATTTGATGATCACTTCCAAAGTGCTGTAACTCTGGTTTGGATTGACATTTTCTGGGTCAAATATATGGACCTTGCTTTAATTTTTTTTTAACAATTTCTCAAAGTTTGATATTTTTGTTTTGGAGTCTGTTTTGATGATCGTCCTTTGATGCTGACTCTATATATTCAGCTTCAAGAATTACAATGATATCATTTGTTCTTGCTTTCATAACTGGCAGTGTTCCCAGAGCTTACTTCCAGTGGGCAATTGAAACTGCTTACATTGTATGACTGTGGAATATAATATTGCCAAGTGGATAGAATCCTCTTGTAATACGAAATGCCAATGTCCATTTTAGATCACATACAAAAAAAAACAACAACCCTATAACAAAAGCGTATAATGGTTTCTTTTCAGATTTTTGTAGTTTTGAAATGCTTCACACAATTCATTAATTATCAATAGGATTCTTATCTATGTGTTCAAAGTGTCATGGAATTTTGCATTTAACCCCTTAAGGACACATGACATGTGTGACATGTCATGATTCCCTTTTATTCCAGAAGTTTGGTCCTTAAGGGGTTAAAGTGACACTCCAGGCACTATTTTATTATTCATGCATGTCATAGCTTCTGGCTTAAATAATGAGCTGGGATGTTGTTTGGTCAAATTTATACAGCTTTTAAAATAATGTTTTGCAGCATTCTACATCTCAACCCTTCCACCTACCTCCATCTTTATGATTACTGGATTGATGTACATAATATCTCTGTTCCATACGCCCACCTTTCCATCTCTACTTGCTAAGCAGCATTTCTCCAATAACTCAGATGGTCATGCCATTTCCATGAAATACATCTCTAAATCTGGTTTGGTCATATATAAATCACTTGTTTGTGACAGTCAGACATCTATGGAGTTGATGCTGCGTGTGTGGTACAGCCCTTGCTTTTATTGCATTTATTCTCAACAAAGGAATATGGTCATTGTTTACTAATACATTACAGTTTATGGAGGTATTTAATTTAGTTTGTAATTTAATTCAGTATTCACTTAAAGATCTGAGAATGATTTCATTGTACAATACAAGGCATTTGACCTGTAAATTGTATAGCTATAGTCTCATTTACAAGTTAGGATAGGATTACATTGCAACTTGCTCTATAATTCTTTTGAACCTTAACATGGGTTTAATCCAACATCATACAAGCAATGAGCTGTGTTACACTCCTTACTATATCATATTCACATTTTATGCATCACTGTATCATATTCGCATTTTATGTATCCGTTTATATCTGCAACCATATTATATTCTTACAGCTGTCTGAGTCTGTATTCTCTCTGACTTAATATACTGTTTTGCTTCAATTTGGCTTACAGCTGACACTGTGCAGAGAAATACTTGCTTTTACTACAGACACTTTATGACTTTTTCTATAATGGACCTTTTCCTTTTTTTTTTTTGAACACTCAGTAATTTTTTTCCGTACATTTTTAAATATTTTTCTCACAATTTCTATTTTTGTATTTTCCCAGATCAAATAGTCACTTAGAGCCACTGCATGTTAAAATAATTTGCCCACGGGACATGGTCAACAGCCAGACAAGATGGATGAGTGATCCTTAGCTCCGGCGCCCGAGCTTACAGTCTACTTCAATCCTAGCACACAGAACGGTGCATGTTACCGGACAGTGGCAATGTCATGACACATGAGTAAAAATAATTAATCGAAAGCTGAGAGAAAAACGCAACCTGTGACATTGGGCCTACGGGCCTTGAACCAAGATTGCGAGGAGGGCTCAGAGGACGACAATCTACCGCCAACCAACCCCTGGACAGGTTGACCAAGGATTACCTTTCACAGACGCTGGATAACCTCTCACAAAAACTAATCACGTCCTGGCAACACTCCATGGACTCTCTGCGCAAAGATGTCCAAGAAATTGGTAGGCACACATCACACATGGAATCCAAAATGGACGAATTTGCAACAGCACATAATGATCTAGCGAGCCATGTAAAATATCTGGAGGCAAAACTGGCATACACTGAAACCAAGCTAGCTGATTTAGAAGACAGAGTGTGACGAAACAACATTTGCCTCCGAGGTATATTTGAATCAGTGCTTCCTGTGGATTAACCGGCATATGTGAGGGGCCTCCTGCATGCCTATGCCCCAGAGATTCCTGCCAACATGTGGACCGGGTCCACAGGATTCCCCGCCTTGTGCCATCTGTCTGAATCCACACCCAGAGATGTACTCCTCCGCACTCACTATTATCACATAAAATAACATACACTACGTGCTAGCAGAAACAAAGCCAAGCCAGCGGAAGATTACCTAAAGGTGAAAATATTTGCGGATCTTTCAGTGGCTACTCTTCACAGATGGAAAGAATTCACTCTTATTGTAGAGGCACTGTGAGCAAATGGCCTCAGATACAGATGGGGCTTCCCTTCGAAACTATTAGTTGTCAAAGATGGAGGACTGAAACCCATATTGTCCCAGGAAGACAGAACAAGGAAATTACGCTCTTGGGGTATCGACTCCCAACAAAAAAGCAGAGAGGCCTTGCCTGCGGGAAGACTCCACCTGGAATGGAGCACGGCGACGGGAGGCCTCTGATGGAGGCCATGAATCCCATGGACTGTAACACAAGTATCCCGTATTCAACAGACTTCACACCACAACCACCCACTTCACATGCATAACTGACTGGGCTTCTGATATATAGGGTTTGAGCCACAGCCAAACACATAGTCATACAAACACCCTAAAACCTAAGGGTTTGTACGCCGAGTGCATTCCTATCCTATTTGCATAAATCATGCACATAGCATGGTGTGCTTAGGCTGACACTGCTCAAATATACCCGTGAGTTCCACCTTGCAAAATGCACACACCCCAGGCAAAAGCACTTACTTAAATGTTATTCGTATGGAAATTGTAGCCTGGAAAAAGGGATACCACTATTTATTATTGTTTATGGTTATGTACTGTTTCTTTGGTTATCATGTGTGACGAAGTGCCCTTCGCCACTTGGTCCTGGAGAGGCTTGCTTGCCAGCCTCCTGCCCTGCAACTATGGCCCGGGGGTGTATGGCCCTTTAAAAACATTATTGGGGCTTATGCTATACTGAGCCAATTGCATGAATGGTGCCCCGTTCGTCCATTTTTTCTGCCTGAAATAGACTGACCGCACAGCCCAAATCTATGGAACTGTTTTGGCCAGGAAAATGTGCTTGCTGTCGGTCATAAAGGACTTCCGACTAACTTTTTAACCCCTGGATGGAATTGGTTGAATTTTGGATATGTTTGTAATTAAAGTGTGCTGAGTATTAATATGTAACTTTTATGAAGATTCAATGTATATTTTTTAAAGTTACAGTACATGTGTAAAAAGTGTAATTTTCCTGCCTGTGATAATTACTTTAACCCATTGTGTACAGTAATTATATCACAGGCAGAGGGGAGGATTTTGTGGGAATGAATGGGAGTGTTTTATTATATTAAAAGTGTTTGATTGGTTGTTCTTCAAAACCCTATGGGCTGTACTATGTTTGTAAAATGGGCATAAAAGCAGAGTGTTTCATTAAAACTTCAGTTCTTCTTGACCCTCAACACGTAGTCTTGTCTCGTGATTGGAGGGGACAGCTATATTCACACTCGGGATTGCTATACTTTGTATACTCCCCTGAGCTCTAATCACTTAGCTCTTTTAAGAGCTTGTTCCTTATACACTCTTCTGGAGGAGAGGTCTTCCCCACACAGTCCTTGATGACAGAAGCTGATCCAGGGTGGAAGGAAGATGCGAGACTCCAGTTAAGCTGCGGCGGTTGTAGAGTCTGCGGTGGTTGTGGTTTCCGGTGCGGTGCTTGTGGTCCTCGGAGCAAACTAGGAAGCGTCCATCAACGGAAGGTACTCTGTCGGAGTACGGGGAGTTCCGTTACATCATGTATTCCACAAACTGTACGCAAGTACCTCATATCCAACAGTCCACAACTACAACCACCCCTCTCAAATACTTGAATGACTGAGCGTATGGTTTATAAGATTTGAGTCACAGCTATTTGGCACCCTATGGTCTGTGTCACAAACACCCTTGGATCTATAGGCCTGTATGCCTTGGACATTATTTGTTTCTTCTCATGTCTGAAGTGAGTATGCACATGACTTATTGTGTTTAAGTTTAACAGACTCACATACACCGGATGGTTGTGCCTTATAACCTGAACACATCCCAGACACGGGATCAAATTTAGCGCACAATCTCACTCACATACTATCAATGCCGGGCTCCATCGGCCTGTCGGAGAACAGCGGAGGGGGAGCCGGTCCCTTGGCACCGCTGCCCACCCTTGCAAGTGTGCCAAAACCGAGTTCCAATTGGGAGACATACTGGGAAAGCCATGCAAAGGGTCAAAGGTATTATGGACAGCATAGCCAGATAGCTTCTCCAAAGGGATACAACTGTTCACAATAGTGGTTGGAGATAAGAGATCAATATGCATTAATGTTAAATAATGTGAAATAGACCTTCTTCTCCTTTTTTTTTTTTTTTCTCCTCCGGGGAGTGCTTTATATTTAAGAAGAAAGGGGAAAAGGAGAAAAGGATAACACTACAGTAAGATGTTGTTATTACTATTGTATATGGGCTGTGTTAAATGTTATGCATGTTTCCCACTTTCCCCCTGTTTTTTCTTTCTGTATCCCAGTTTGATGCTTCATGGTCATATTATAATGACCGATGTTTTTAACACAACATCTAAATAAAAAAAAGACATTTAAAAAAAAAAAAAAAAATCCACTTGGCCAGCAACCTCCTACCCTCAGTGATAGACTGCCATATTGGCGATATGATATGGGCAGACCACGAACCGACAACAGTTACACTGCTAGTGTCAGGTTTCCACGGTTGGCAGCTCGTGTTGGCCTCGCACCCTTCGCGGAAACCTCGCCTCCTGCCTCGCCGCTAGCGACCGCACACCATTCGTGGCAGTTTCAATTCTCACCTCAGCACTCGTGGCGGCTTTGAATGCCTGCGAGCCGCTCGCAGCTTCCCCTTACCTTCTGCTCTCAGCGGCCCCTGGTGACCGCACGCCGCTCACGGCTGTCTTGGCTCTATTGGACTTTTATGGCCAGCCGACTCGGAGCACAGTGATGATGTCATTAGTCAAAATGGGAGGTACAAGTACCCCCCACATGTAATAATTAACTCTAAATGGAAGTTAGCCAGTCAGAGTTGTCCTAAACCTATATAAACTTACCTTTCCCTTTCCTCTTCGCCCTGTTGTGGTCTTTAATAGCCCAATAGTGTTTTATACTGTGTTTGATTATCTGGTTATCGAACATTGGCTTGTCTCACATTTATTGTGTCTTCTTTGATCCTTGACCTCGGCTTGTCCTTTCGTATTCCATCTCTCTGTTGTCCTTGACCTCGGCTTGTACTCTGACTACTCTCTCTCTGTTTTGCATAGAGAGCCACTCTAAGGACCGGTATTGAAATCCTGTGTGTCTGTGATCTGTCTGCATGTTTAGGTTTCCTGTTTTCTGTGACAGCGAGACAAATTTCATCACAGGGGCAATACACCTTGGAGGTTAAATGCCACTTTACTGCATGAGATCAACTTCAAACAAACTCTAGAGAGGGAGATAACTCTATATTTTGAGGCGAACGATACGCCAGACATACAACACCCGAACATATGTCAAGCTCATAAAGGGGTCATACGGGGACTAGCCATCAGTCGAGCAGCCTTCTTGAACCAAACATCCCAAGAGGATTATACCACACTATTTAAAGATTTACAAGACCAGACGAATGCACAGCTCCTCTTACCAACTGACGCTGGACAGCTCCAGCTTGACCAAACTAATAAAAAACTGAACGACTACTGTTCCACAAAACCAGATATATGCTCCAAAGACTAAAACTAAAACAGTATTCTCAGTGAAACAAAGTGGGGAAAACATTAGCCTCTCTACTATGGCATGCGCAATCCAAAATCTTCAACCCACAGGACATAAACAGCAATATGGCAGATATCTACAACACATTATATAACCTACAAACAGATAAAGGAACACACCAATCCACGGAACAGGAAATACATGCGTTCTTCTCCCAAATTCATCTTCCCTCATTGAACCCCAACACAACGCTAGGCACTTCAAACCCTGATCTCCCTCCAGGGAATCAAACGCACCATCCCCTCGGTTCCCCCTGGGAAATCACCTGGCCCAGATGGTTTCACCAACCTCTATTATAAAAAATGCTGTCAAGTTGTCACGTAATCGTAACAGTGCCGAAACCAGGAAGTGACTACAAGCTGCTGTCATTTTACATTTTATTTCTGCCTGTCAAATTGTGGGTTTATTGCTGGCAAACCCACTACTTTAAAAGTTCCTGGTATTATACCTAATAGAAGGGAGACACCTGTCTTGATGCAGGCTGTGGGATTAAGCCTCTCCAGTGGAGCTAATCAAACCCAGAGCCAGGGGTGATAGGGCTCTGTTAAGTGTGTTTTTGCCACCAGGCACTCTTACATTTTCTTTTGAGTATTTTCCAGATAGTCGGCACTATCTATTTTTATTATTCTTTTCAGATTGTATATTAAGAATACTGTATTCACTGCAGTTGATAGCGTGCTCCTTTTTTGGTATTTATTTGATCCATACAGACAACCTACACACCTTTGATCACTTGCCAACACTATACGACCTACCTAATACAATGAACTTCTCATACTTGCAGATCAAATCATGGTTTAGCAAACACAACTCCCTTGAAGCTAACCCCACACAGGGATAGCAATTGTCGGATTTAGAAAAACTATGCATACAACAAAAGGCACACACAAAAATATATAATTACACAATCAGGAACCTAAGTACTAAACAGCCCTCGTTCATCGAAGCTTGAGAATCGGATTTCCAAAAAACGCTAGATGATACACAATGGTCTAGAATAGTTTTAGCAAACAAAAAATTTACTTCATGCACATCACACATAGAACTGTCCAGGGAACTTCTGTACCGCTGGTACCTCGTACCTACCAGATTGAAACACATAGCCCCCACAACATCAAGAATATGCTGGAGATGCCTAATACATCCAGGCACCATGTAACACATATGGCGGATGTGCCCTATGATCAGACTCTTCTGGGAAAAGGTCTCACAACTAATCTCGAACACCACACAGGTGACATTAAACAATATAGTTATTACAACTCCTACCATCGAACATACCAAAATCCAAGCAATACTTGATTTACCACATACTTATAGCAGCACTAAACACTATAAGTTCAGCTTGGTTGAAACCACCACTCCCCAAATCACAACTTGCACCAAAATTGTCGACACCTCCAAAAGATAAGAAATCATGTCCAGAAAAGCAAGACCACCACAGAAATTCTGGAAAGAAGCATTGGACCTCTGGGACATGCATGCAGCAACCAACACAGCAAAACAAGCAACTGGCCCAAAGAAAAATCCCCAAATAAACGTGCAAGACAACCAAGTACATACTTTCATAAATGCAAATGCCATAGTGATACATAGTAATGTCGCAAACATAACATTTTCAGTTTGCGAACCGCGAACGCGAATTTCTGAAAAAGTTCGCGAACCGGGCGAACCGCCATAGACTTCAATAGGCAGGCGAATTTTAAAACCCACTGGGACTCTTTCTGGCCACAATAGTGATTAAAGGGGGGGGGGAGACCTACTCTCCTTCCCCCCCGGACCCCACCCCTGGGCGGTGGGTGGGGGCCATAAAGATAATGAAGGGGGGACCTACTGTCCTCCCCCCCAGGCCCCAACCCCTGTGCGGTGGGTGGGGGCCATAAAGATAATGAGGGGGGGACCTACTGTCCTCCCCCCAGGCCCCCACCCCTGTGCGGCGGGTGGGGGCCATAACGATAATGAGGGGGGGGACCTACTGTCCTCCCCCCAAGCCCCCACCCCTGTGAGGCGGGTGGGGTCCATAATGATAATGAGGGGGGGGACCTACTGTCCTCCACCCCCGGCACCCACCCCTGGACAGCGGGTGGGGGCCATAAAGATAATGAGGGGGGACCTACTGTCCTCCCCCTCTCCGGCCCCCACCCCTGGGCGGCGGGTGGGGGCCATAAAGATAATGAGGGGGGGACCTACTGTCCTCCCCCTCTCCGGCCCACACCCCTGGGCGGCGGGTGGGGGCCATAATGAGAAGGGGGGACCTACTGTTCTCCCCCCCCCAGCCCCCACCCCTGGGCGGCGGGTGGTGGCCATAAAGATAATGAGGGGGGGACCTACTGTCCTCCCCCTCTCCGGCCCCCACCCCAGTTCTTTGGAATTTTCCCACGCTGTGTAAAATGACAAAGAGCACTCTGATTGGCTTAAACCAAGGGAATATTCACTAAATGCAAAACATTGTTATATAGGGGAATATTCACTAAATGCAAAACATTGTTATATAGGGGAATATTCACTAAATGCCAAACATTGTTATATAGGGGAATATTCACTAAACGCAAAACATTGTTATATAGGGGAATATTCACTAAATGCCAAACATTGTTATACAGGGGAATATTCACTAAATACCAAACATTGTTATATAAGGGAATATTCACTAAATGCAAAACATTGCTATACAGGGGAATATTCACTAAATGCCAAACATTGTTATACAGGGGAATATTCACTAAATGCAAAACATTGTTTATAGGGGAATATTCACTAAATGCCAAACATTGTTATATTCCCGTATATAACAATGTTTGGCATTTAGTGAATATTCCCCTATATAACAATGTTTGGCATTTAGTGAATATTCCCCTATGTAACAATGTCTGGCATTTAGTGAATATTCCCCTATATAACAATGTTTGGCATTTAGCGAATATTCCCCTATATAACAATGTTTGGCATTTAGTGAATATTCCCCTATATACCAATGTTTGGCATCTAGTGAATATTTCCCTATATACCAATGTTTTGCATTTAGAATAAAAAAAAATAAAATAAAATAAAATGATTGCAGCTTCCGAATGAATCGAAATTGTATGCTGTCCAGTAGGTGGGAGGGTCTGCTAGGGAGGGTCTGCTGCTGATTGGCTGTAATGTGTCTGCTGACTGGGTCAAAGTTTACTCAATGATGACGAATAGGGGGCGGACTGAACATCGCATGTGTTCGCCCACGGCGGCGAACGCGAACATGCTATGTTCGCCAGGAACTATTCGCCAGCGAATAGTTCGGGACCTCACTAGTGATACACTGATATGCCCTGAGAATCCAGGAAGTCTTGTCTGAAACCTTATACAGACCCATAAAGAATTAGAAGATCGGTTCTATAAAACATACTTGAATATGATCATGTTACAAGCAATGAGTAGCATAAGACGCCACCGTCCCCCCCTCTCCTACCATCCCAACTCACCTGTTGTTAACCCCCCAACCCTCCCTTTTTAAAATTACATATAAAACAGTACACAATGCCCTATGTATTTAAATGACTGTAATGTGTTATATATTCCCAATACCTGCTTGGAATGGAAGCAAGGTGTCCATTGTACAATACATATGCCAATAACACAGAAAACTGTACATATCGACAAATGCTTTGAAATGACCTCATCACTGAAATGTATAACCTGTCATTGTGCACTGTGTACTGAATAAAATGTTGAAATAAGAAAAAGAAGAAAACAATAGTAGCTTAAATACTAAAATGTAGGATTTGCTGTTTTTTTTCTGTTCTGTGCCATAATGCCATAAGTGCCTCGACCCCTACCTCCAACTTCTTATAAAAAATCTACTTGAGGATGAACCTGTTTCATTCTTGATATTTCAGAGCATTAAAACTTCAATTTTACATATGTACATAAAATCAGATATGGCACTCGGGAATTAAAAGTAAACCAACATTAAAATGTGTTTGACATAAGCATACAAATTGCATGAAAAATTATTAAAAGTTTAGTGCTGCCTATTCTGAGAAGTCTTGGCATTCTGACAAGCATTCCTAATCTGTCCAAAAGTGTACCTATAAAGGCTTTAGCCTTAAAATTTTACAAAATCTGACAATATGCATAAGTCTGTACAGATATGCATTTAAAATGTGGCTGTAGTATTAAAGTGGAGAAGATCAAATAAACATAATTTCTAATTCCTCCAAGTGTAAAGCTGCTAAGATAGAGAAAGTGCAGTTAACAGAACACGACAATGTCAGCAATGCAAACGTTTATTGCTGACACTATAGTTAACACTAGTTAACTATAACACTATAGATAACACTAGTTAAACCCTGATAATTACTTACCTTTATTACAGCACGTGCCAAATTGGTCATGGCTGGCTTCGCCTCCTTGGCTGAGATCATCAAATTTGATGATCTCAGCCAATCCAATGCTTTCCCATAGGAACGCATTGGGAGGTTATTGCGCATGCACAAGTCAGCATCTCCTCATAGAGATACATTTAATCAGTAAATCTCTATGGGGAGCATTCAGCCTCTCCATGCAATCTGGGGAGAAGTCAGTGTTGCACACTGTGCACCATTAACCTAGGAAGCACCTCTAGTGTCTGTCCAGTGTGTCACTAGGCAGTAATGTAAACACTGCCTTTTCTTACATTACAAAAACCGGCAAGGAGGGACAGGCTGTAGGCACTAAAACAGCTACATAAAGCTTTAGTTGTACTGGTGACTATAGTGTCCCTTTAAATATACATTTGCCTTGGTGATACTAAAGTAAAGTATTGCACCTCTTTACATAAGAGGTTTGATTATATTGGTTAATTATATTGGTATTAAAGGAACACTATAGGGTCAGGAACACAAACATGTATTCCTGACCCAATAGTTTTAAAGAACAATCACCAGCTCAAAACTATGTTTTTTAATATATCAATCCTTTCATCAAGTTTTGAAAGTAAATATATATATATATTTTTTAAACTAAGTGTATGTAAAAAAAAAAAAAAAAATAGAAATACTCTTCTCTACCTTAAAGGGACACTATAGGCACCCAGAGCACTTCAGCTCATTGAAGTGGTTTGGGTGCACTGTGCCAGGTCCCTTATAATAATTACCTGCTAGGATTAACTCCACCTTTAGTGGCTGTCTACCAGACAGTCACTAGAGGGACTTCGCCTAACTGACAATGGACGTCCTCCCGCTATGCATGGGAACATCCAGCGTCACCCAAAACCTTAAAATTCTAATGCTAGGGTGGCCATTGCCGCGCATATGCATTAGATCTCCCGGCGGGGGAGAAGAGAAGGCGGACCTGAGCCAGCACTGAGGGACATCGGCACTGGGCCCAGGTACATGACAGAAAGGGATTTAAACCCCTTCTGCACCTAGGAAGGGGCCCTTGACGGTGGGGGAAGCTATAGTGCCTGGAAAATTAGTTTGTTTTCCTGGCACTATAGTTTCCCTTTAACATACAACAAGATCCTTCAGCCATGTCAGACACTATTTGAAAACTGACTCTGAGGCCTCTGATGTCTTTTCTGCTTCACTACCTGCACTAAAGGGAGAGACTGTAGAGACTAATTGTTGCTTTTCAAACACATTCAAAATATCTAATTAAAATACAATCTATTTCCTTTCAAAATGATGTAAAAATTATGTAAAATGATTTTTATATTAAAAATAGGTTTGAGGTGACACTTGTTTAAAGATGACAACATTTGCCCATTTTCCCCTTTGGCAGGAAATGTCATTTTATATTTACACTTATAAAATAAAATAAGGTTAAGATCTGCTCCGCTCTGCCACTTGTATATTGTGACTTTGTGTTAGACCTCTATTTATATCTTGCATTTCTCTGAGCATAAATCTAAAAAACCAGTAGTTTTGCTTTATGTTGGTTTGGAAGTTAAGTAGTTAAAGAACTGTTTTTTTTTGCAGGTTAGAGGGCATGCAATTTTTGAATAACATTGTGAAAATAATCTTTTAAATTGCTGTCTCAAAATCAATTCAGAGCAAAATGAAATGATACATATCACAATTTTAATGGCTGTCCAATGATCTTTGTGACATAAGGGTACAATTACATTACAGCTGGTACCATTTTCTAGTGATTAGCCTTTACTGACTAGATCTCTGCTGTGCTAGCAACATCAACTCTTTAATGTGAAATAAAATATATTTTTTGCAAAAAAATAAAGCACAAAATAACAATAATCTGAGAAGAAAATTATATAAAAGTGTCTATTTCAATATACAAAAAGTGCTCATTCTAAAACTGTATTGTATGTGCGTAAATTATTATCCTAACATATCAGTTATTGTAATTAAGATTGTTCTGTTCACACAGAGACCAGTTTAATTATACTCAACAGAGCATACACACTGTGTTGTGCTAACATTTATATTTTAACGGCTAAGCAATTTTAAGATTTTATGGACTTAATGGTGCTCTCTACCATTTATGTCCACACTCAGCAGCCCACTTCCCTTTAACCCTTTCACCAGTGAGATCATTTTGTTAAAAATAATAATGTATTTGATTTACATGCAATGAGTAGCTATACCAATGCAGCAACCAGGTATAAAGAATTCTGTTTATGCATAGAATCATTTAAATTTACAATAGTATTATAAACTATCAACATCCTTTGGAGAAATTGTTAATTTTATTTATCACACTGAAAGGCCACCGAAGCCCCCAGGCCAACGACAAATATATTTACAAAGTGGATATATCCTTAGGTGGGGATTGTACCACCCTATGACTGAAGATTTGGAGCTTTAATTAAAAGCTCTTTGATAGTGAGTGCATTTCCTACCTCTAATTATTTAGCACATATTCACTTTATTTTTGCATTTTTACACTATTGGATCCTATTTTGTAATTTCATATACCTTACTGAGAGTCACTGAAGTTACCAAGCCACTGTTCATATCTATTAGTGTGGATTATCTGTCACTCAGAGGAGGACAAATCCAACAGCACAGAAAATAGGTATGGGCAATCTTTTAAGAGTTAGGAAGATGGCAAACATTTTAACATCTTTTTTTAGTTTGTCTTTCTCTAATGGTGGCATCGGGGGAAGCATTTCACTTGGTTCATTTTTCAAAATTTATATTATGAAAAACTCTAAGGTTATGAATTTCATAAATTAAAGGGATACTATAGTCACCTGAACAACTTTAGCTTAATGAAGCAGTTTTGGTGTATAGAACATGCCCCTGCAGCCTCACTGCTCAATCCTCTGCCATTTAGGAGTTAAATCCCTTTGTTTATGAACCCTAGTCAAACCTCCCTGTATGTGACTTGCACAGCCTTCCATAAACACTTCCTGTAAAGAGAGCCCTATTTAGGCTTTCTTTATTGCAAGTTCTGTTTAATTAAGATTTTCTTATGCCCTGCCATGTTAATAGCTTGCTAGACCCTGCAAGAGCCTCCTGTATGTGATTAAAGTTCAATTTAGAGATTGAGATACAATTATTTAAGGTAAATTACATCTGTTTGAAAGTGAAACCAGTTTTTATTTTTCATGCAGGCTCTGTCAATCATAGCCAGGGGAGGTGTGGCTAGGGCTGCATAAACAGAAACAAAATGATTTAACTCCTAAATGACAGTGAATTGAGCAGTGAAATTGCAGGGGAATGATCTATACACTAAAACTGCTTTATTTAGCTAAAATAATTTAGGTGACTATAGTGTTCCTTTAAGAAGACTGATGAAAGATTGGAAAGGAAGAGACTTTAATAAAAATAGATAGGAAAGAAATTAGTTGGATTTTATGAGACTAAATACCATGATATACATGGATGGAACAATAATTTTGAAATATATTATTTTCTATAAAATAAATATAATTGCATATTTGTATTCTTTACATTTGTACTCATGTTTACGTTTCCAAAAATAAGTTTCTGTTTGAGAGGATAATAAAAGTAGCTGGAAATATGTTTAGGCACCACTAGTATGTAGTTTTATAGAAACATAGAATGTGGTGGCAAAACTACTCTTTTGGTTGTGGTGGGGAGATTACAAATAAATATGATAATGGCTAAGTAATATTTTAGTTACTTTTTACACAATTAAAAATTTGAATAAGCAAAAAAAAAAAAAGTTCTAGTGTATAAATGTGGTGATGAAATGTAAAAAGATTGTAAATTGAGAATATAAGAACAAACTGTATATGTTAATTTTTAATGGCATTATTAACATTTTCCAAATTTTCCACGCCGGCCTGGCCAATTTGCATCTCCTCATAGGGGAAAAGTTCAGTGTCTCCATACAGAGAGTGGAGACACTGAATTTCCGTTCTGCACACTGTGGTGGAGGTGTTCATAGGCTGTAATGTAAACACTGCCTTTTCTCGGAAAAGACAGTGTTTATTGGAAAAATCCTGCAGGGACAAACATACTATACTCACCAGAACAACTACATTAAGCTGCAGTTGTTCTGGTGACTATAGTGTCCCTTGCAGTTTAAAAAAAAACAAATATCATAAAATAAAACAAGGTAATTGCCTTTTATCCATATTAAGACTGGAACTGGCTAATTTAAAAGCCATAATTTAAAGAGAATAAAAAATATATATTTTAACAGACAAGGAGCGACATACACATACTATTTTACTGACATTATACATTTTTAGTGGTATTATTTTAAATCTGTTTTTGGGGTATTAAAAACCATAAATGGAAAATATATTCAACTATATGCACTGGAAAATGTTTAAATATTTATATATTAAAATAAATATGAACTTAATGTCATGACAGGTTCACTTTAACTGAAATCCCGCCATAGGCACTACTTATATTGATTATATTATCAAAGTGATAAATTATATATTCCACATAAAGTATTTAGACATGAACAATATTTAGTAGTATCCTTCATATCCTCAGCTGTATGGATGTTAGAGTATTCTAACACCCACCTTCTGTGCCGCCTACACTCTGCTTTGATTGACTAAGCTTTTTGCTACAATCCCCCTCTATGGCACTGACATGGTAGCTTCATTGCTGGTACATCACTGTCTGAACAGAGAGATACCTCTCACTCTGTTTCTATATTCTCAGTCCAGCATCAGGAGCACTGACTAGGGAGTAACCATGGCAAACAAAGAGCACACACTGTAATCCACCTGTAGTTCACCTGCTCCCCCTGTCAGTTCTTTAGCATAGAGGTATATGTTGACTCTGTGCTGAAAATTGATTGACGGTTTGGGGAAGGACTATTTTTCAATATGCTTTTGTTCCAAGTTGTACATTTTCTAGTAATTTTGCTAATCACCCCACTACAACCCCTGTCACTCCACTATACACACTATCCTCAGATGCTGCACCATGGGCATTTATGGGTGCACTTTCCCCCTTGGCCAAAAGTTTACAGTCAACCACTGTCTCTGCCCCGATCACATGCCTAGCCACCCACCTAAAATTAAAGTGTCCTCCTTTGTCCATTTGAAAATTTGGGAGATATGTACCAGTAATGTGTGCAACAATAGTTATCTTTCCTCTGAAAGTAAAATGCATTTGAAATATAGAAAATCATTGATTACATTTTTTTTTAAATCTTTATTTTTGCTGTGCATAACAACATGTTCAAATTTGCAATACCATGGCAATAAATTCAATGGTTAAACACAATAAAACATAGGGATTGGTTGCACAATATGTTGAAAAATAACATCGAGTTGGTCCCATAGACGTGTGTCAGTGGTGCTCTACTGCTTGTGTAGCCTTTGTGTCAGTCGAGCCGTTCTCTGTTCAACTAGGCGGCTGGTGTGAGTAGGGCCTGTCCTGTGCAGATTCCAGTCTAGGTTACGTCTAAGGAACACTGCTGTTGTTGTTGTCTGAATTAACTATGTGTGGGTTATCTTCAGGTCAGTATTACAAGGCGGTTACATCGGTCTGGTTTCTTTCTGTGTCTCATGACCTATCTGCGGGTCCCCTTACCTATGGGGTGACGGGGGGGGGGGGGATTGCAGGGTAAGATTGGTCTTCCACGATTTTAGCAGCACCTGAAACGGGTTATGAGGCCGTACATTGAATGGGATGTGGGGCTCCTGGGTAAAGGAGTAGGTGTGTGTTCCTCTACGGTCAGTCTAGTGTGGCCTATTAGGATTCGGGTTCACTTCCGGTGCTAACCATCTATGCACCGTAGGTAAGATTGCAATGCCTCCTTTACTATATAAAGGAGGGGAGTGGTGTGGTGAGGCGTTGTGTAACTCTACGAGAAGTCCTAACCAAAATTGCATCTCGGAAGATAGAAATGCAGTCGTTGATAACCCTTGGTACATTAAAGTCAACATTGGCGTGAAACCATTAGAGTGTGGAACATCACAATAAACATCTTATAGTCCAGGTTAGACATATATCAAATATCGTCCACCACAGTCCCAAGTTTTGTACAGACCAGGGTGGCCCGAAAATACAAGGAGAAAGAGTTAGACAACCTCTTAGTAGGCCGGGGTGCGTGGTAGCAATCAGGTGTCAGTGGGTTTAAAGTCCCGGTCAAACACATAACTGGTATTGTCCGCCAGAGTCCTGAGTTTTGCGTGGGCTGGGGTGGCCCAGAGTGATAAGGAGAAAACATTGAAACTGCAACTTAAGAGGGCGGAGTGTATGTCGGCAATTAGGTGTCAGTGTCCTGTCGGTTCCTGGGTTTGAAGGGGGTGATGTTACTCACGTCCCAATCAGCAGTGGTGGACAGGTCAGCTTGCGTTGCTGGGATTTCCAGTGTCCTTAGGAAAGCTGCACAGTCCGATGGGCTTGAGGCCTTGTAGTGTGTCTTGTTTTTGATCACTGTGATAGCTCTGGGGTAGAACCATCGGTACGCCAGTCCAGCATTTTGAAGGGCTTTGGTGATTGGTTGCATAGATTTTCTCCACAGTAACCTCTGCAGAGGTCCTGGAAAAAGGTGAGTGTATATGATTCAAATTGTAGAGGCGTTTTTCCCCTCAGGGCTGTGAAGATCTTTTGTTTGTCTGCATGGGACTTACAGCATAATATGATATCTCGAGTTGAGGTGGTGGGCGCTTGAGGGGATTTGGCGATGCGGTAGACTCCTTCAAAGGAGAATAGCTTGGTTGATGGTGCCGGTAGTAGGAAGGCGATCAGGCGCCGGACATAGTGTGGAAGTTCCTCCAGGGGAAGTGTGTCCGCAACCCCCCTTATCTTGATATTTTTGCTCCTACTTCTGTCCTCTAATTGCTCCATTCTGCTCGACAGATGTGAGTAAGAGGAGCTGAGGTGGTGGACGGTGTCTCCCAGGTTGTCCATGTCCTGTTTCAGTGAGGTTATGCCAGCCTCTGAGGTGTGGAGCCTGGTGGTCACCAGTTGCATCTCATTTTTCCCTGCAGCAATGTCTGTTGTGAAGAGTTTCTGCATGTGTAGGAACAGGTTATATATGTCCCCCTTTGTGGACGGAGCGTCACTGTCCTTCGACAGCAGGGACCCTAGGTCTGGGATGGGGTCCTCCATTGGAGTGTGTTGGAGCACCGTGTCTTTTGTGCACGGTGCCGTGGCTAGCATTTGCCCGATGTCTTGGCCTTCTCTACCCACCGGTTGGCTTAGCCTTGGGTTTTTCCGACCCATTGCGTCGTCGGGGGATGCCCCAATTATGTGCTTGGCAAACGAGGCTTGTTGCCTCGAAGCTGCAGTCTCGAGTGAGCCGTCGGGCTCCCACGTGGTAGGCCCGAGATCCTCGGCGCCGGGTATTGGAGGTCGCCGGGAACAAAAAGGGCATCTGCGTGTTCAGTGAGTCCTCCCGAGTGTAGCCCCGGGTTTGTTGTGTATGTGTGGCGGCTTTCTCTCGTTATAATTGAGGGTTTTGTCGATGAGTTGGTCGGAGCCGTGCTGAGTAGCGTCCGTCTCCGTGTGCTGCTTAGCTCCGCCCCGATTACATTTTATTTATAACTGAAATTATACTTTTTCAATGATTCAAACTGGAAAAACTAAAATTAAAAGATTTGAACTTTGCCTTCAAACTCCAAGACTATATTCAGCATCAAGTATGACTTTAAAATATTTAAAGTACATAGTACAATAGATAAAAATGTACAATATTTACAGAGAAGGTGAGAAAAAAACATTATTACTACCATGTATGTTTTATAAATAATATGATATTCTAGATCTAGTAGAAACTGTATAAATAATATACAGAGAATAGTTATTATTATTATTTCCATTTATAAAGCGCCAACAGATTCTGTTTTAACGCTTTACAATATTATGAGAGAGGGGATTTAACTATAAATAGGACAATTACAAGAAAACTTACAGGAACGATAGGTTGAAGAGGACCCTGCTCAAACAAGCTTACAGTCTATAGGAGGTGGGGTATAAAACACATTAGAACACATTAGGACCCGACCGGCTACCTCTGCTAATTCCCTTCCTTCAGCCACACAGGAACCACTCTAGAGTATACAGAGACCCATTTTCCCCCCAGTAACTGGACAAGATCGATTTCTGGAGGTACAACACAATTTTATTGGCCACAAACAGCTTTTATGCATACCCCCATGCAAGGGTTCTCACACTCAACCATACAGGGTCACATCCCAGGATCCTCCCCCTCCCTAGGGCCCTAGCGTGGGAAGAGGACTCTGCTCCCTTTGTTCCCAAAGCCCGTCACCAAAACACAGGGTTTCCCACTCCAGACGCCAGGGGTCTTCTTCCCAGGAGCCTCTGTGCTTGGGAGTCCAGATGCGGGAAAAAGTGACTGACCCTTTGTCTCCCAGGCACGGAAAAGCCTGCCCGCAGGAAAAGAGCTAGTCTCTTTGTCCCTCTGGCACAGTAAAGCCTGGCAAACAAGCCAGTGCCCCAAAAGTGTCCACATCAATCTCGGGGACCCGCACATAGACTCCTCTTTTGACTAACCTCTGTTTGTGAGGTCCTGGTGTGGAACTCAGACAAGGGAAGTGTCTCCTTTTGGAGTATGAATGCTCCCCCTGGCTGACATTCATCTGTATGATGGCGGCCACACACGGGATAACTCATTAATTACTTCCCTTGCGGTTTCACACCTATGTTGCAAGTGCGAACGTTCTGATTAACTGGAGCAAACTTTCTAATGGAACGCTTGGGAGGTCCTCATTCGGGGAGCAAACGGGCAGAGAAACAACCCATGAACGCTCCCCCTGGTTGGCGTTCGTCTAACGAAAGGGCGGCCACCCAGGGCAGCGCTCATTGATTGTTTCCCTGTGGTTTGCGGTTTGCCACTTATGTTGCGAGGTGAGAACATTCTAACCTAGCATTCTAAATTAGATATCGGGGTGGTCCCCATTCAGGAGGGGAATGGATTCCCTTTGTGGAAGCACTCCCGAACGGGGAGCAGGCACAATACATGAAAACATGGGTAAATACACATAATATAAAAAGGAATCCATTCTGCCACATTTATTTTGTGTCAACACAATTTTTTGAACAGTATGGTTGTAAACAATGAAGAAATATAGAAATATAATATGCCTGCTATTTTTAGAACACTATACATCATAAGCTGGCGATTTGAAATGTTAACACCGTTTAATGTTTGCCAGTTTTCATTAACTCTGGAATGCACAATATTATCTTGTCTGTATTTTATGTTCTATTAAATGTCATAGATTAGAGGGAACAATTAGTTTCATCTTTGGTATCAATCAGTCCAGATGGATCTCATTATTTTTCAAGGGGAATTACAAATAGATGTTTTAATGATATTTCACATCACATTAATCTATTCATTAGAATAGCACATTCTCGATAAAAATCTGAAAAAAATAGATGATAAAATAAAACATGTTGCATTAAAATGATACCATTTTATTTTATAATTTTAGGTTGGTTTTTTTTTGCTTCACATTCATGCAAAATGTTCTGAACTGAAGCACTTTTACTGTATCTACAAACAGATTTAAATTCATCCGAGTTTTCATAAATCGTTCAGCATTTAACCAGACTTCAAATCTATGATTGACAGATTATTCCTAATTATATTGCCACAAAGGTGTACTATTATCTTACTATTAAAACTTGTCAGAACATCATGCGACATGTGTCTTGCGTTGAAAGAAATAAACTGTACATCCATAAAATGAAATATAAAGAACTAGCAAAGATTTCTTACATTTAAAGTGGGGGTAAAATAGAGGATGGCATTTAAATGCAGTCCCTTGTAATTCCCTTTGCAGTTTTACAGCAACTGCAGGAAATTAAAGAGGTGTTTGGTGATTCAATTTGGAGTTATTTTAAGACTTTTAAATTGAAAGTTGCTAGTTATTTCTTTAATGAAACTTTCAATAAAGAACTAACTAGCAACTTTCTTAAATGCTTTTAATTAGGAAACGTATCATAGTTTTCATTTCAAGACTGTAATTCGTGACATTAACCTACTGGCTAGGTTGTCCATTTTAGCTCATAGGACAAGTTACATATAAGTTCATCTGAAGTTTGATTTCCTCTGGTACTTGAATGCATTTAAAACGTATAAATTATATAGTATATATATATAGGGATGGGTCGGAAGCAAAACCAATTGTCAGGATTAATGCCTTGGTCAGATTGTAATTCTATTATTCTGACATTAACACTGAAGGAAGTATACTCCTTACTGGGAGTGGAGTTATTCTCCTTCCTTCGACTTAAGTGTTTACTGACAACCAACAAGGTCAATAAGTGTGTTGGGAAACTGGAAGGAGATTTGGAAATATGGGAAAAAATGTGTCTTATGTTGATCCCACACAAAAAGGTCCCTTCTCTGTGTTACAAGTTGGTGAACTTTGTGACGCTTACACAGGAGTAGGGATACATAAAGACATGGCAAACAAATTGTGCCCTGTTATAGCTCCTCCACAGTGGTCAGGAGCATTCCAGGTGCTTTCGGCCTGTGCATTTCACTTAGAGTTAAGCAGGAAAATACTGTGCAGATGGCAGCTGGTCCAAGAAACTTTCCAAATCTTTGGGGGTTCTGATTCATTCCAAAAATGTTCCTTCCATTTTTTCTCCCTGAAGACAGAGCTAAATATGTATAGAAACTTTCATTCCAAATTCTGGTAGCGGCAGTATTTTTGGTGGCCAGGAAGTGGAATATATAATACAGTCCCTACATGGGCAAAACTCCTGGCACAGGTCTCTTTGAACATGCAATATGAGACCATGACCGGTAGCCAAATTTAGTGGAGTAAACTGGCCAGAGAGGCTAGTAAGTTGTGGGACAGATTCCTCTCTACACAGGGTGATGAATGATATAGGCTCTTTGCTGAGAAAATTGAAGAAAATATTGTGTATAGAAATATTAAAAATAAAAATAAAAAAGCTTACAGGTGCAATTATCAAGGTTGGGTTGTGCATTCCTGATAAGGTGAGCAGGCGCACTCCCCAGTGCTCAAAGGATACCTGTGAAGCAAAGTAAGGATGCATTAATATATTGGACACAACATATATACTTACAATCACTGCAGTATTTTTACCCCCTCTTTCTCTTCCCCCCGCATCCCCACTAGTTTCTCATTATTGTTAGTTTGTGCTGTTTCTATTTGTTATATAATGACTTAGGCATCCTTAGGCATACAGCCAAACATTGCTAATAATTAAAATATGAAAAATAGGGTTTTTGTGTATCAGAAAACAACGCACTAGCACTATAAGCAATATATGTGATATAACCAGGTTTTTCCACCAGTACTGAAAGTAGAGCATTAAAAGTTTGCGTTATAATACTTGGTGTTTATAATACTTTATGTTACATAAATTACACTATAATGAAATGCCCTATAATGTATTTCGGTGTACGTATCGTTATATGATTCTTGTTAAAACTGTATTACTGCTATGCATAGTTTACATTTCCATGTATGATCTCTGAGACTCAATAAAAAGTTTTCAAATTAAATAAAAAAGTTAAAATATTATTTACAATTTTCTATATAACTGAAAATGGTAATTTTGGAATAATTTAAACTGGAATAAAAATAGCAAAATAAAAGTAGTGTCTGTGCCCTTCCTTGAGTGTGGAGAAAATCAATGCCCTATCAGCTTCTTCTAACTGCTTCTTTGGAACTAGCAGACATGAAATACTCCATCATGCCGGGCTAAACCACTACAGTGAAATCTATGTATATTTTTTAAAAGGGGCAGCAGTAAATTAAATAGTGTCACACTAGGATGAATAAATGATGCTATCCCTACTACTAAAACTTTTAACAATTGTATATTGGTAACCTAGTCTTTTACTAGAATCAATTCCAAAATGGTAATCTGGTATCCCTACTCAAAGTTGTTTCACTGGCTCTAGTTGTTTAGATACAGCAGCAAGATAAACCTAGTCTCAAACTAGAATCAATGACCCAGGTTATCTTCCACAAAAGCACAGCAAAGGTAAAATACATATTATCACTGCCGCTCTGTTTTCCCCAGTAGCAGTCAAAGTGTCACATAAAAAATCCTGCTTGGAAGTATAGATTGTTTTTTGCTCTTCCATGTTTCACTCTGTTAGTCAGTTGTCACTTGATCTGTGGAAATCATTGCAAACTAGGGCCTCGATCTAATATTTTTGTATAAGCTTTTCAGTTTTATTTTTTTAAAGTATTTTTTTGGATAAACTTTTAAAATGATTTAATAGTTTTAAAAATATCTACATATTTTAATAAATTACTATACTTTTATATATGGTATTTCTTTTATTTAAATAATTTAAAAATATATACATATATTTAAAGTTTATCCAAAACTATTAAATCTTTTGAAAAGCTCACCTAAGAATCTTAAATCAAGATCTTTCCTAAAAGAAAACAAGGGAAAACAAAACAGCCTCTTCTACATTTCACCCCCTTTTTTTATAGTGCCCAGAATTCACACTGAATCAAAAATTAAAAAAAATAACTTGTTGGGTTTGCAGGAGTTGGTTCCAACAAGTTTCTGGTACGAGGCAGCTTGAAAATTGAAACTGCTAGCGAACACCAGATCCCCTGTGTGTAGGATAACCCTGGTCCGTGTTAAGAAAAGAGTACATTTTAATTCAAACAAGTGAGATTTATTAAATGGACATTCCGGGCACCAACATAACTTTAATGCATTCATAGATTTGGCCTCAATAATATGCTCTAATATTTGCATACATAGAAACATAGAAACATAGAAACATAGAATGTGACGGCAGATAAGAACCATTCGGCCCATCTAGTCTGCCCAGTTTTCTAAATACTTTCATTAGTCCCTGGCCTTATCTTATAGTTAGGATAGCCTTATGCCTATCCCACGCATGCTTAAACTCCTTTACTGTGTTAACCTCTACCACTTCAGCTGGAAGGCTATTCCATGCATCCACTACCCTCTCAGTAAAGTAATACTTCCTGATATTATTTTTAAACCTTTGTCCCTCTAATTTAAGACTATGTCCTCTTGTTGTGGTAGTTTTTCTTCTTTTAAATATAGTCTCCTCCTTTACTGTGTTGATTCCCTTTATGTATTTAAATGTTTCTATCATATCCCCCCTGTCTCGTCTTTCCTCCATGCTATACATGTTAAGATCCTTTAACCTTTCCTGGTAAGTTTTATCCTGCAATCCATGAACCAGTTTAGTAGCCCTTCTTTGAACTCTCTCTAAGGTATCAATATCCTTCTGAAGATAGGGTCTCCAGTACTGTGTACAGTACTCCAAGTGAGGTCTCACCAGTGTTCTGTACAATGGCATGAGCACTTCCCTCTTTCTACTGCTAATACCTCTCCCTATACAACCAAGCATTCTGCTAGCATTTCCTGCTGCTCTATTACATTGTCTGCCTACCTTTAAGTCATCAGAAATAATCACCCCTAAATCCCTTTCCTCAGATGTTGAGGTTAGGACTCTATCAAATATTCTGTACTCTGCCCTTGGGTTTTTACGTCCAAGATGCATTATCTTGCACTTATCCACATTAAATGTCAGTTGCCACAACTCTGACCATTTTTCTAGTCTACCTAAATCATTTTCCATTTGGCTTATCCCTCCTGGAACATCAACCCTGTTACATATCTTAGTATCATCCGCAAAAAGACACACCTTACCATCAAGACCTTCTGCAATATCACTAATAAAAATATTAAAGAGAATGGGTCCAAGTACAGATCCCTGAGGTACCCCACTGGTGACAAGCCCAAGCTTCGAATATACTCCATTGACTACAACCCTCTGTTGCCTGTCACTCAGCCACTGCCTTACCCATTCAACAATATTGGAATCCAAACTCAAAGATTGTAGTTTGTTGATAAGCCTTCTATGTGCAACAGTGTCAAAAGCCTTACTGAAATCGAGGTAAGCAATGTCTACTGCACCACCCTGATCTATAATTTTAGTTACCCAATCAAAAAAATCAATAAGATTAGTTTGGCATGATCTCCCTGAAGTAAACCCATGTTGTCTCTGATCTTGAAATCCATGTGTT